>NW_027286181.1:38993202-39593202 GCF_022747635.1 Hetaerina americana
GGTGTATGAGATTCCTGATCCGGCCCTCGAGCCTCCCGAGTTCACCGGCGAGTACAACGATATCAACGAACCCATAGGATCCTACAAAGGATATCCTAAGACCGCAGGGGTCCAGCTCAGGAATCCACCCCCTCTTCCGGTCGGAGTCTACTCCCCAAGGACTATCGCCGCCATTTCTGCGAGGTTTAATCAAATAGCATACCAGGTGAGTGTTCTTTGGCACTTGGAAACCATCGACAGTTGTTTGCCAACATACCATCTAGGAGAAAAGAATCATTTGGGGTTGGGTAACTAATCCCGGGGAAAGCCTTGATGGTGTACCTGCAACTATACCTACTATTTAAAACTAAAACCTTTTTGGATTATCGGTTAATTTATTTTATTTCATTGGAGAAGTATCCAGATTATATCTACTCTTCTCGGCTAAAGTTTGTATCTACTATTCCAATTATTTATAAATCCTTAGCCTTTGATGTATATTTACTTGGATAATAATTACCGATTAGCTGAAATTAACGTATGACAGTGTCCTTATTCTTGCAATGTGTTCAAAGTATGTCGGGTATGTGAAATGGAAAAAGAGAGCCGTTAAATGATATTTGCAAAACTTATGAAAGGCTTTTCCCAATTGAAAATGTCTTCCCGTCAAAGTGGTTCTTCTGATTGATTTGGAAATACGTCATTCGATTTTTTCGAGCAGGTTCTCATTCCTGTCATCGTTAATGATTCTCTTAAATGAATGCTCTCATTGAAGGAAGAACAAGGAAGAAATTTTTACGAGCAAGCAACACTGACATGATATACATTTCCGAAATTTGATGGAGTGCGCATTTATGTTTTATCAGCGATATCGGTTTGCCCAGAATTAACAAATTCTTCCCTTTTATTAAAAAACTAGTATAGTTTTGTACGATTGGATGAAGGGAACGTCGTTTAAGTTATCCAAGTTTTACTTTAATTATAGCACAAAAAACATGAGTACAAGCTTTTTCATGCGGAAAAGGAGGGCTAAGATTAGCTGCCGGGACCCGAAGGCGGTTGCGGTAGAATCTTGTAGTGTAAAACGGGTTTTAAAGAGACTGAATTTGACAACCGAAAAAAGAAGAATTCCAGAAGAAGTATTTCATGTTTTCTCATTTAGACAAAACGAGATGAATTACTGAGCCTGACGCATGTGGCTGGTGAACGGGTGTAATGCCGCCAACAACGAAATATTATAACTGCTCGGTGTCAAGCTGCTTCCGTAATTTAATACCTGTTGTATACTACTTTTAGGGTTCAACTGGTTCACAGGTGAGCACCGATCAGTTCAATTCCGCGTAAAAACAAAGCTTAAAAAATAAATTCCCACAGGCCATGTAAAACTGGATTTACAGCCAATCAACCTCGACACGTTGTCCGAGGGACCTCGGAAAAAATCTTAACATTAATTTAGAATTCCCACTACCCACTACATCGAATTAAACCTAATTTTTATTTTCCTCCACACGGGTGAATAAAAAGCAACATTTTATTCATGGAGGAAAGAATACAAGTAGGAATAATGCCAAGAGCATGATAAATATTCGTAAATAAAATCAAACTAATACTTGAATTAACATATAATTAATTAGGAGCTAAAATAATTCACTTCGGCATTCGATGAATTCTAAAATTCTAAGGTTACAGTTTTACTGTAATCAATAATTAATAATTGATGAACTTAAAAATATATTCTTAACTGACCTAGAGAATCGCCATCAATATTTTATTAATGCAATACAAATGATTTCAATTACTGCTCAAAGAAATATGTCGTCTCTCATGATGAAATCGTTTTCCATTTTTGTAGAATAACAAAAAATATGAGACTATTCTAACTATTATTTCGCAATAGGTGTTTCTGATGGTAAAATTTCACATAGCTTATACAATCTTTGAGAGAGATAAAAAATCTAGCTCCGCGAGTTGTAGCAAATATATTTTTAGAATTGCATAAGCAACCTCAACTACTAATAGATCAAAAAACACAAAAACAGCTATGAATAGCAAAAAATTATAAGGGAACCCCGCGAAACTTAGTTTCAGGTGTCTACTCGAAACGACACTTTTCGCTAGTTAATATGCTTGATTAAAATACATATGTCATTTAAGTAACGGCAGAGTTACAGAGAACAATAAAAGGGAATCTTATTATGTCAATATTCATATTAAGACATCACGTTTTATCATCGTATTAATGATATAAAAAGAATTTCCGAATTTCAGTCCCGATAAAGCGACTTTTGTCAAGAGTTAAAATAACATTTAGGTACAGATGCTCTATGGATAATTTTTTAAACTTGTATTGAAAACATTATTCGCATAGTGCATCAGTTATAATAGAATAGTTTTTCAGAAAACTCATCCATTATCTTAAGCTCATTTTAGGAAACAAAGTAATTCTGAGGGGAATAGTTGGTATTAAATTATCTTTTTTAATTTAACAGGTTCACAGCGTAGCAATGCACAAGGTACTGGATTTTAATTGTTAGCTTATTGCAAAAAAGATACGCAAATGTGACAAAAATATCTATTGGTAGATTTTACAATCAATCTCTCTTGAAACACGCCATCGAATCGAGTCTATAGCTTTACAGAATGGTAGAAAAAATTAAGGTTTTCTATACTTAGCCGAATTTGTCTTTGAAAGAACTTTGTTCATGAACTTCTGGAGACCATTTTTAGTTTGTAAGGAAGACTTTTGGTATGCGCGCGTGTACACACAAATTAATATCAAACCTTTAAGGAAATTCCAACGTGCTCGCTTCATCTCACGCAAATTGAAAACGTTTCATAATTCCTATGGTTAAAGAAATTAATTGGGCAAACGTGGGGTGAAAACGTCATTAGAAAGCAGAATTTTGAGTGCATTCCTGAGGAATTATTCCATGCCCCAAGGAAGGAAAGGAAAGGTAGGATTATCATTGTCGTGGACCGCCATCAGGGTACTCACCGAAAACTGCTTCCGCTCCTTCGATGGCGTCCCGAATGAAGCGGAAGAAAACTCACGGGCGATTTTTTTCCTTATCTGCACCTCACGGACGAATTTCCCCGTCTCTCACCCCACTGAAGGGTTATCTGAAAAATTATGGCGTGATGAGTGGCTTTCAATTTTGAAATTTCACGTTTTACTTTAAGCGTGACAGTGTACCACCAAATATAGCGTCAGACTTTCTCAGTCTTCTTAATGAAAGATACCCATTCCGATCCGTCCTTCAATATTACCTTTATGCCCTGCATAGTCGATTATTAAATTAGAAGATTAATATCCTAATCCAACAATCCGGGATACGTACCAAATATCAGACAAGAGGGAACGAAGTCGTTTCACCTACTTACACGCGTGCATAAATTGAATCGAAAAAAATATCTTCTTGGGGGATGACAAAATGCACGTACATTTATTTCCTTTCGCTGTGAATAATCTCCGGTTAGAATATGCTCAAATTTCATTGAAATTTCTCAATTTCATTTACTACATTAAAGTTCTTCAGCACATATTCATTAACTTACTCTTTTTGCTGACGCAATATTTTCTTTAAATCCACCTAGGCCCGCCAATAGATTTAACCTATAGATATCCATTACAGGTAATCTATCGGTTAGAGTAGGTTTTGGATGGACACAACAACTAAATAAATATCTTGTCTCACCTAATAACACACAACTCAACATCCTAATCTACAACAAGCCCCTCTTCATCTCAATATTAATCAGTCCTTATTTATAGAATTTATAGACACTAATTCATGGAAGTCATTGTGGGTAATACGACGGGTAAACATATCACTAAAAAGGTATCTATCATTCGATGCATGAGGTGATTCGGTCTCCGAAAAATTCCAAAAAGCAAAAACCCAGTGTATTTGTCATTTGCTCCAGCGTTTTAGCGAGCTCTATGGGACTGAAAATATGTTGTATTGCCACATTCATGAGTTATAGACATAAGCTAATGAATCGAGACCAGTCCAATAACTTCAGCCTGAATTTTCTGTTAATTCGATTTCGAACTGGTTCCTGAAGATTAAAATAGGAAAGATTTTTTTTGATTTAGGAGAGAGATTCCTTCAATTGTTCCCGGCTCAACCTTGCGGAAATTCATTTTAATTAAATGAAGAATGTGGAAAGATACATTGTATTCTTCATTTAATTAAAGAGATTCCTTAATTAAATAGTAGCTTCATGCCTTTTGACAGATATAAAATATTTCTTTTAAAAGAAAATGATTCTCGATTAATATATCAGCCGATAGAAAATATTTCTTTTAAAAGAAAATGATTCTCGATTAATGAACGTGTAACCTACGTCATTCAACTCCAAATATCATCCTAATAATAACATTAGATTTCGAAAGAATGAACACTTCCTCCAACAACACCATTAAAGTTTCTGGAGTAAAATCAATTTCACCGGAAACATGATTGAAATGGAACATCCAAGTACTGTGTGTAATGAGGGAAACACGTATGCATTAACAGCTTTAAAATCGGTCCCTCGGGCTGTTAAAATAGGTGGAATACCCCCTCCCCCCAGAACTCTATGCATTCATGTTTTTAAACAACAATCCATCGAAGAACACGTGTGTCGTGGTAATGCACGCAATTCCTTCTCGGGAAGCACACTCGCGAATTTAACCTCGAGCGAGTGACTCAGGATGAGATTTATTATTGCGAATTTCCATTCTTACTCTTTCTCTCGAGACAGTGAGAAGGCTGGATCTTCTTTGGGAAAAGTGAACGTAATACACGACTGCCTCGGCCAAAGACCGATCGTGAGAACACGAGCGACCAGAAGTGGGTTAATCGCCTTATGCCATCCTCCCCCGCCGAGCAGAACTGGTGCCATCACCCCGCTCCCCATTGCCGTCAATTCAACAGCCCAATTAGGGCCGCATGCTCGACGGAATTCTTTAAAAAGTAAAACTTACGAGCCAATATTGAACCAAGCATCGGATGGATCGCGGAATGGATAAGGGAATGAATGTTCAAATAAACTGATGAAGGGGATCCATTTTTCGTGTGCTGCTACACTAAGAGTCTCATCCTTAGCAATCGTAACACAACAAGAGACCATTTATATCAATATATTCCATTATCTTGGTTAATTTTTGCGTATGACTGACGCTTTACATCAATTGAATAGTTAAAACACAATTGCCAGAGTGCTCATTATTTTATATTCCACATATTTAGACTCATGCGTCACATCCGGATCTTTACAAGGTAGCCTTTTTTTTCAGTGGTTTAAGATGGCTGCGAAAAAGTGTTCGGTGTGTGGTTCAAAGACGAGAACCAAACACCGGATATTTCAACAAGATGATTGGGAAGCGGTTGGAGTGCGGTTGATCGCCAAAAAAATGGTTTCGAAAACAAAAGGAAATTCCTTTTTTTTTACCATAATATGTGCACTCGATGGAAATTCAGCAAACAATTTGATCCTATTGATGAAATACTCAATGCTTCCTCAAACATAGAGGATAAGGAAAACATTAGCTGTATGGTTAATTAGTCAAAAACGATGAACAACGCTTGCAGTGTGGGCAGTTTGAATACTCCATGAACAATGTACAAATGAGGTTCTAGTTTATCAATATATCCGAATATCCCCTTCGCCCTGTGATAGACCCTGCTGAACTAGAAGTATAGTAGGCAACTGCCGCCTGAGAACGTATAATTGAATAAATCTTCCTTTCATACCTGAATCTACCAATTTCAAGTACGTAATAACAAATATTTTAAAACTAAAGTGGGCATCTACCAAAGGATAGCATTCACTATTCTTGCGTCAAATTATAGAGCAGCGTATTCCTATCTTTCTCAGCATACTCTTCCCTCATATCATTGTTCATTATCTTTAATATCCATCGCCATCTTTCATCACCGATGTGGTTTCTATCGTATTTTGTCGTTCCGATTGTAAGTTGTTCTGTACTGTCTGGTACTTACGAAAGTATTGTTTCCGCTCAAAATGACTGAAATAAGGCCGGAAACATATTAAAATGTAAACATTACCTTTTAATTGTCGTAGTTATTAAACTAATTAAAAATTTAGCGATTCCTGTTTTCACCTTAGGCGCCAATAACGGAATTTCTTAGAAAAATGTTTTCTGAGCAGGAAATTTCCTCGGGGAGACCACGTCAAACCTTTGTGTCAGTAATAACAGATATTGCGATAAATACAGTAAATAAATGGAGATAACGGGCATGTTAGTGACCAAACTGTCACCAAGACAATTATGTTGGTTTTTGATGATTTGGGTCAGCCTTAACCGCAGATTTACGATCAGAAATCTAAACTTTCTCTATATGTTACGATGCGTAAAAACGTGATCTGGAAAGAAATTGATATGTTTCTACCCACATCTAATCGAAGTGACAGATAATAAAAACTTATCTGCAGGAGAAATATTGCTTTGCTTTCCGGATTACAAATGGTCGTTGAAAGACAACAAAGAAAGCAGCTGGACACAATACCTAGCGTTTCGAAGGAAGTGACCCAAAATTATATGCTCAGAGATAAATGTGAACTTCATAGGCTCTATAAACTAAAAAATATATCCGTTCATTGGTGTATTTTGTGTTGATCCAAGAGTTTCCATCCCTCATAATAATCCATTAACCAGAGTCTTACACATGGCTATTACAAAATCATTTATAATGTAGGATTTACAAACGTAAAAATTAGTAAAGAATTTTATGACGCATGGGGCCACTTCAGACTTGTACAAAACTTTCTGATTAGAACAAATAATAATTATTTACCTTTATAAATTTCTCAATTCTAATTAGTGTAATGGCATTTAATCAAAATTTTTGTACTACCCTACACATATACAATGAATATTTTCGTGATTGATAATACTACGGTACATTAGTTCAATAAAGATAAAATCGGTGCTTCCCTTTTTGAGGCGAGGGCTCAAATATAAAAGATAAAAATTTCAATCATTCATGGTCAAAGGTTCTTCGACCAATATTTTTTTTATCTTAAGGGACCAAAGACACAAGTGTCCTTCGCATAAACACCCAGTCTACATCGCGGATTTATACCATTCATAAATCATGTCTAGATGACCTGTCGAGATGGATTACATCGCTGTGTGGGTAACTCCCTGAATTCCTTCCCCTTCATGTAGACCCTCGCCCTCTCGCGAAAACGACGTAAGCTTGGCCGTGGATGTTAGTGACGTTAGTCTCAGTGACAGTTGAGGATTGTAGGCAAGTCAACGCGCACGAGCGACACGATCTCATCAGGTAATGTCATAGTCACCTTGGACTCACTGGCCTTCATCGGAGGTAGCGAGCGCTAGCGATTTGAATCACGAAAGATTCTTCTACGTAATCATCTTCATACCACTCTATTACCTTCCTATGGCCATCAAGTGCGCCAGTCGAATTCATCGAGGCAAATATTTTCCAATCAGCGAATAAATTAATATGGGATCAATGCTAAGTTATGCTGCTTCTAATAGTAGCAGCCTTGGGATTGTTATCAGTGATCTAAAGCAATTTATTGCTCAAAAAGAAAGCCTTATGGCAGAGTACTCCATATTAATAAAGTCAGATAAAATGACCATCCTACTTAGCACTATCCGATGGACTTAAACTAATTGAAGCATACCTCATAATCGTTAAGGATTATCAATCCGAGAATTTGTTTGTAGCAGCTCTCCAAACTATCCTATACCCTACCAATCTCTTCATGCACTCGTAGCTTCTAGCAACGACATTTCTCATTACCTGCTTCCCGTAGTTTATTCTAGGTCTCTCTCTGTAATTCTCTCCCTCCGTGTTTACCCCAATTATAATCCCTAGTATTCCATTGTGCCTCGGGATGATTCCCATCAATTTCTCTCATTTTCCTTCAAGTGCCCTCCATAGGTTTCTCTTTTTGCCCTCTCGTTGAAGTCCTTCTTTATTTGCTACTAAAGCCATCCATTTTATTACTAGCATTCTTTTTCTAGCACCAAATGGATCAAATTAAAATTAAAATCCCAAATTATCACAAGTAAATACTAACTATCCTTTATCATCGTGGATTTTTGGTTTCTTAATGTGTCCTGTCCAATGCAAGTATTATATTTTGAGAAAGATAATCGTTCAAGATAAGGAAAAGATCAAAGCCGTTGGCTTCAGATGAAATAATATCTTAATAACTCGCAAGAATCACTGATTTCGTGTTTTAATAGAAATCGCATATAATTGCTCGGAAGCGCCCTCATCATGGTAAAATTCTGTGAGCGAATGAATCCAGATCTTGACCCATCGTCATGACTAAAGGCCGATCCAAAACCGGTTCAGAACATATGATGCTAGCATAAGAAAATAAACCTCAACGACCGTCTAATCCAAAGGTGCTCCAAATGACAGACCACGCCCATCTCACAGCATCTCCTAGCCGAACTGATCACGTGCCTCTCCCTCGCGCCCAAATTACGTGCAACCTTTGAGGGAAAGAGAAACACTTTCTCATCGGTCAACCTTTAAAAAAGAGGCTCACTCGATGTGTTCAAAAGTTGCGCCAACTTTTGGTCAAATATGTCGGCGCGACTGGTCCGCCCAGGCTTAAAGGAATCAGAAAGATTAATCCATGCTGACCCACATGGACCAGAAGACAATCGCAACTTCATCTCTTCTCGGTAAGGGATTATTTTCCGCGGAAGGTGTGGTGGGCTGCAAGAATTCTTTCACGACCACCGTGAGTTACCGCGTACCCATTAGGATCCAAGGTGAAACTTTTTGGCTCTCGAGATGATCACATTTCGATATGCGTGGGTGTTAAGAGTAAATTTATGATGTTCTTCCAACTCCCTCGAGCGCTACACTGGAAACCCTTTGATTACATCGATATTCAGATGTAGATGAAGAATACTGGGGCACAAATTTCGGTGGCGGCGCTCGTGAATCCCCCATAAAAAAATGGGCGTCATAAGTGCCTACAAAAAAAGCTGCCAAGGTTTCGCTTCCACCGGAGTTACTTCGCTTCCCGGTTACAAAATGGGCTTCTCAATAGTAGCTGGGATTGGAGTGCTACATATTAACGGTCGATTTCGAAGTTATAAAAGATAACTCACTATTCATTTATGAATATCAGTTAAAATGTTTCAAAATGTTCATTTCATAGATGTAAAATGTTAAAATTGAAGCCTAGAATCGTTATTCGCATCATTTATTTCCTCTGTAGAAATCCATTATCTAATTGCTTACTGAAAAAATGTGTGAAATGCATTAGTTACAGACATTCTTTGCAAAACATATGCAACAAAATCATATTATTTTTCATGCCCCTTGGCGAATTTATTTTGAAACCCTATCCAGCATACCTCCCTAAACCCTGTGCGCTTCCAGGTATATTCATACATGGAACCCTCTCATGAGAAAGATCTCTACCAGCTGAATGTAGCTGAATGTTTTTCTTTTTGAAGTTATTTACTTATTTTTGATCCAGGAAAAACTACACCTACGTAATGTTAACTGAGATTCGTATGAAAATAATTAATGCCATACTTAATTGGAAATATTTAAGTAATTAGTAGTCATAGTGTGGTTCGGGGAGTCATACCTATGGCTAAGAACGATATTTTCCTAGCAAGTATGAAGTCCCTCGCTGCTACCCTATCCATCGTTACCTTTAGCTCCAAATTGTTTTCTCCTTCATCAATGCCGGCTAAGAGTCTGGGTGAAATGATCTAATTTGAATATTAAGTTTCGTAATACGACAAGTAGTTCAAATATGTAAACAGAAGACAATAACGAAGGAAATTCCCACAAAGCGCATCATTCTGTTTTAGAAATTTCGAAAAGAAACGCTTCGCATTCTTTGATATCCCACGCTTAAAATAATTAAAAAGCGGGAAGTTTCTCAATTTACACAAGTCCACCGCAAATTTTCCAAATACATTCGAAGACCGAGATTTAAAACCTAGTATTGTTGCATGGTTTCCATTCACTATAAAGGGAAATAAATGATTGTTACAATTTTCACTCCGGAGAATAAGAATCATTAGAAATTTTCGTTCGGCATTTGGACAAGCAAATAAATAGTTCAGCCAAAAGTTTCAGACTTATGGTTATTGCCACACCCATCAGACGTGCCTTATGGTTTTTGGCAATGAAATACTTATTCAATCCTACTGCATAACGATTTGTCACATAACATTATTTCCTTTCAAATATTAAAATCTGTCAAATGCTGAAGTGTCCATCATTATGTAGATCACTTCTTCGTTTAACGTGAGTAATAGTTAATAACCATAATCCCTATCAGAGGGTCTCGAGACGCAAAAGGTATCGTAACTAATGATTCCTTTGTTAGCGCTCACAAAAGAACTCCACCCTTTTGAGGAGCCCACAGCGGCAATGGACAGAGCAGTTTGTCTTCTTAAAGGAACATTCTTAAACCATAAGGGCGTGGTCTCTTGGCCAACGCGTCTTCCGACGATCGACCGTGAGGCTGTGATGCCTGACCAATGGCCATGAGATGGACCCAAAAGACCTCCTTGCACGCAAGAATACCAGGCGTCCTCCAAAGTTCTCACCCCCCTGTCGGCAGACGGCCGAAAAATAAAACCCCCGGAGCGAAGTGTCGAAAACTACCGTCGCGGGTGGACCGGACGGTCTGTGGTGTGGGCCCCGCTTCACGAGTCGCGTCGATTCCGGTTGGAAACAATAACAAAAGGAAATCAGTGTGTAATTATGCATGCCGTTTTCGAACTTCACGGTTTCGAAATGCAGGGGATTTCTAATGCGCATCGAGTAGGCCGAAACGAGGCACTTTTGGGAACAGAACTGAGAAGGATGATGATCAATGGACGAAATGGACCGAATAAATATCGCAGCCCCGAAAAAAAACGTACATGAATGAGAACCAGAGATTTTTTAGAGGTAGTTACCCAAAATGACAATACGGTCGACCTCGGGGGAAATCTTTTTTTAAATCATATCTTGAGGTCATTATCATGGTAATCAGTCACATATTTCCATTTGCAAACTATACTTCTTCTGGAAAAAATGGTGAATTGACCAATAAATTTTAATTAAAAATCGAGGTCTTCCATGAAAATGAGAACCAGTACTGTATACACCCGTTACTTCCATATAACATCAGTCCATGTTAAAATTTGATCATTTGAGGCTACAATCTGTAATTTATGATCCACATATGAGATCTAACTTAATCACAATGTAAGATTTTTACATAAATTTATGCCCACCAACTCTTCATACCTTGGCAGTGCAGAAAAGAAAAAAGTCACTTCCCCGTGGTTTGATTATTTATGAAAATTCGTATAAAAATATACACGTGAGTATGCTTTGAATAAAAGTTAAAATGATATGCATTTTAATAAAAACTTAATATCAAATACTAAATCAGATAGTTCGAGTAATAAAACTAGCCGGAGAAAAAAAAAATATATATATATATATATATATATATATATATATATATATATATATATACTACCTTGATCAAAAAGTTCCCGGAATTCATTCAGAAAATTAAAAATACAAGTTTATTCATCTAAATCTATATTGTCCCCTTCAAAGTAATCCCCATCGACTGCAACACACTTATGCCAGCGCTTGATCCAATCCTCGAAACATTTTTTATATTCGGTTTTCGGTATGTCCATCAGTGCTTCCTGCGATTTTTCCATTACTTCCTCTCGGCTGCTAAAACGCGTTCCCCGTAATGGTTTTTTAACTCGATTGAACAGAAAGAAGTCACAGGGAGCCAAATCAGGTGAATTCGGTGGCTGTTGGATGGTATTTGTTGCATTTTTCGTCAAAAAATTACGAATAATGATAGCACTGTGCGACGGTGCGTTATCATGGTGCAAAATCCACGAGTTTTCTGCCCACATTTCTGGTCTCTTTCGGCGAATTGCTTCACGCAAACGTCTCATAACGCCCAAATAATACTCTTTGTTTACTGTCTGGCCTTCTGGCAAAAATTCATGATGCACTACACCGTTGTAATCCATGAAAACCGTCAGCATTGCCTTCTTTTTTGACTGAAAACGACGTGGTTTTTTTGGTCTCGGCTCATTTGGTGAACGCCATTCACTTGCCTGATGTCTGGATTGCGTGTCGTACTCATAAACCCACGTCTCGTCTCCAGTAATGATCCTTTTGATGAATGTGGGATCGGATTCAGCCTCGCAAATCATGTCTTTTGCGACGTCAACACGGTCTCTTTTTTGCATGAAATTGAGGTCTTTTGGCTGCTACACGACGGAAACCCAAATCATTAACCACAATGTCTTGGGCGGATCCATAGGCAATGTTCAAGTCCTCCGCTATTTCTCTGATGGTTAATTTGCGGTTATTGACCAACATTTCTTTTACTTTATCAATTTTTTCACCGACTTTCGATGTCGATGGTCTGCCACTGCGTTCATCATCTTCGATTGACTCACGACCACTTCTGAACCGCTCGTGCCACTGGTAAACGACCGTTTTTTTAGAGAATCGTTGCCGAAACACTTTTCCAACATTTCCAACGTCCGTGCGCCACTAAATCCGTTTTTTACGCAAAATTTAATACAAGTTCGTTGTTGCAAATTTAAATCCATTTCTGAAATTGTAAAAAATCGCCAACACACACAGAGATAGATGTACTCTTGGCTACGTAACTTTTGCAAATGTCAAGTTATGACACTAAGATTTAAAGGGAATATCAACAACAGATGTACCAATTTAACAAAAAAACAGAACTCAAATCGGAACGATGGAAGCGCCACACGGTGGTTATTCCGGGAACTTTTTGATCAAGGTAGTATATATATATATGTTTATGTCATTACAGCTTTATCATTTGTATGTAGTGCCGACATTCCTTTTACAGAACCAGATCTCCAAAGTAAATGTAAAACTTGGATGGATACAGAGACAAACCCACTACTACGTTTTAAAGCCTCAACTAACACAACAAAACATATTACCGCATACTGCAATAGACCCTTCTTCACTTCCACACTCTTTGCACCTCCCTTCATTCATCCAACATGCCTATCCTTTCCCCCACCATAGCTTGCATGCCTAACATGCTTCACTTTTTCAACATTTCATTGCCTATTAAGATTGCTCCGCATCTACTTTTCTGGAAAACTAAGGATTTTTTTACGAAATTGGCAAAACTTAATAACCATACTAACAGAATTTATGCAAGGTATGTAGAATGAAGTAAATTTGTAAGAAAACTAAAGAAAACAAATACAGCAGAAATGGGAAAGCCAGGTTCCTATATTGAAGGACATGAAGTACATAATTGATTGAATTGAGCTCCTACTGCCAGCATGTATTCACCTTTCTCAGCCCTTCCTTTTTTACCCTTACCTATCCTCGGACTTATGGCGTTAGCCAGCTAAACTCATTTGTGCTTTGTTTTTATTTTTTATTTTATTTTAATATTTCCCCTTCCTTCGGTAAGGTAAACTGTTTATGATTATTGCAGTTTTTTATTTATCCAATAAATTACATTAATTGGAACAGCCCGCTTGCATGACATTTTCGAGGAAAATAAGGAAAGCAGTAAGGAAAATTGGCAAAGAACTACTCCAACAAAAGAAATTTTTATAAAGAGGAGAGTAATGATAATAGGAATTCTCTGGGATGGAGGGGAAGTGAATTGAATATTATATTTTTCCGGGGAAGAGATGAATATCAGGAGATATTTGAAGAGGGTAGAAAACTAGATTCAGACTTTAAAAGCAATTAAATGCTGAAATAAATTCGAAAGAAAGGAAAGTAGTAGGCAACCTAGGTATTGGGATGGAAAATAGCATTTTGGGCAGCTTCAATCGGAATATAAGAAATTGAAAGGAGAAACAATATGCTATGCAAATTCCAAAAAGGTATTAAGCAAAATATGCTTAAGATATGCAGCATGCCCTAGAAATTCACTGTAAAATATTACAAAAACTAGAATACTTCCAACGGAACATCCAAAACCTAACTTAAGCAGGCTACCTATAAACATTACATTAATTATCATGATATTATAGTGTCTAGTATAAATATTATACGTGGTATATTATTAAGTATCATGATCTCATTAGCTGCCCCAGAAATTAGCTTAGTTTAACATAAGGTAGCATGAGAACTCAGTAATCTCTGATTTACAATTGACACTGAGTCATATTTTACTATCTATGATCTATCATGAACTAAAACCATTACTTTTCTAATATACCCAGGACCTAGAATTGATAACATACAAAAAGCACAAATTTAATGGATAATTTTTGAGGATCTTTTACTGTGAAATTATGTGTGTTTAAATAGAACTCATAATAGTGTATCTTCTGTACATGTTGATCAACCCAATATTAATGCCTAAAATAATAATTATTGCGTACATTTCAAACTATTAGAATTAAAGCTTTTGATTTACCTCATAAGCCATGAACAACAATCTATTTTGGCTGAGTTCTGGTATGCAATTATTCAAAGTAAAATCTAACAATTAACTCCTTGCCATAATCTTAAAAATTATTTTTATTAGTACAGAACCTATTTTTTTAATTGTATGTAAATCACTTTTCTTCTTTAACATCACTTGCATTGGTGCTATAGAGCCCAATAAATTCACATTTTTATTACAAAATTAATACAATTCCTAACTGAATGTATTGTCTCTTCTAGCTTTCCCTTAAGTATCCACAGTACAAACTTCTGTTTTGAGATGGATCCAGATAAATTAGAGAAGATATGAAGAAACTTAAGAGAAGAAATTCTAATTCTTTTTAAGAGTTTGAGGTCAAGATGGACAAAGTATTGCGGGTAACTCGCTCAGTCAAGATACTGAAGGATTGGTAATTTCACCCCATTTGAGAAGATTGAAGATTTTCCCTGGATAACATTAGCTGTATGAAAAATATTTTTTTAAATTGATGCAGTTCCCTGCTTCTTTTTCTATGGTAAGTTTGATCAATTGAATTTGTGATTGGAGAAAACATGATGATGAAATATACCAGGAAAAAAATAAGTATATCTGTGAGTCTAAGAACCCTCTGAGTGGTATGGTGGTTACAGTGTTCAAGCATCTTTTCTGAATCCATATTGTCATGACAATTGTTTGAGCAAGGTGTGAATGTAAAAAATTTAAACCTTCATGGAAAATTATGATGATTGTGCCAAAATTTGTATTTGTAAAACTATTCATACATCAAAATGTATTTCTTTCTATATCCATTGATGCCTTAAATGAAATGTATCATATTTGTATTATAAGTTGGTATCATCACACTCAATAACCTCATTTTATGCTTGAAATCTCATCCATATACAAAAATCATTTTTTTCCCCTTTCCCTCCTGCTTTAAAAAGGCTGATTAGAAAAAAATCATATAAATTTTATTTACAAAGGCAATAGTTCTTCCTCAATTCTACTGTAGTTTGGTATTTTTGGTTATAAAGTGCTTTAATGGTTTTCCATGACATTATTTTTCTTTCAGTTTCTTTACCCACACTGTGAGGAAACTGAAAGAAAACACTAAATATTATATTATAAATGAAAGCAAATCTATTGGCATGGAATTTTTTTTTGTTTCCTGGGAGCTAAGATCCTTAAGGAAGAACACAAATATCAGGTATATGAGAGGAACCATGCTTAATTAAATGAAAGCACATTCACACTACAAACAATCATTTCTATTAAGAGCTTGTATCAAGTGCTTATATTTATGTTAATTCCATGAAATTATTTTGAAATTTAGCTTCTAATTTTCTTAAATTTAGAGTTTAAAACTAGCATAAATGATAAAAATCAGATAACTAGATTTTTTTTTAAATATAGTACATATTTATGGGGCCATCATGCACCAAAAGGATTGCCATTGCATTTTTCTATAAAATACATGAATTACAATATTTTTGACAAAAGTGTTTATAGCCATGCTCTGCTTCAGCCCACATAAATTTTCGTAGGTGGTACTTCAAAAGTTATACAGTCTATTGAATGAGATGAATGTAATGTAATGAGGTGCAATATGTGAATGAGTGTATGCTGCACTGATATTTTAATATAAATGCATGAGGTCTCTGTCCAACAAATTTTCAGCTGAATTAAAATAATGATCCCCAAATGTTACTGAATGTTGAACATGAATACTAGATCTAATAAATATGGACTCATATGTGAAAGCAGCCATTAAGATAAGTGAAATTCGGGGGATGCAGTGCATACAGATGCAGATAGTAAAAAGATTGTTTTATTAAAAATATTTTGTCGTGTACTTGATCCAATTACTATTCAAATCTTAGCTTTAGGTAGGCACTGTGAAATGCCTACTTTTGCATTTATTTTATGGAAAGAGACCCTGGGGGAAGTGCAACTTGATGTATGCCAATTGGCTACACAGCCTGGGTAGGCATCTTTGTAGTAAGGCACTTCCTTCCAGAGAGATGTAATGACCTTGTCATGTAAATGACCTTATGTTAATTAATCATTTTTGGAATGCATGGCTAATTTATAAAAGGGACAATACATATAGTACATAGCATGTTTTTGGCAATTCCTGGACCATCACTCCTATATGTCCCAGTCTATCAATAATATTAATCTTCATCCATATTATTACATCAGAACTATCCCCTTACCCCTCTACCATGTTTCGCTCATTACATTGTAAGCTAATGTCCTACTTCACCACTGATCGATATATGCTGGAGCATTAAAATACCTTATTTCATTGAGATTTTCATGTTTTAGACTCAAAATGCTACTGATTTCCGTGTATTGATAAATTATCTATTCCCATTGCCTCCCTCAGTTTCATTCATTTTCATGCTTTCTTGGTCCTCTACTCCATTTGCATCTGTCAAATAGAAATAGATAAACAGGCTCTAATTTTTAAAAACATGTAACAGTTCTCCATGTATTATGTCATAATTACAATCCTCCTAAGAATCAATGTCAATGTATGATCTTTGCATGTTCTGTTTTTCATTAATTATGTACAAGAACACTTATATTACATGATGATACTGATAAAAATGATGTACTGCACTGTACTTTGTAAATAATAAAGATGTAAATAATAAGAATTAAGTACCTTATCAATAAAAATGGGCCATGTTTACAATTGTTTAGACAAATATCTCGGTATTCAAAAACTTAGTTTACAAAGTTATTAAATTCACTCCATATACGCATATGTAATTGGAGAAAATACATCTATTACTTCCATCGGCTCTTTATCTTTGCTAGTAATATTTATCTACTCAGCATCCAATATTGTGAAACAGCTTAACTAGATTACAAAATTACAGGGTCACCTTTGCCAGCCTTATACTAATTTAATAAAAACATAAAATTGGACATTACAAGTGGCCTAGGGCACCCTACAGCATGATGGAAAATAATACTACAGAAAGTTCAGTAAAGTTACCACTAATGAACTCTTTATACCATACAGTGTTGCTTGCTAATTGCACAAGAATTAGTAAAAAATTAAAACTATGCAATATCAGCTGCAATGGTAATTACTAGTGCAGAAATGAAGAAATAAGGCAAATGATTATTAATATGCAGCTGAAGATCATTTTTCAAAAAAGGAATAAAGTAAGGATTCTGCCTATCATCATCATTCATGCAAGATATAGTATCTAGAACAAGTTTTACAAGCATGGCCATATGAATGCTAACAAATGGGTACACCAATGAGAAAAAATATCCTATGTTCACCCAGCTTTGCAGACAGCTAATAATGCAAGACTACAAAAACATGGAGCACATGGCACAGACTAATCAAGGTATGTAAACCTTAGAGTCTGAATAAGGCATCTATCTAGACAATCTAGACAAGACAATATATTTACATAAGTGGACAGCAACATTAACTGATTATTGAAGAAGGCATGTGTGGTAAAATCCTCAAAGAATGGAATAACTTTGGACTAAAAATAATGCACAATGGTAAACTACAAGAGGCAATAAGAGAAAGAAATAGTCAAGGCAGATGATCAATATCCCTAATGAAAAATACATCAAAGAGATATAACAGATATAAAAAAAGATCCACAGTTAAAAGTGCCAGAATATATGGATATGAAGTCTAGTAACTAACGGAAAGAAACGTAAATCTGTTAAATAATAGGGAGATGTTTTGGGAACTGTTGACTAGTATCTCTAAAGGAGAAGAGGTTCCAAATGAAAGAATTTACGAATTTATGCATATATTGTATTTAGAATCAGATGATACACTCATAAAAACCCATAAATTTTGTTAAACATATACATAACCTGCACATGAGAGATGAAATTTTGTCAAAACAAGTATCACACTGGCACCTTAATAAAAAGGGAAAGAGTCTGACAAATATGAATAATCAATAAAATGGTAATACTAATAACTTAAGGGATCAGTTTAGATTCAGGAAGGGCAGAGACATGCAAGATGCTGTGGCAACAATGAGGTCCTTATTAGAAGGGAACATAGAATAAAATCAGGAAGTATTTGTTCCTTTTTTAATTTTGAGAGGGCATTCGATAGAGTGAAGTGGGCAGAATTAATGAATTTTTTATAGAAAATAGGAGTAGATTGGTGGGATAGGAGACTCATCCATAACCTGTACATGTCAAAGACCTCTTAGGTGCAAGTAGCACAGTGGAGAGTAGAGCAACATAGTTTCGGCAGGGATGAGACACAGGTGCCCATGATAACCTTTATTTTTCAATTTATATGTCGAAAAAAGGGATAAATAGGTGTGGGAAGAACTGGATATTGAAATAAAATTCTGTGGACAATTCATAAACCCAGTTAGGTTCATAGATGATCAAGCTTTATTTTGCCAGTAAGCGCAGGGGATGGCAAGCTTTTCTGAGTGCATTGGAAAGTCAGTTTAATAGGTATTGCATAAGAATAAATGTAAGCAATACAAAAGTTCTGCAATTTTTGAGAAAAATAAAAGAAGTTCATAAACTGAAGTATGAGGTGGAAGTAGATAGAAGTTTTTTGAGCAATATGGTCAAATTATGGTATATATTAGAAGAAGAATTACATCAGGCAAAGAATTTTTCAAAAGGAAAAGGGAATTGATGACACAGATGTTGAGTTAGGATGTTAAGAAGAGGCTTGATAACTTAGATCAGAAACATTGTTTTTTACAGCACAGAAAAAGAGGCAGATACAAAGGTATCTGATCCAATACATGTATTTGTAGTTGTATCCATGTCCCTAACCTACCATAATTGGTACATTCCCTATAAAATTATATATATATATATACATGTATAATTTTTTTTAAAGGTAATCTACCGGTTAAGGTAGGTTTTGGATGGACACAACTATCAAATAAATATTTTATTACTCCTAACAAAACACAAAATCCCACATCCTACTCTACATCAGGTCCCTCTTCATCTTTGAGTACTTTCTTCCTGCCTTCATCCTGTCCAACATGCCTATCCTGTTCCTGCTCTTTCCTCGTTTGCCGAACATTCTCCCCTCAATTACAGTCTTCAACATCCCACTGCCAGTCAATATACCCCTCATCCATTTTTTCTGTCTCCTTAGAATTTCTCTGAGTTACCCCCTCTCCTCCACAACCATTACTAATACCTTACTATTTCTTCCCTTTCTGTCCACTTAACCTTGCCCATCTCTCTCCTCACCCACATTTCAAAAGCCTCCAACCTACTTCTACCTGCCTGCATCTATCTGCATCAAGTGACCATTTTCCGCACTGTATAGAGCTACGCTCCATATCAAAGTTTTGACAAGCAAATATTTAGCACCCTTACTCAATGTCCCTGTCATCAACTCCCTCCTCCTTGTGAAAGCCTCTTTACCCAGTGCAATTCTTCTTCTTAAGCCCCTACTACTTTGACCACGTTGGTAAAAACACTTCCAACATACGTAAACTGCTCCACCTGCTCTAGTTTCTGCCCTACTATTGTAAGGTTAACCTTAGCATCTGTCTTTCTGGAAAATCGCACAATCTTTGCTTTATTTATATTAATTCTCATCCCATATCTATTGCACTGAATTTCCAATTCACTCAGCAATGCTTGCAACCCCTTGGCTGATTGACAAACTAGAGCATGATCATCCGCAAACTGAACTGATTTTACGAATTCCTTTCTAACTTTCAATCCTACCTCCAATTCTTTCCACGCCTCTTTAATCATTTCCCCCACATGTACATTGAACAGCACTGGTGACAATTGAAAACCCTATCTTACACCTCTTCCTAACACTGTCCATGTGAACTCTCCATTCCCCACTTGCACCTGAGCAATATGAGACATATACAGGTTGCAGATTAGCCTCCTGTCCCTCCATTCTATTTCCATTTTCTGCAATATACTCAAAGAATTTTTCCCAGTTCACTCTATCAAATGCCTTTTCAAAATCTACAAAACAGGCAAATATATCGTAATTATACATGTTCTATATTCCTCTTGATTAGTGATCTCATTACTACAATGGCATCATGTGCATCTCTCCCCTTCCAAAACCTAAACTGATCATCCCCTACATAATCATTTGCCTTGCTCTCCATTGATTTTTTAATGATTCTGAGGAGATATTTAGCTGCATAGGAAATCAATTATTTTTGATTATTGTTCTGTAGTCCTCACATGATGTAGCCTTTATCTTTTTCAGAATAGGAACTAACACTAATATCACAAAGTCTTCAGGCCAGATTCCTGCCTCATAGATGCTACATATCAGTCCATATTCTCTTACTACCACATTTTCCCAAACCTTTGAGTTGTTCTGCAGGAATGTTGTCCACCCCCATGGCCTTATTTAGTTTCATCTCCCTAAATGCCCTTTCTAGCTCATCTTTGAGTATGGCTGGACCTAAGTTATCTTAATCTATGTCATTTCTCTTTCTATGCTTGACCTAGCTGGCCTAAGTTCTTTCCCATACAGTTCTTCTATATATTCCCTCCATCTCTCTTGAATCTTTTCTGGTCCAACTATTATCTTACCCAACTTATCTCTTCTAAC
Organism: Hetaerina americana; assembly: GCF_022747635.1. NCBI lineage: Eukaryota > Metazoa > Arthropoda > Insecta > Odonata > Calopterygidae > Hetaerina > Hetaerina americana. The sequence goes on from NW_027286181.1 coordinate 39,014,186, forward strand.
TGCTATCATTGATATTCCTTTCTTACCTCCCGATAAAGATTTAACTTTACTGTACAGCGCAACAATTTCACCCTTCCTCTGCAAACTTTCCATATCCTCACACTGCATCTTCCACCATGCTTCTTTTGCTTTATTTGTTGCCCACCTCAATTTATTGTTTAATTCTTTGTACTTCCTTTTGCCTGACTCAGTGTTTATATTATTCCATTTCCTTCTCTCGTCTATCATCATAATCATCTCATCCATGATCCATGATTTCTTTTTCCTTTTCCTATCAACGATTCCCATAGTTTCTTTTGCGGCTTTCGATGTCCTTTTTTTATATACCATTATCCTTGATAGTCCTCAGCTCCCTTTTTTTCATGAATGATTTTCTCTACAGCCAACTGATACTCCTTTGTTGTCAATCCATTTAAAGCTTCTACATTCCATTTCCTAACCCGCCTCCCAATGCTCTACCCCTACACTACTGCGACCCACATATATATGTATGTGTGTGTGTGTATATATATATATATATATATATATATATATATATATATATATATATATATATATATATATATATATATTCAATGTGTCATATTTTCCACGATTTTCCATAATATCCATAATGTCCATTTATTCCCACCTTTGCTAAGTTTACCCAGCACATGCCCTTCTATCAAAGACTTCAGCATCTCACTACATTTCAGTATCTCCTCTACCTCCACTTTGAATCTTTCAAATTTCACCCAACACCCTCCTACTGGAATTTTTAAGTTAATATTATAGAATATTAAACAGTGGGCTAAAATAACTATGGAATTTGAAAGTAAGAGCATTTTAAAGAATATACTAAAAGTTAAAATCTTTTGGTCAGAATTCCTACAAAATATAGTAGAGAGCACAATGGCATATGAAGCAGAGAACAGAAATTTTCAGGGTGCATCTAAAAATACAATACAAGCCATGGAGATTGAGGGGATGTGGAGAGGGGCCAGGATATATCCAAGTAAGTGAGGAAAAAATGAAGATATTACACAGAAATCGAAATAAAAGAATCAGTGGCTTGAAAAATCTAAAGATGAACTCACCAATATCATGAAATCTCAAAAACATGGTATGACCACGTTCAAAGGGTGGACCGAGAAAGATGGCTGAAAACTCTATTAGAATGATCAACATCAGGAATATGGGTATGTGGACAATCTAGGAACACCAGGGGCATACTCGTGAGTTGCCTTAATGATGAGGGATTGATGCCTGGAAGAGGAAGATTAAAATGACCAAGAAGAACGAAGGATGCACTCACAGGAAAGCCACTAAAAGTAGAAAGACTCTTAAAAATATGTAAAAAGTACAAGTGGCACAATCACTTATGGTAGGAGATTCCATTGTGACTATTTGGTCAATCAACGAAATATGTATGATATAAACCATTTTCAACTTATCGATGGGATAATTTAAGCATCCCCTTTTCTTTGACTATAAACTTGTAGTCATTGAATGTTTTGTGTATTATGGAGACCCCTAGGGCTATGCAGGTAGAAGCAATAGTTAGTGGACCTGATTGGGTTTACACATGCCAGATAGGTCAACATATAGGAGCCAAGAGAAAGATATTATGCAAAGTGTATGTTCCTCAGTGAGGCAGATACAAAGGCATCTGACCCCTGTGTGGTAGCCATTGAGTGATGGTGTCACATTAAAAACACTATGAGTATGTCTTAAGGCAAAGGGAAAACAGCTCAATTTATTATCCCACAAAACTATGATGGACAAAATTATGAAAATGAGTCCTGGAGACTATGGGAATCAGCCTTTGGGATGTGTGTCAATCATGGGAGCTGGAGAGGCAAGGCTTCCACACCCACCATAAGACAAAATCCTTTCATGGAAGAATTGACAGCAGAAGCATCAAAGAAGGCACAGAAAAATACCAAACCAGGTAGGATAAGGACTTGGAATATAATGACGATACTATTGACAGGGAAATAAGATGAGAGGAAACTTAGATGTTTTAAGGGGAAGGTGAAATGGAAAAACAGTGGGGTATAGTTTACTGGAAGAAGAGCAACAGAGTAATATACAGCAATGGGGAAGAGAAAAAGCAAATAAAGGCAGTTGAATGGAGCAAAAAAGTAGGAAGAAGCAAAGTAAACATTGTGCAGGTGAGTGATATTATATTAATAGTAGGAGTAAAAGCCGATCCAGCAAATTGGTCACTATTCAGGTTTGCATGCCAACATATAACCATAAGGAAGATTAAACAAAGAGCAAAAAAAAGTAGAGCAAATATTTGCAGGTGCCCCTTGGAGGAAACATTTGATAGTGATGGAAGATGGTAATTTGGTGGTGGAGAATATTCAGAAGAGAGGTACACTGTAGAGAAAGGTGAAAGCACTATCAGAATTTACAAAAAAAACATGCACACTATGAAAGATGTGTTGCAGGAAAGTCATTTATTGACCCATGAAAGTAATGGAAATATAAGTACAAAAATAAGTCATAATAAGTAATATTAAATCATAACTCGTAGAGGAGCTATATCAGGCCATTAAACTTAGGCATAGAAAGAAATGATGATGTAGGTGCAGCCTACTTGATTCTGAGATAGTAAAGGTACTAAGGGAACTGAAATCAAATAAGACTGGGGATAACATTTCCATGGAACTTCTTATAGAAAAATTGGAAGGAAGAGTTCCTATGGACTAATTTTTAGTATTCATGAGGGAGGAATAAGGTCAGAAGATTTCATTAGATCAATGTTTGCTTCCATCCCAAAAAAAAGGAAAAGCAGCAATATGTGAGGATTATGGAACAATAAGTTTGATTTCATATGCAACTAAAGTTATTCTAAGGATCATCAATAAGAGGATTGATAGAAGGACAAATGATAACTTTAGGGAGGATCACTTTAGGTTCAGTAAGGGACATGTTATACATGACGCCTTATCAGTAGTGTCACCAGTAGGTCACTAACAGTAAGGAAAACCTGTATGATTAGACTTTATTTTTTATGCATTTCAAAGTTCTTGATGGAGTAAGGGTAGAATAAATGAATATAATACATAATGTAGGAGTATATTAGAGGGATTGGGGACTTAGCATCAATATGTAGACTTCTCAGACTGCTCAGGTGGGTGTGATGGATGGAAAGTCGGGATGGGCAGCGGAGTAGGCAGAGGTGTAAAACAAGGATGCCCATTATCATGTACTCTTTTCAATAATAATTCAGAGGTAATGGCAACGTAGGCATTAAAAGGGCTTGAGACTGAATTGAAAGTAGGTTGAGAACTTATAAAAAGTAGTAAATTTGCAAATGATCAACCTTTAGTCAGCCAGTCAGTCAAGGGATTCAAAATCATTGCTGAGCAAATTAAAAAACAGTGTGATTGGTATGGGATGAATATCAATGTAAACAAAATGAAGGTCATAAGTTTTCACAAAGGAGAAAGGCTAAGTTAAACTTTAAAATGGCTGGCAAAAACTGGAGAAGATACAATAGTATAACCATATTAAAAGTATTTGGGCCAAAATGGTCATAGTAATGGATGTATTTAGGCGAACTCGTAACACATTCAAGTGAGATGTAGAAGAAGTTTGTCATTATGAGAAAAATAAAATTTGCACTTTTTCACGGATTTATTTATTAAATCTGTGGAAAAGTACAAATTTTGTTTTTCTCATTGTAATGGATGCAACAGCATTACTTGCTGTAGGCATCTCTTGTTTGGGACCCTCATGAAGAAGGACATATCAAAAAACTGGAAAAGGTACAAAGAAAGGCTGCCTGATATGTACTGGGGAAGCATAGGAGGATGGAAAGTGTGTCTGACATGTTAAAAATGCTGGGCTGGGAACCTCTACAAACTAAAAGAAAAATAAGTAGACTTTGTGGAATGTTCCGCATTCTGAAGGGGGAGAAAGCTTGGGCAGATCTTAGGAAAGAGGCAGGGAACCCAAATTTTATAGGGAGAAATTACCACAAATTCAAGGTAAAATGCCAGGCACAAAGAACGAATAAAAAAAATTTCCTTTTCTAAATAAAACAATTTTTGATTGGAACACCTTACCTGCAAAACTATTCGAGCCCCTTCCTAACAGAGTGCATACTTTTAAGAAAAGGTGTAAGGAATATGCGAAATAATTTGATTGTGTGTAAAATTATATGTAACAGCTTAATTTTTTTTTAATTATCTTTTTTTCTTGCTGATTGATTGATGTTAAAGAGATGGGGATTTTCTTGCTTTGTGAAAGAGATTTGTGTTTTGAAGTTCCCTTTAAATGTATTTTTGTTTTATGACTGATTTTACCTTTGTGATTACTTGGGACTTGTGTGCCACCTGACACTGTCTATCTGCACACGTGGATTTTGATGAATAAATAAATATAATTAGTCATTCAACTCTGTAAACTATGCTGCTGCACCCCATTAGAGACATCAGAAAAAGAAGTGTATTCAGCAAAGATGCTTTCACCAGCAGGAGGGAGTTAATGACAAAGATGTTAGGAAAAGATCTATTAAAATTTCAATGTGGAGCATGATTTTTATAGCATAGAAACTTTGCCATTCAAGCATCATAATATACATAGGCTCGAGGCTTTTGAAATGCAAGTGTGAAGAAGGATGGGAAAGATAAAATGGGTGTGAAGGAAAACAAACCGCTAATTACTAGGCATGGTGGGTGAGTGGAGAGGATTGTTGGAAAGATTTCAAAGGAGGCAGAAAAGATGTGGGCAACATTTTGATTGGCGATGGAAAAGGAATGGAAAGATGAAAAGTTCAAGCTAAAGAGTATAGTTTAGTTATGTTTCCATGCACTCCCAAAGTGGGAGTGGTAAGTCAATAAAAATTATTCTCAAAAGAAGTATGAGATCTTGGACTAAGAAAGCACTGAGGTGTTTATTATTACAAGATCATACTACAGAAATTGAACTTAGCTATAGTATTAATTCAAGATTAAACCAGCAAGAAAATCACATGATTTAATAGATACATAAAACAGTAATTAAAATGATATTTCAGTGAAATAGAACTTCGATAATCGGCATAAAGAGATATTTGAAAGACATGAACACTTTGGAAATGTTGTGCTTGAGCTGGTGATGACATAATACAAGTATAAATGGAAATATAATACCAATTCCTTTCATGTTTCCTCCCTAAGTAAAATGAATATAGACTGATCATGTCACTTGCTCAGGTTTTTTATTTGCCATGGGGATCCTGATTCTTAAGGCATTGTGAGGGTTGTTCAATCAAGATTAGTCATATATTTTTATTTCTATAATTTATAGTGCACAAATGTGATTTTATCTAATTTATAATATAGAGTATTGTTTATTTTATGAGGATCTTCTGGAAAGTAGTACCTGTTTTCCCATTAAAAAATAACTAATATATATTTAGTTGAAAAACGGTTTTATTTGTTGACTAAAAATCCTAAGCTACATCACTTCATAGTCACCTTGCAAATCTATATATTTGTCATGATTTGTGACAAGTTTTTGTATTCTAGCTTCACATTCCTCTGCTGCTAGTCCATAGGGATAAGTAGTCACCACTTCTTTCAGGTCTTCATCACGTTGAAATTTTGATGGTGGTATTTTCAATTTTCTTAAACATTGATGAACAGTCACAGAAACAACTTAAACAACGATAGTACTACAAAACTTCACACACAGTTAGCAGACAAGCAACTAAAGGTGTTTGAAATTGAGTGACTGCTACTGGCATTGCAAGTGCTCCTGGCATATGGTACAAATGGGTACTATTTCCAGTCAACCCTAATATATGTTGTGCAGATTTAATTCATTTCATTGCAGCATTGTATCAGTGGCAGTTTTTACTAGTTACTATATGCTCATACATACATACAGAAATTGGAATAGGCAACTGGTAACAATGCATTGAAATTTTTATTTGGGTAGAGTTAAAGGATCATTAATAGAATGGGCCATGAGAAAAATATTTGAGTAATATTTGAAGGCTATTAATAATCCTTGTAGATTGATTTTTTGGCTATTTAATAACTTAGCAATAATATGTGTTTGACCAAATACTTTTGAATGAAACTGCTTCAGGGTTATAGAATGCTAGAGAATATCGCATAAATTATACATGAATGGACTCTGTAAGATCAGCTAAGTAGTTTGCTCAGTTAAATGCCAGACAAATGTCGCATTGGCTGATAGTGTGGCCATATGAGTTATTGGTAAAATATCATTTAGCAAGTGAGAGTGTTGAGATCATTTCAGATCACTGGGCTGGCAATGGTGGTTGGGTAGTTGGGTCAAGTTATTAGAACCTACAAGTTGCCAGGAGCTTCATGTTAAGTTCCTATATATACACTGACTCAATTAATTCATTTAATTATCAGCATTCTTCTGCAAAACTAATTTTTGATTGCTTACAAAACATTTTCATTTGATTATTATGAGCATAATCCCATTTTCTTATTCATAGAAAAAACTCAATAATTAAGTTCTTATGCCCAGTTTACAATCAAAAAGGCAGAAGCTTTTGATTGTATACTTCCATTTTCTGTTTATGTGATTCTGGGCCTAAAGAAGGAAAAATCTCCCACTTATTCAAATACTTCCTTCCTTTTCATTTTATTTATCTATGCTCAGTCCACCCAACAGATCAATTTCAGAGCACATATTTTACAATTGAAAACACCAAAGCCCAAGGTGGAGGAGAACTCTCCTGGGCATGAATCGATCCCATGATCTCTTAAAGATCAGGCAAGGATGCCAATTGCTACCAAAACTGGCTGTCATTGTGCTTGCATTTTGACTTTCATCAACTGCAGAGAAGGATAGAGATTTATTTTATTTCTGTCAATTTTCAGGTAAATAATATTCATTCCCATCATTTTCAAGGACGTTTCCTCCTCCATATATAAATTCACCAACTTGCACCTTTAAATTGGGTTCCCAACTTTATATGCTCATGCACTTTAGGGATTGAGGTCCATGACATGCAACCTTAATATGCATTTCCTTTCCTTCACACCTTCTATGCTTGAGTCTCCTTGTATTTAAACACTAAAACTATATCTTCATGTTTAGGTGTTCATATAGTTCCTATTACAGTAAACTGTGAATTACTAACAGCAGAGATTTCACAGGATCCATTGAAATCACTAAATAATGGAAGAATAAACAAGTCTATATTTTTTCTGGGAGTAACTAATCAACAATAAAAAAAGATTATCCTTGTTTGATATACATGGTAACCATTCTTTTCAAAAATAAAATAAATTAGAAGACTTGCATTGGAGCCATCTTCTTCACGCACCATACAAAGGCTATGGATCCAGATGCAGTTTATCATGTATGCTTGTGGCATTCTTCAACTGTTCCATCAAAAGAAAATATATTCATTATCTCCAGATACTCTGGTTATAAAATGAACTTAGTTTCATCAAAATGTAGCCTCATAATTTGAAAATACAAATTCTCAAACTGATATTTATGAAGTCAAAAGTTATTTCATTTATTATAATTTTTAATTTTATTTCACTACGTGTGAATGGTGGGCCCCTGACGCAGACGCAAACCTCTCGTAAGCCCTGGTAGAGTGTGAGTGCATGCGACTAGCAAGGATCAATGCTGCATAGGACATCCAAGCTAGAGAGTGCGTGATTAATTTTCATTTATCATTATTCTTATTTTTATTTTATTACGTGCGTTTCAGTGCTTGAGACTAGCAAAGATCATTGCTGTATAGTATATCCAAGCTAGAGAGTATGTGATTCATTTGCAGTCTTCCATTTTATTTTTCTAACTGTTTGCGGTATCTAATTATTTCAGTTATTTTTAGTTTTCTATTATATTTATTTTTGGTTTTATTTTCAGTTATTTATTTATTTTCATAATTGTTATTGATTTACTGCTTATTTCTTCTCTAATTTCCCTCACCCATCCTTTGCCCATTTATAAGAGTACGGCTGGGGTTGACTCTTCCCATAATAAGATACTATATCTGTTCACCTTGAAACCAACTTATTTAAAATAAGTATTAAATTGAAACAGAAAGTTGTAGTTGACATTACCAATCAGGAAGTGAATCTTCAAAACATCAGCGATTGTAATGTAAATGTTGTGATATATATATATTGTAATGTCTTCAAAATGACATTTGTACTCCTATGTGTACATACCTATACTTCTAATGAAAAAAATTGAGCCATAAAAAATAGCATTGTTATTAATACTTTACACAATTCATTGGTAACAGAAGGAGTTACTGAGTTGGAAAGCTTGGACTCCTAACTACAGAAAAATAATCATGACTGTTTACCTACTATAAAAAAGACAAAGCTCTTCTTCTCTTTTCTCTGAACAAAGCCGAAAGTAGGTGAGTGTTGACTATTAGTGGGCACAATTCACAGTTAAAAATTAATTTTTTGTTGAAACAGTTTGAGTATATGATTCCAAGTATATTTAACTGTGCTCATTTTGCCCTAAAACGATTATTTGAAACAGAGTTGTATTTTGCTTGCATAATGCATTTAATCATTGCATTATTTAAATGCTGAGAGACATAATGATGATATGGTCACAAACAAGTTAGTCATGCATGAAAACATATGATACCACATGAAATGCTGTGCACATGTCTGTGGCACACAGTATCACATGCTGAGTGTGTGTGTATGACATCATGTATTAGATATGTGGGCCAATAGAAAGTATTTGAGGGAAGAATAAAAGAGCTATAAAGCGGTGCTGGAAATGAAATGAAATGAGAAATTAATTAATGAATTTCAGAGATTTAACAATCCCACCTTGAGGTGCTATTGACTAGTTTGAAACAAAATTCAAGGAAAAATGAAAGGGAAGTTCTAATGTTTTCAAAAAAGGGAAAAGCTTGTAGACCAAGGAAATTAGGTTATGAAATGGAAATGGTATCAGGGCCTAAAAATATTAGAAAAGGATTGGAAACAATTATTCACTCATCACCCAATCATAGGATTTAAATACTAAATAATGAATCCTTAGAGAAAAACTTAATGGTCTTCTTTGGAAATTAACTTAAAAATTTGAGGCAGTGGAGTTCCATTATGAATAAACATTTAAGAAAATGTAATATTATCATTAAGAGTAGTCCAATGGCCAAGGTAGGACTTTGATTGATCCAATATCCAAGAAATGGCACATTTATAAGCATCTAGCCCAGCAAAATAATAAATACTCTGGATTACAATTAACATTTTCAACTCAATATACTTCATCTCTTCTTCCATTCCATCAACATGCCTATCCTTTCCCTATCTGTACCTCATTTTTGCAATATTGTCCCTTCTATCAAGGTCAATATTCCAATGGCATGCATAATGCCTTGCCTTAATTTTTTCTGCCATCTTCAATAACCCTCACTCCCTCCCTACCATGCCTAGAAGTTATTTACTCATTTTTCTTTCAATTAATTAATATTTCCATGCTCCTTCACACATTTCAAAAGTTTCTGATCTCTGACTGCCTCTTGGCTCGGTGACCTAGTTTCTGAGCTGTACAATGTTATGATCCACATTAAAGTTCCAATAGCGTTTTTTTCCATCTTCATTCATGATCATTACCTCTCCCCACTTTATTTAAGCTTCATCATTTCTTCTCATTGATACTAATCTCATAACCATCTGACAGATTCTGTAAAGTACTCAGCAATAATTCCAATCCCTGGCTCACAAGCTAACTAAAGTTTAATCATCCTCCAATCCATTTGTTCTTAATTCCCCACATATTTGATTTGTATATAAGGTATTGGGAAACGTTTGGGAAAAATAGATTAATTTCGGATATTTCTATAATGCCTTAAAATTCTTCAAAGTACAGCCCTTGAGCATCAACACACTATTGCCAGCAGATTTACCATGACTAGAAGGCTCCCTGGTAGGCAAATCCCAGAATGTCCTTAAGGGTATGCCTGCAAGCTTCTTTGATGCCACTTAGGGTCCCACAGTGGTGTCCTTTGATGGAGAATTTCACTCTTAGGAATAGTAAATGGTCTATTGGTGCCAAGTTGGTACTGAAAGGGGGTTGGGGAATCGTCGCGATGCCATTGCAGAAGGTCTTGGCAAGCAGACACTCGACTCTGCTCTTGCTCTTCCATGAAGATCTTTGGGAAGAGTTTACCACAGATCATTTGCATCGCCAAAGTTTCAGTGATAATGGTGTGCACTGTCATCTTATCAATGCCAATACAATCTGTGATCTTACACACACTTCTCTTATAATCTGAATTCAGCACTTCACGCACAGTTCATGATAAAATTTTTACCGATAATTTTTGTAAATACCTTGTACTTTAATTTATACCTTCAGCTCCTCCAATGTCTCTTTTACCATTTCTTTGGTATACATGATGAAAAACATGGGATGGACCCCCTGTATACACCCTACTATCTGCACCTGAGTGGTTTGAAATGTACAGGCTCTAAATAAGTCACCTATTCTCTCCTATCTTCTCTAATGCATTCATTAAATTTAATCAATTTATACTGCCAAATGCCTCAAAATCCACAAAATTTGATCTAGTATACACTTCTATCTTTAAAATTTGAACATTTTCTCTAGTATTACAGTTCTCTATACTTCAAGATTAATGGAATAGTTAATTTCTAAACAATTTATATAATAATCATTTTCCATGCTTTAATGACAGTCTCCAATCTGACAGTAGAATGAAACTAGGGATAATGACGATTCATGCTCCATCAGTCAATCAAAACTAACGTAACAGCTTTCAAAATGTCACTCAGCATGAAAGTAGGATATCAAATCAGTAACTGAATAAAAATATTGTTTTCTGTAATATTTCTAAAGGAGTAATAGAGAAAAATCCTGTGCCGAACTTAGGATGCCGAATTAAAGTCAAAGGTTTTTCATTAATTCCTGATAACATCCGTACTGTCCTAAAATAGCACTTCACAAGCTCCAGAAGTTATCCCTGCACATATTACATTACCTTATACTCTCGGCGCATATGTATTTCCAAAATCGCGAGTGAGAAATTGAGAGCTCATCCATACTTCTTGCCTTTATTCCTCTACATCAATAAAAGAAACAAGAAAATTGCTACTTCTCGGGATAGTAACAGGGTCGGATCGCAGCCGTTTAATTCATTTTCAAAAATCAGTAATTTCGACCAGACCTGCGGTGACGATTAGAGTCGCTGCATTAATCAATGATGTCTCCACCTCACTCATATAAAGGAGGGCTACTCCCTTATCCTCTGTGTTATTGGTGGTCTATTCTTTGGCGGAAACCACCCACAAATCCACGGCACCTTCATAGGTTTGTATAGAACTTTAAGCCATCTTAACCAAGTCCTCCGAGTAGTACGTCTAATACTCTGTGACTGCTTATTTTCCGAGTACACTCGCTTATGCCGCAGTGAAGCTATGCTTAAAGGTCGCCCCACCACCCGCAACAAGGTGGACGACTCAATGGCTTAAAGCTCAGCCACGAGTATTCATCGTCATTAAACAAATAGCTTACGCATCCACCATTCATTTGCGCACCCATCTTTTCATCTTCGGCTTTCGAAAAAATCACGTAATCTTGTTGCAAAAATCTGGTTAATGGTTTATTGGAGGATATATGTTTAAATCCCTAAAAAAAATATACATTTAGTTTGCAATCCAAAACAAAACTAGCAGCATTATTAACAGTGATGTCAAAATACTCTTGCGATGCCGATGATTGATAAAATGTGACGAAAACCATTCGGTCTTTTGAAGGCTTCGAGTGGATTTATTTTAAAATGACAATTACTTGTGTTTCTTTTTACCCGTCAATGAGGGAAGTCATGAGATGAAAACTTGTGATTTAAATAGTGGGAAAGGATTGGTACCGTCTGCGATGGAATTTCCCGCCTCTATGTCTGGAGTTCTAAAGCTGGGTAATAAAAAACTACGCCTTCTCATTTTCAATCACTGTGATTTTTAAAAGGAATACCAAACACAAAAGCTAATCAAAAAATTCCTTTATTTCAAAAACCATTTCGAAATAATTGAACATACTGCTATTTACCTAAAAAGCTGAACTGAATCTTTTTAAATCTTCCTTTTGTACAAATTGAGTAATTTCAGGCGAGATGAGGTGGCATTCGAATAAAATAAAGAGCAGATAGTAAAAATTTTCCACCAGATAAATTTGCCACTTATCAAGTCGAAACTTGCTACAATCCGCTTTTTTAGCGACGAAAAAGTAGAGGAAACGCGCCATTTTTCTGTAGTAAGGTCTCTCATTGAGTATGCGCCGAGCATTTGCGATCCATTCAAAAAGCATAAATTACAGAATTGAATAGGGTAGAGAGAAAGTCCACTAGGTTCGTGAAAAACTCGTATCAAAGCACCCAAAGCGATAAACATTTAATACAGACCCTGGGGTGGAACCTTAAGATATGTGAAGACTCAGGGCTAGATTAAACTTATTACGAAAATAAAAAGCGTGTAGTTTTGCATCCGACATTGGAGATATGATTAGGCCCCCCAATTACATTGGCAGGGTCGACAATCGTCATAAAATTAGAGAGTTAGACTGTCGAACTGATAGATTCAAGTAATAGTTTTTCTCGCGCGACAACAATAAAAGGGAGAACACCTAAGAAAATAATAGATGCGCGCTATCGAAAATAGGGGTATACTAGATAAAATTCCCACAAAACACTCTCGCAGTCAGGCATCCTCAAGCCCCCCGCCGTGCGCCCTAGGGTCAGGTGGGGTGTAGGCGAATGTACAGGCTTATATATAAAGCCTATTGTATTTGTTAATTGTCCGTCCTGAATGCGTAGAATACTAACCGTTAATTAGGTCGGAATTACCTGTGTGCCTGCCCTCTTTTAATTTATTTTCTTGTCCTCTTTGTGTAGGTATAGAAATAGCTTCTAACCATGCAATACTCGTAGTACTGTAACGCTAACCATGTAATACTCATGTGTGTAGGCATGTTGCACGATTAGTGCTCGGTCGCCCCCGAGGTGGTGGATCGAGGGGTGCCAGGTGCATGAGGAAATAGAGGGAAAATATGTAGAATGGCTGGTGACCTACCACCCCCTGCCACACGTCCTTGCGACGGCTTGCGGGGTACCATGTAGGTGTATATGTAAATCCGTTCTTTATTTTATTCCTCTTATAGTACTTCCTGACATCTATGCCCCTAAACTGAAGGTTGATCCGAAGGTTCAAATCGAAGGATGAGGATGTTCAAACTACTTCCAAAGCCAATTGATCTAACGTAAAAAGCCGCAATAATCAAATCTAAGGTTGTTTTGATAGGTGAGGATAGAATACATCGCGTAAAATTTACGCATCAGGGTAGGGGGGGCAATTCCTTTCCATGTGCTACCTATAGTTTCCCAGGAAGACCTGGTGCCCAAAAAATCACATAGCCTGGGCAAAGCGGAGGGTGCGGAGTCGAATCTGGAACCTCCAGTCTGTAGTTTAGCACTGGACAACCATGCCATCCCAAACTGAGATAGAAATAACGTTGAAAATTTGAGTGAAATGAAGTTAGAAGTTAAATGAAGACAAATCATAATCAGGAATTAATTTCACGACATGATTTGGTTATTACTGTTATTCATTTGTGGCTGGTTGTTAACCAAGTCGCATTTTCCTTCATTACCCTATGAATTTCTTCACTATTGTGGCTACTTTCAATATGACTGCTTTTTGTGTGCGTCTGGATATATGGTTTAATACCTAATGCTTCGATGTAGCTAATGAAATTTCTGCTAGTAATATCTGTTGAGAACATTATAATTGGCACAACTGTCACGTAATGTTGCGTCCAAAGTTTTTTCAACTAAAGGAACAACGGAATGTATTTTGGCATTTTTTCCTTTTGTATTAGATTTGAGTAATTTGGAATGGATATATCTTTTAATGATATTTAATGTTTTTTAAATATAAATAATCAATAAAAATTAAGGAGCATTGAGCCTTTTTTCATCCTAAACCTACCATAAATGGTTGGCTACCAAATTATTCTATTCAATTATCTACCACAATTACGCTTTGAGTCCGCGCATGACCATTACCGTTGAAAATCACCATTTTTGCGACTTTTCTTTTTTCAAAATAGAAAAAAATTATTTGAAATCTCTTTTGAAGTAAGAATTTTATGTCCCCGGAATTCCGTGATTTTCCCCGACTGAGAACACTTCTATTTCCATATTCACCAACTTTCTCTATAAAACAAATACCATAAGATTTCAAGACCATTGTACGTGAACGTGAAGCCACACGAGACCAATTTCCTAAAAAAATCATCACAATCTAATTTTTCTTGCGTAAAAGGGAAACACTATTTAAATTCGTTTAAAAATACATTGCGGTGGCCCTTGAAAAATATTCATTATTTACTCGTTCAGGGCGATTTCTTGCATCTTTCCCTGAATTTCCGGTCTCTGGTCACCCTGGAATATTTCCAGATTGAACGCATGCTTATGGCAAGCTCCGCTTCCGTTTCATTTCGGCTGTTTTGAGCCTAATCGGCTTGTTTTATTTAAGTCAACGTTCACCGGAAAGACGCGGAATGTATGATGAGCGACTTGGACGACTAAATAGAAATGGAAATTCAGAATAAAAATACTGACGAAATTTTCTATATCTGTCATCTACTTTTGTAAAGTTCCTTGTAATTAAATAGGAATGTTTAGTGTTGAGGATATAACGTAACTGACACTGCAACCCTGTGACTTGGGCTCATTGTATTTGTTATACCTTAGTCATTTTTAAATCCACAAGCATTAAGGTAATTCTTTATGAGATATTAATAATTAAAGGATGACGACTGAACACTATGCCTAAAATCTGCTTTATTCCTCCACCAAGCCAATATATCAATAGCAAATATCCTCCATAAAGGTTCACCTAGAAAAATTGCAGCCATTTCAACAGTGATTCGACAGACTTGATATCTCAAAATTCTAAAAATAGTCACAGTACATGCTATGTAACACGGTATTATATTTTTCTTGCAGATGGATTTTTATGAAAGGTAAACGCTGAAATTTTGTTATTCTAACGGCATCATTTTACATACCGAAGTTTAGTAAGCATAGTAGTTGTGTTTTAAGGTCTCACGACGGATGAAGTTACATTTAATAGGCAACTCTTTTACTGTTAAACATAATCGAGACAGGATCAGTAATCAACTGCTACCTTCGGCCGGCAAAAAACTACCCACGGGACTACTTACGTCCGGTATATCATGGCTATTTACTAAAGATATAAAATACCAGCCATGCATTATCATTTTTTGCAATTACAGGGCAATATTCTTTTACGCACTTTTACGTTCTGCCCATTCAATACTCTCTTGCCCGTGGAGCTACTAGTTACCTACTATATTTTACCTTAGGCGGTGCGCATTCAGACCAGAGCTCCTACCTCAACCCCCAAATTAGAGACAGCTGTATATCTATTTTGAGGATCTTCCAAATGCGTTGTGTCACGCATCGCAAATTCTATCTCCAATAGCAACTTTCTCCCTTTCTCTTTTGTGCGAATTCCAACCATACATCTTCCTTCGAATAACCATATTCCTTTCTACATACCGAAATCCAAGGAGCCCATTACTCTCAATCCAAAAGGGGCCTGATTGGCCTATTGTCGCAGAATGGAGGGAGTCAATTCACGGTTCTTCTTGGGATGACACGAATATTTGAAATACAACCCTTTGAATGATAGGAGAATTACACTTTCACCCACGAAAATAAAGCACTAATTCTGTATGCAATCCGCCAAAATTGGACACGAATAGTACCAAGGTCTTCCATTTGAAACAAATGGGATATGATTCGAGGACTGATGAGGCGTAAAATACTTTCTTGATGATAACATAATGGAAATTGACGCCAATGTAGGCTAAAAAGTAAAAATATGCTCATTGAGGAAAACTGCCTCAACACAGTGTGAAGGTGATTTTTTTGAATGAGCACAAGATAATAAGCGTAAAAGAATATTTCCTCCAATATAACCTTGAGCGAATCCGCAAATCAAATTCATAATTTCAAGCCGTCAATCTAGATCAGCCTTGGTTGGGTTACCAGATAGCTTAATTTTTTACAGCAGTGGAATCCCCGATCTGCACACTCTTAGACATGGCAATGCATTTTAACTAGACAAATTAAGGGCTAAATTATATTATTATAGTCAACTCTTTCATCAGAGTAATTGTCTACGTACTCAATTTTTTAAAGCAAATGTAATCCACTGTAATTGCATTTTTATCATCGATGACATAAAAAGAGGACAAAGATGAGAGATATTCCCTTGCTATGAAACTTTCGGCGCTCCCTCAGGAGAAATATACAGAAAAGAGAAGATGGAGCGGAGAATTGCAAGTTTCATATTAAATGTTCTGTCAAACATTATGTTTTCCTATCATTGTCTTCTCCTTGTATTGTAGAGAATAAAACTACCACACACATACGCATAATACAAACAACCTTAGTCTGGGCCTTCATGGCCCTATAAATAAAATGCTTTAGGAGGTATCTGTGCCAATAACTCGGATTCCAAAGTGTGTGGCCTGAGTTTGACGACAGTATTTTTCATAATCGATATTTTCTCTTAAGAATATTATTGTGCAGTGATCGAAAACTGTATCCTGATCCTTCAAGATAAGCTATAATCGTGAATTCTTCGATCGTAAGCCATAAGTGCTTGTAAAAACGGCAAAATGCATTGAGTTCTAACCCATATGACCCGAAACATTTGCTATTACGAATCGCTAAGCAATGATATCCGTCTTCGAAGGCCAGTATTATCGGCATTAGGTGATGAAATATTCGGAATAAGTACATGTTAATAAGGGGTATACACAATTCTTGTCACTTGCAGAATGAGAAAACTGGTCCGATTCCAAGAGTGGTTGGTCACCCAAGCTCAAGATGTAAAAATCCTTTTTTAGAATGCATCTACGCGAATAAAGATAATAGCTATAGCTGAGATACTACAGATAGCTTACAGATGAAATGTTTTTAAGGTTTCTAAAAAGAATATATTACATACATTATGAGTAGTCGCAAAAGTTAAAAAAAGAGACATGATATGGAAATTAAATATACAAGAAGTATATTTTGTACTTTTTGTATCTTTTGTACTTTTACAGAATTATTTCCACTTTCGACCAAGAAAATTCACAAATTTTGCGTTCGGCGTTCTTAATGTTATTGGGAAGTATTGGAAAATAGAAAGTAAATAATGCGAAGAGAAAGATTATAATATTAGGCATTCGGATGAACTTGATGCGTGATATAATCGCTCAACCACCACGTTAGTAATGGAACCAAAATTAGGTACAATTTATCTAGAATTTAACAATACTTTTGCAAAATTATTCATTCTAAATCATTAATAAAATATTTAGCTACCGACTGAGGTGATCTATACAATATATATCACTTGTCTGTGGTGAAAAATAAATATCACCGCCGAATAAACCTACGCTATATAAAATATTTTTCCGCTGATGTCGAAGGTACTGTTCTAATAAATTGCGTTTACTTTAAAGCTATCCGAAGAAGTTATGTCTCCTACGATAGTTTTACAGTCCAATTTAGGATTCGAATTCCAAACAGAACTCCACTCAGATTTCGAATTTCTAGAAAAAAAGTAGGTTATTCCCTAATCTTCATTCTATTTCATTTTAGTCGAGGTTTCAAGAGCGGAAAAAAGCAAAAGCGAGTTTTTGATTCCATAAAACCGTCATTTGCACATGAAGACCTGCAAAATAATAATTTAGATATCAAGAATAATATAATCTTAATCTCGTGATTAGCTTTTTCCAGGTAAACTACGAATGAAAGGTAAGATTAAACTGCTCTCTGAATGTATTGCGTTTTGTTACAGGTCCTGTTGCCAGAAAAAGTTGAACTAAAAAACCAATAATGGAAAACTAAGCTTGCCTTAATCACATAAGAAACTTCATCTACATTGGTGAATAAAATGAAAACTGGAGTAAAATTAGATTTTGGCCCAATTCTCGGGACCTAGGTTCGAGGAGCCAATATGAATAAATGAAAAAGTTACCTGCGTAATTACAGACTGAGGAATTTTAATATTTAGTTATTTAAAAAATGACATGATTGTAGAAGAAAGGTATGATTATGAAATTGCAAATACGAGGTCATTGAGCATCACTTGGTAATAAATGGATAATTTACCACATCTAAGCAGACTTTACCTTAGTGGGTACGACATTAACGACATAAATTATGGTACGTTTAATTGTTATATGAAGTGATATCAATCAAAGGGAGATTAACTCAATTGGTGTATAAAATAAAATTCATTAATAAATAATTACTATATTATTAACGCGTCAAAATAAAAGATAAATATACATTTAAATGTTTTCAGCGCTCTTAAATCAAGAATAGATGATTATATATCACATGTAATACGTCAAATCACTATGATTCATACTCTGAATTTGCATTTCTAAGTTGCAATAGAGTTGTAAATCTTAAATTCTTAAATTTATTGCTTTTTCCTCCAAACAAGCTAGCATTTTTGCCACGAAAGAGAGATATAGGTTTAAAAAGAGATTTTAAATTATATTAACATCTTTGACCCGTTCTATGATAGTGGGTCCTAAAAAGTAAACTTTATTCTTAATGAACGTTATTTATAAGAGTAGTAACCTAACCAGAACACTAAATCAGTTCTATTCATAGTGCATGAACTCATGGAAATGTGAAAATGATACGCTTAAAATCACTTAAATTACTCATTATTTATACTACATTATATTTATGTAAGACAACAGAGCTCAATTTAATCCTTAAACTGTAGGGACTAAAAACTTGCGTGGGGACTACGAAGTAAGATGGCGAGAGGCTTATATGTATTACAATGAGACCAGCAAAATTTTGGAAGAGGGTATAGACAAAAAAAATCGCAAGATTCTGAGGATAAAGGCTATTGCAGAGGAGAATGAGCATGTACGTAATCAAAAAGCAATGTTCTTGGGGAATGGGTTGAGTTTAAAGATTAGTCCTTTATGAAGATTAGATATCCTCGTCCAAGTCTAGGTGGTGCCCGCAATAACTGTCTTTGTATTGTCAAAATAAGGCTCCTTCAGTAAACTGTACCAAATTATGACAAAATATATGCGCCGTGTAAGTCGTCTCTTTAGCTTTTTCGAAAATCGCCAGAAGTCTGTTCCAACGAATTTTTCAGACGAAGTACGCAATTCAGTGTGTGAGGATATTCCCAGAATGAATTAGTGGACATTGCGTATTACTTAACGGGACTGCTTTTCGAATACATGTTAAAACGGCGTTAATAATTGTGAAATTTCAAAAAATTGTCACCGAATCGTTAATTCAAACTGCCTGTAATGTTTCTATTAAATCACTCAATCTCATTTTATTGGAATAATACTTTAAAATGTGCGATTATGATGTAATATCAATACGATAGAAATATAATTCACTTACTGAGCTATGAATGATTATTTGGATCCTTTAAAATTCAGTTGCCAATTGATAAATTCATATTTGAGGATTTGGTAGATCCTAAATGATATCTCCTATTTTAGGGTTACGTAGATCTTCATAAAATCCGCGAGTTCACTTTTTTAGGCTCTTAAACGCTGAGTTCTATTCTTAATATGGAGAGACTTACAATGTAGCATTTTATAATTTATATAAATTACTAAAAACTATAAGTACACATACTTGAATTTGCCATCCGTTTGCTAAAAATAGAATAGGGGAAACTATATCATCCGTATGGATACATTTAAAGAAATACTATTTTTCGGTTGGATACAAATTACAATAAAAATAATGGGCCATCGAGCAACAAGCCAACCAGCTACCATGGTATAATAAATTTATATACGTAAATTCTACCATTAAAATATAAGAAGGAGTACTTACAATATTTTCACAAAAGGTAGCCATCAACATTTCACCCAATTGTGATTAATTATAGATAGAAAAATGTAATCATGGGAGTCACAACATAATCCGCCGATAAGCACACCAGCGCACATTTTTAGCCGGCTGTCTCTCTATCATAATCTGACTCAGGTATACCTATACCTTTTATTTGTTCATTCTATTTCTTAGCCTATTCGGATTATAATTCATTGACGGCCTCACTTCAGAGGTACGTTTGAGTAAGGTGCATTGATCGTACGAGTAACGTTGCCAAGGGAATATTTCCAATGACCTTCTTGACGAGCGACGATATGAAGCTATCTCTAAGTCACCTGTGCCAAAGAGAACTTCCTTCGACCTTCCTCTCTACTCGTGGTCTTTCTACACACTATAGCCCACTGTTATTATCCACACCTTACTTCTTTCTCTTTTCATTTTTATTATTTACATCCCGTTATGAATTGTTAAGGCTGAATATGGTTCATCTGTTTCTGTCATAATTTATACTCGCATAGATTTTAAAAATCTTCACGATTTACATCGTATCTGATTATAACACCGTTATCTAGGCGGCACGTGTAGGAATGTTCATGGAGTTCTCCAAGCCTTAAAGCGAATACCCAATCATGCTATCACAAAGACATACACACCTGTTCGGCTTCCCAGAGCTACATAAAATATGCTGTACAAGAGAAGTTACGTGATTTCCAATGCTGCGATCTATTGCATGCGTATCTAATAATGAGCTCCTATTTTTTTATATTCACTATGTTCCTCGCTCGTACCATGGCATACGGTGGGATGAAAGAAAGTTGAGACGACACGGAATTCGGCCCTTGCTAGATTACCTCAGTTCGATAATTACTCACTACTCGTCATTTGATAAATGTATAATTTGACGAAAATATCAGGGAAAAGACTTTTTCTTCAGAATTTTTAACTTTTAAGACATACAATACGATTAGTACATGGACATTTCTGTGATCAGTGGAAGTCCACCGAACAGCTTCCTCGCAATTAATAACAATTGTATTCAGTAATTATCTGTCATTGGATGTCTAGGTTTTACTGTTGTGAACAAATTTATTTTCTCTTGTAAATATTCTACTGATAAATGGCTTACATAATTGGGAATAGGTCGTGAATCCTTTCATGCAGTTGTACTGTAGAAAGATCGTTCTAGGTAAGGGCATCGTCTATTTAACTACGCAACTTTGCGCCAGTAATATTTCATGGGATTCATTGCTGAAACATCTTAACATCAAAATCATTGTCCTATAGCCATTCGGGCAATATATCAGTCCCATCACAATTTACAACTTGCGACGCCATATGCCCTTGCAGACGCTCACGAGGTACCTCTTGTATAGATGTATTCACTGCAGTGCCAAGATATCGATCTTAAGACAATTAAGAAAGCACATTGACTTCATATTAAGTCCGAGAAATTAACTTGCCAACGACGGGAACGCTCGTTATGAAAGAAATGATATTGTTTCGACGATAAAATCATTTGATTAAATGACGAAACCTAAATGAAATCGAAAGATCCGATCTAGGTTGTTTCATGCCGTGTAAAGGCAGCCTGCGATGCGTAACTCGGAGATGGTGAGGAAAGGCGGCGTCACCCCCTTGCCCGTCGATTCCCATGGTTAAACGCCTCTGGCTGGATGCACTGAATGAATTTCGATTGAGCGACCCGAAATGTGGCCAAGGACAAGTGTCTATCGATGGGGAACTTCTGGGCTCCTGCATGGGAGCAGATGGTGATGATGAATAGGAATTTCATCTTCTCACCTTCCAGAATTATCCATGATTTCTCAACGATCGAATCAGTTCGTTTACCATCGGAACTGACATTATACAAGAGAGGTATTCACCATAACGATTGTTCCGATTCAGATCACTCGATCAAGGTCGAATAACACATTTCTAACACCCAAATTGTACCTTTTGCAAAACGTACGCACGGAATATTTCAAAAGGCATTCTCAAACCATGATGCAATGCTCAAAATCTCATTCCGCCTGCCTGTACCATCTCCAGATTGGCCTCCAATTCGCCGAAATTATCACTAGGTTTATATTAGCTCAGTTAAGAAAAAACGTGAACCCTTTTTACTTTAGTAATTCCTGAAATTAACGAACCGGCAGCAATAAAACTCTAATCCAACAGATAAAAAAGTAAAATCTTTTTCATTTGAAATCGTTAAAATTGGATGCCGGCTTATACTATTTTTATCTACTTTTCTACGTACCGCACATTATCTCTCTTGTTGTAGTTTCCCATCCTGAATTTCAGATAAAATCATTCGGTCATCAGTATTTCCATCCTAAAAGTGGTTTACTGCAGCACATATCTTTCCATTCTACTATACTTGAATGCAAGGCAAGTCTGAATTTTCTTCGTGGCTGTACTTGGCCGGCTACCTTTCACCATGGGCTCAGGGTAGAGTTTTAGTAAGAATCTATTTTTCTCATTGCCTCGATCCAAAATACAACTATTGTGTTTTTTCTGCTAATGTGTGATTGTCTCGTTCCGAAAAGCCATTAACCGGTAACGGGAATGGAACGAGCGACCTACGGCTCCACGGGCAGACACGCTACCTCGGGTATACCACCGAAGATAAAAGAGAAGTAAAGGAACCCTCTTAGCTAAAATTTCCGATTGTTCATGCGCCGCAGGATATCGGTCGCCGTCAAGAGATGCGTTCTATTCTCAACTAAAAACCGTCTATATGGTCGATAGGAATGAGTTTTCGTCCCATTATTTCCATATTTGTCGAAAATTTGAAGAAGATAGAAAAGTGGCGGTAGGTATACGGATAATTAGCGGAAAATTGAAGGCCGTTTTTTAAGTTGGAATTTATGTTACGCGTGTACGTAAAACAAGGAGAAAGAACAGGAATTTTTAGGCGAGTGTAGAATATATTCTTCATAATGAAATAACCCCTTCCAAAGCCATCCAGAGTTAAATAATCATGACACTTCAAACATGAATGTTTATGAAGAAAATCTTTGTTTATCTACTCATTAAATGATATCACAAATGCCCATAATAATTACGATATTGTCAATTGAGGTTAAGATATATTAGGTAGGATATTGAAGTTACCATCAAAGTTTCCCCATTACAAATAAGGTATTTTTGTCCTTTATTTTATGGGCAATAAATGAAATCTCTTGGCAATACAGAGGTTGAAAAGAGAAAATATAATACTTAATAATATTTTTGAGAGCATACAATGAGCAAGATGGAAGAATTGAAGAAGGGTTTATTATTACACTGCATTGTATCAGGTTGTGTTTTGTTAGGCGAGGCTAAGGAAGGAGTTTGTATTCAGTCTGTATCCGTCCAAAAACAGACATAAACAGTTAACTACCTAATAATTATAACAATAATCCATTGAGTTTTATCAACTCCGTGAAGTCTCCCTAATATTTCCAGAAAAAATTAAGAATATTCATTTTTCTAGAGATCCTCTTTTCAGGGAAAATGGGACATGATCATTTGTCACAATAGGATCAGCAAACAAAGAGCAATAGTAATATGCTTTTGAATTTAACATTCCTTCGACTATAAATATTTATGAGAGAACTACCCTAACTCATTTCACACATAAACATTTCAAAATTAATATTTTCTCGCATTATTCATCGGCCATCACATATGTCATTAATATTTGTACCGAGCGAACGACATTACTATTAGGAAGATATTTGAACGCATTGACGTAATTAATATCTAAGGGATACTTCCGACTCTGATATATGCACATAGTCTCGGAGATTTGTGCCTATTATATGTATTATTATATAATAATAGTCCGCAACAAAGACATTTTTTGTTGAAAATTATTGTTAAAACAAGATATAAGGAGAACTTTGTGGGAGCAAAATAAATATTTTTTGAGAAAACATTTAAACAAAATTCATATTTAGATGACTGTTGATTGGGAGGGCCATCGAATGGAGGCCCAAGCACTTAGAACTCTTGGACCATTGTGCCAATCCACCTGCCTGCCACATGTAGATAAGTGGAAATAGCACAACGTTAAATGTATGGAGGTCACCCATTCAACCACGGTTTTGGCCCAAAATTTTTTCGTGGGGCCGATTTGTCATTGTGGTTAGGTCATTACCCCAAATGTTGATAATAAGACCAACATTATATGGGTATGAAAAAAAAGAACCACGATTCAAACCTGGCAACGGTTTTGGCCAGTTAACGGAGGATTTCTGCGTACTAGGTTATGAAAAAATCGAGCAGTCAAGCAGGCGCACGCGCAAGCACATCGGATAGGGGCCCCAGTGGATCGCGGAGCGGTGAAGATTATATAAAAAGATTACCATGAACTTGGAGGTACTCACATTCCGCTGTGCCAGTGAGCCTGTCTCTAAGGCGAGGATGCTATCTTGTTAGCAAATTGTTATGCACTCCGAATACTCCAAGCAGCAAATCTTCTGAGGCACCTGACAAAGAATACAACCAACCGTTAATCCCGAGAGCAGAAGAGTAAATCACCGGACAATACAAAACTGCTGCTCGTAATGCAACAAGGTCAACAAGCAGAATAAAGTTAGACAAGCTGACTCCGATTTATAAGCACGATAGATGACAGATAATATGCTCAGAGAAATATTCACCTGAAGATTTCCGATAAAGTAGCTTCCCCAGATGAATTGTTTCCCATATTAGGGACTGACTTTTGAACACAGGGTGGTGAGGTTTGTGGCCTATGCTGCGGCCAGAAGATCTGTGTCCTCCCACAATGACGCCGTCCGTCTTTATACGGCAGGGAGCTGGCCGGAAAAACGTTTGAGGCCAATATCACGTGGGCCACAGGACGGGTGGAATATAAAGGCTTAGATATAGGCCTCGGTTATCCTCTAGGTAAAATGCACAGATCACTCACTCGATGGGGGCTCATGATTGCAAGTTTTGCTCACAAACAAGTACGGAGCGGACAGAGTGCGAGCACTCACAGCAACCAAGAAGGAATTAGTCAAAAGGGCTATGATCGCGAGGTTAAATATCATCTTCATTGACATCATGTCCCTTTTCTTCCATTTACCACCTGTTGTTGAATCCCCGATATCTGCTCCAGTCGTAGACCAGTATTTGAAAGCCGCCTACAAGACTCGAGGCCATTCAACGGAGGCATTCCTGCTATAAACCTCTTTAAAGAACACGAGTGTTGTGACTGCGCCGAAATAATATGAATGGGGCTCTTCCAGTCTTGGAGTGCTTTGTGAAAAAGGCGTTTTTCTGACCTGAAGAATTTCACGGCTCAAAGAATGGAATTTCTGGGCTGGGAATAACCTCTGGCGGATGAAATTCACTTCTAAGAATAAACACTATGAAAGATTACAAGAGTTAAGGTATAAAGGCGTTTCTATTCCAAGCGGCGGAGAGGGATACGCAGCTGACCGAAATTCGACCTTCCCCCCCCGCAGAAACGTAAGCAACAATTCCATCTTTTTGCTGAAGGCTAATATCATCAAGCTACTAATAGTAAATAATGCTGAGTAGAGGATGGTCGAGGAGCACACCGATAAGCCCATGCATACATGTTTCTACTGAAAAATGGAAACGCACGTGCTATTGAATGAGCTGACATTTGTCTTCTTAAGTTCTCCAGGCATGAAGTCCGAAAAGTATTTTCTAGGTTTCATGCTAGAATGGTGTTATGAACACACTTTTGTACCGTCACCTCATGTTTGAGACCAACGGGAAAGACAAGAGTTGCATCCTGCTCCGAGGCGAGCCCAAGAGCTTAGGTCTAGCCGAGCCTATTAGGCCAAGCAGCGCAAATCACAGCACGCCACTTAATGTCGTCTATTACCATCGTTTAACTCCATCATGGAATATTCGCGACTTCTGTACTGCCCTATCCCCCACGGTATATTGCACTGGGCCCATTCGTGGAGAACGATAATTCTATCTGTTGGAATTAATCCTCAAACGTCAGCTATCAAGCCCAGTATCGTTATCCTCTTTCATGCCGCTCATTCCAAATTTGTGATCAAGTTTCGTCCATTCTGGAAACCAACATGGATGTAAAGGAGACGGAAAAATGGAATAAATATCAACACCTGCTGCGTGAGCGGTGGAACACATAACCGACGATCAATGCAGTATGATGGTCCTAGTTCCATCAGAAGTAAGCTCTGTGGAGTTAAAAGCTCCCTGATACATGTAATTAAGTGAATCTCAACCTTGAGGCCGAAGGTGAATAGGCTTGTGGCGAAAAAGCAGAAAGTTTTCCTCTAAGGGTCCTTTTGTCTTCTTCCTGAAGTGACGGTGTGAGCAGCAATCGATTCGGTGAAAACCGATTTTTTCTGGAGACTCGGGAACAAGATCTCTACAAATTTGAGATAAACAACCTAAGACTAGTAATAATGTATCTACATTAACGCTGACATCATAACCATGCGTTCCTCTTTTACACTTTACCACCTCATTCAAAAACTCACAAGCTTGAGGCGTGACTCGAAGCCGCAACCTTCTGGATAGTATCGTAACGTATCGCTACAATAGTTTTCCAGTAAATATCTGTTACAGAAAAAAAATATTGCACATACACATAAATATTTATGCTGGAATTAATTTTAGCTTCCACCATAAATTGAAATTGGAAACTAAAAAAAATATTTTAAACATTCTTTAAAATTTAAATCAACAAAAAATTGTCATCAAGCAGAGTTGCATATTTCACTTGGTTTGTTATTTGGCACTCAAAATAGAGATTCATGCTTGCTATAGGTCAGTTAAAATATTGTCTGCCGAGCCGAGAAAAACGTTTTAAGACGGTCACATATTGAATAAACGAATGAGAACCTTTGATATAACTGGGGTAAAAAGAGCTTAGGCTGGAAAATAGAAGGAACAAATTGTTAGGGAATCATGATTATCAACAAAAGAGATTTTGGAAGGGAAGATATAAAAAGTAAATTCCGGAGTCAAATGCGTTGAAGTTCTTTCGTAAACGTTGGCGATAGGGAATAGAGGCCTGGGTGAGCAACCGATGAAGAAAGGGTCACCGCCTTACTGGAAATTAAAACAACTTTTGGTTTTAAGTAGTACGGTTTTCCATACTTTTCACCATAGCCTCTAATGAAACTGGCAGTGCATAAAATTAAAAAAAAAACATTATAGTCCCTATATTATCTGCTTGTATGACACATCGCCTTATTTATGCTTCTACATTGATGCGAAAGAACGTCTTTGCCAGCGTCATAAATTTCTAGTCCAGTTTCCTCCTTCCCTTTAAATGCTTGTGATATTTTACCGCAGTCGGATTAAATCAGTTTATCGAGTAGGTATCCACAGGCCTCTCGACCAACGATAAAGCACTTCGAACGATGGCATGGATGACATCACACGCAGAAACTACGGTGAGTTGGGCATATAATTAGGATGGGAATGTTTGGGTGGACGATGATTAAACCAGTTGGGGGACGAGTCATAGGAAAAGTGACGGACGAGCACTAATTCCATCATTACTGCAACGACCAGGGCGCAGTGTTCACGCAGTCGTCTTGAGCATGAAGAGTCGGAATGTTGAAATATTCGGCGTCGGAATGCGAGGCTGGTATTTCATTTTTTCGCAAGACTGGAGAAGAGGTCACACCAACCAAGGTTGCTTCGCGG
The DNA here is from genome assembly GCF_022747635.1 of Hetaerina americana. NCBI lineage: Eukaryota > Metazoa > Arthropoda > Insecta > Odonata > Calopterygidae > Hetaerina > Hetaerina americana. The sequence continues at coordinate 39,041,736 of NW_027286181.1, forward strand.
ATGGGCCATTTTTCCGACAACATGAAATATAGATTTGGAAGATGCCCGCTGCCGAGGTAAAGCTAATGAGCTGCCCCTACAAACGCATGGGGCGAAAATGAAACGATACTCACGCCTGATTCCGTCTGATTGATTCTTTTGTCATCATGACGTTTTACATTCGGGTGTACTCTGAAAGCCCAGCACTGTTTAGCTGTCTGGGAAGCAGTTTCATGGCAACGATGAACTTCGTAGGTTCGACGACCGGTTGAGAACTTCTTTAAACTCATTCTTGACGCACAATCCTCAATATCTTTGTCAGTTTACGTAGTTACTAATAATTTAATTTTTTCCAATAGATAACCTCTTGAAATTTGACACATTGTGAGTTGAGACCCCCCTGGGAAGGAGAAACTCCGTGGTTCAATTACCAGTCCAAGTGGCCATTTTTGAATTAATGTAAATTTTATATCGAAATCTATAGCGCTTAAATCAGGATTAAGAACTGAAAAATTCTCACACTTTACTTTGCGGAGATGCAGGGTAGTTTAAGTTTCAATTTAATCATTGTTATCATTTGTAATGGCTGAATACATGACGGTCAGGTTTAGCTTTGATTTGATAAAATATAAACCTCAAAACCGATTCCTAAATCACATTAATGGTTTCTTCAGGTTTTTTATATTTTTGCATCCATTTGGATATATTTTTTCATTAAAATAAGCCGAGCCTCTTCCATCATACCACCTTCCTATGCCAACAGTTGGATGGATTAGTGGAAAGAATTGAGGAAAAATACGACGAGCGCCGAGATTGGACTAATGGCTGCAAAATATATGGCAGATTCCGGTTTTAAACTGATTAATAGTGTGTGAAGTTTTCTGTAATTTCAACTAACGTGCCAATGACAACGACTTCATCAGAAGATAAATACGACACACGAAAAAATATACGTCTCAAACAGATAAAACACATTTTTCCGTTGATTCGCGAGTTATTTTATTATGATAGCAGAAAATAATAATAGTGTATACTGTAATGTTAACATTAGTTTTTATTTACAATCTAGTTAATACTAGACGGATGTGCGATAAAACTTAATTTCTTTCGAGATTACATTGTTACTTGTTAATTTTTAAGTTAGAATATGATATATAAATAATTATCTATTAGTCCAGTCCATATAGTGTTTTACCATTTTCAAACCTTGTATTAACTCTGAACGCAGAGAAAGCTCAAAGGCTAAGGCTACTTATGCACATCAACTCCATGCAGGATATTTTTGTTCGAATCTTTAGATTTAAAATCAATTAAAGCAAAGCAAACGTGCTTAAAATAAAATAGTGTAACGGGCTGAAGTTTCTTCAGTCCTCTTTATTCCAGATGAAGAATATTCACGTCATATTTTAAGTGAACCCTCGTATCCTGTCAATAAACTCGTGAAATAATGCTCACTATGCTTATAAATTGGCTGGAGCAGAAAAGTAACAAATACTTGGTCAACTCCATGATCGCGAGCTCGGATCCTACCAGAAGTATATGGACGCTTTGAAGTTTGATGATAGTTTTTTTTGAGATACGGGTGAAAAATGATTTTCCCTGATGGAGCTCATCAAAATTCTAACGCTACTCCTTTTGGAAAATTGAACGTTTAAAGTATAGTCGGTAATAAATTTTCTACCTTTAATTTCCCAAGAACAGTTATATTTTCAAATAACTTCTCCAAATTTATGCAATTATTATGAGGTCATCATCAACTTAAGCGCAAAAATTACCCATACTAGTATCTAATTGGTTTCAAAAAGATGTACAACTAGTTATCTTGACAGTCACGTTTATTTTAAAACGTTTCATGGCCACTAATCAATTACGCCTTCCAACGCCTTCAGAGTTGGCCATTTCTATGTCACGCCACGTCAAATGATAACACGCATCCCTCTGACTTAGGATCGTTCCATAATACGTTGATGGTAACGAGTTTCTCGCCGTGGGGAGCACCACACCTCAAGGGAAATCATGCGTATCAAAGCGATGCCCAAAATGGAATTTCGGGCAATTGAGAGACGCCCACATTTGTCGAGAAAAACTAGAAGAAAATCGAATGAGCTTTCCGCTTTAGTAAGACATTTTCTTGAGTGCCACGTAGAGGAAGTATAATTGAGGGAATCGGAATACAAATAAGTGGCACCTGAAAAAAAGTTTAATCGTGAAATGAAATGTTCCATGGGTCTCAATAACAATTACCCCTTGAAACACTCGGTAGATAATGGATTTTTAAAACTATCCTTTCCGCAGTATCCCTTTCTTAGCTCGTGGGTGTTCCGAACAACGTAATTATGGCTTTCATTCGCCTGATAGAAAACCTGATTGTATGCTCATAAAAAGTTTCTGGTATGTTGGTATGATCATCATGGAGCTCGAGTAGTCATCAATTAATAATAGTTAATAAATAATAAACGCAAAAACTGACTCACGCGTAGTCGGTGAGAAATCGGTCTCTCTAAACTCAATTGAAAATTATGAAGATGGAGCTTTTACACATTCAAAATTTATTAACCACGCACCTCATTCAAAGCTTTTAATACGTTTCCTAATACTGCTGCAAAGGAAAGAGAACACTGATGAGATTAAATAGCAGCTTTATTATTTGGTTAAATTAAGGTGTTTCTATGGCGGATTTCGTGGTTATATATAACTATATCATCAAACATTGATAATCCATTAAGTGACAACAAAAAATTCAAGCCTTAATGCATGTCTTATCCAATGAAAACGTAGCATAATCCGATTGGTGTATCGCGATCAAAGTTCGATCTGATGAAAATCACATCGGAGTTAGCCCAAATTTTACAATGATTAGCAGTAATCAATTTTTTTAAATGTTTAAACACATGGCCTGATAATCAATGTCATTAAAGCCATATGTCACAATGAATGGAGCTTCTTGGCAGTGTTCCCTATCCTCACTGAAAAATATACTGTCTATTCATATTTTCAGTGCAGGAAAATAACATTAAGCCACTCGGGCTCATATAGAGTCAAATGTTTCATATCACTGATAAAGAAATAAAAATTTAGATCACTGTGTTTAAGTATGTTATTAATGTTTTGTGGTTATCTATTAGAGATAAATAAACTAGTTTCATGGTTCTTTGCAGCCAGGAAAATCGTATTTCTGCAGATAGAGATACAAAAATGAGTTAGAGCTGACGCACTAGCTTTCTTTGTAGAGACGCATGAACATGGAAAATTTCCAGAAACCTTAAGCAGGAGCTCTGGCAAAGAAAGAGATAGAAGTTAAGGAAATTTCACTGCGTTTTCCATGGAAAAATCAAATCATCCTACTTCCGCTTGAAGGAGCTCTTAAAACTTGAAATTTTCTTATTCAGCTGTTTAAATCCAATATTCGCATGAACAGACTTCTCACGGTGACTTTCTTTATAGCTATCATACGAGAGTGCATCTGGAAAACGTCATTTCTTTCCTCAGAGGTGTGCATTAGTGTACTTAAGTGTCACTGTATCATTTAGTAGACCTAAACGGCACTTAGGAGATCTAGGCCAAGTCAAGTTAAATTTTTTTCGAAAATACCACGTATTCGCGACTAGCAGTTTAGCAGGAAGAGAGGCACACGAAAACCATTTTAAATTCACCCATCTTTACAACTACATTTAAAATCAAACCCTAAGTCCTCACCCATTCTCATCATGAATTCAGCTTATAATAAAATGTGCATCTATATCATCATCAGAAATCTCGGGGGCGTGCCCCAGAAGATTTCTTCAACCATTATTTTAGATTTAGTGATGAAATTTGAACAAAATTTGGTGTTGCTCTATCTACGTGTTTTTTGATGATTGCACCCATTAATTTTTGTTTTCGTTGCAATTCACGCGAGGGATGTTCAAGTATATGAGTCCATTTAAAAAAAACCTCATAGTGATCTTAGGTAATTATTTATTTAAGATTGAAATTATTTCCTCGGTGCATGCGTCAAATTTATGGCCTTTTATTATACAGTCGGTTGAGTCATACATAATTTTCGGGCCACTGCCGACCATCATCCAAGAGTTCTAATAATGATACGAAACTTTTTGTTCGGCCACAATAATTTATGACTTCGTCCAGGGTGTTTTATAACTAATCTAGTCTCTTTTCTTTGTACTTTTTTCAATTTATTAATTAAACATTTCTTTTGTTGATCCCTAATAGTCAACTTATACTCACGACGTCTAACTAGCGCAAAATAACCACTCCGCTTTTCCATTTGAATATTTATCTACTATTTGTTAGTTCAAGCTGAGTTTCTTTAATGAAGCTTTCGTTTAATTTAGTCTGAGGATGTAGAAACGAAGCGATTAATTTTCCCAGAAATGCATAACAGCGTATTTTTCCATATTTAACTGGAGACATTAATTGTGACCGCAGGCAAAAATATTGTGGCTATCGCTCGGTAAAGAGTTACAGTCCATTTTGTAACTTCATTCTTGGTAGATAACTATCCACCAACTACAATGCTAGGGTAATCCCAGAAGTACCCGACCCAACAAAGAAAAGACTAAAATTTTGGAAAAAATTTATTTATTTTTTAATAATATATAATATTAATTTTTTATAAAATATAATATTTTTTGTTGCCGGTTCTCCCTTTTTAATCCATTGTTTTAATAGTTATTTTGTCTCGGGACCCGTATTTCATCCATGGCTATGAAACGGCGCAAAAATTCTGCCTTTATGAAAATTTGCTAAACAGTCAATTGAAACATCTTCACAACACTGGTTTTGCTCGAGTGTGAGCAAACGCGGCAATCATCTTGCACACAGATTTCTCATGTCCAAATGTAAGCAACCCTTAACCCGGTTGTTGGTGAGGGTAAAACAATTTTTCTCACCAGGTGCCAAATGCTTGAGACATATTCAAGATGAATCAAATTTTCTCATCTATGATTGGGTTAGGATTGGTTCCTTTCCCTGTGTCACTATACAGTTTCCCATCAAATAATAACTATAAAATCGCTAAATAAAGATTATACATGGATGTAACCAAAGTCATGTCCTGGGATTCAAACTAGGAACCCCTCTATGAGCAACCAATGTTTTTTCCACCAGGCTACCGCACCTCTATGATAATATCATCAAAGAATAAAAATTATTTTCATTATTATATGGCAACAGCATACGATTTGTGCTGTTGAAAAATTTTATTCAAAACTCAAATAGCTCATTTCTAATTGTACATCTTCAATTGAAACCTAAGGGGTTATTAAAGGTTTGTAGAGTACAAGAGATGCCGGCACTAAATATATAGACTTCTAAAAATCAAAATACTTCCTGGAATGAGAGAATAAGCCTCTATTTATATCGATATACCATCACAGAAAAACTGATTTCAATATATACATATGTATAGGACCTATTAATGCAGTGGTCTATCACATTCCGTCAGAAAGAAATTAGGCCCGACGAACCTTCTATTAAGCGATCTCTTCCATCATAGTAATTCGTATCGCTGCCACATATTCCGGTCATTGACCGATACGGAAGAACACTAGTTAAAAAATAGCAGACTCCAGGTGTAAATCATTGACCCGAGAGAGCCCACAGCTCTGGCCAAGCCTAAGACAATTCACTGTCAAAACCGAATACCTGAATAATAAAAGAAAAGGCCAGTGAAATTCTTGCATAAACAGCTTCATATTTAAAACTGACTCTTCCCACGACCAAGTGAATTGGCATAACCTATATTATTTGCCAGGAAAAGTTCAGATGAAATAATATTTTATCATACTCATCCCCTTCCCTGTGGTCCATTTTTGAGTTGCTTTGAGATTCATCCATGTAAGGTCAATCGCCCACAATGGCATTTCCTCTCTCATATTTTCAATTAGGAGAATTCGACAACAAAGTTATCACTAATTGCCGAAGGTTATAGCGATTCCTGCCGATTGTATATTAACCTTACCTATTCTATCAATCATTGAAAAACCCTGACTGAATAAACAGGGAGGACACAATTAGTGATAATAATTTGTCAAGATAGGGACCTACAATGGTTACTACTAAATAATTATCGCTAAGGACATATTACCAGATTCAAACCAATATTGAAAGCCAATTAATGGATTTTCCCAATTTTTGTCCGCAGTAAATTTTCTGCTTTGCTACATGATGGATATCTTGGGAAATATTTCTAATCAGCAATAGCATTTACGATAAGTTTCAAGTCGTATAAATAGACAGGTCAGTTGCCCACTATTTCCCCAGTCTCATCACATTCACTGTGTTCTTAGGTAACAACAATAAGGCTTATTAATAATGTGATAACGACAAAGACATTGGCAATCTGATAACGATTTGTACATGCAACCTCCACAGACGCCCAAGTTTGCAATCGTCCAATTAGTAGTGGTCTCTGACCATGGTTTAGTAATCATCTCGTCAGGACCAACAACGTCTTTTGGTAAAAAACGAGCGGACAATGACTATATGACATCAATAAAAATACTTCCTATTAAATATTCAATGATAAAGCTTTACTAAATAAACTAACTTTTCTAAAGTGCCATTTAAAACCTTTTAGCTTAAGGCCCTCAGGTGTCAATGGAGGTGCTTATATCTTGTAAAGTTGATCAATAAAAAAACACATCATTCTCCATAAAAAATAACTGCGCTAATATGATTCTTAAATAAATTTGTTCAGCATCATTACATGAATACTGAATAAATGCAAATGCTATTTCCAATGACATAAAAATGAACAACCAACTCTTTGCTATCTCCCTATTTGTTTTCCGGTCCTGATACCGTTCCCATTTTCAGAAATCCAATAAGTTTCTTGAGCACCTGCATAGCATTACATGATGATGAAAGAGGCGCGGTACCACTGCCATCAATTGGAAGCCACTTTCCCACAAATTGTCGCCAAGATACGTAAGCAAGCTCGCCACCTTCCTCGCCGACATACTTCCAACGATCGGACGCATGCATAGACAGTGAAGGACGCTGACACGGAGGGCACACACAACGGCGGTGGAAAGGAGTTGTATTGGATAATCGGGGCGGGGAAAAAATTCATCGCGAAAAAAATCCGCGGCACGTAGCGCATTGATAGCATCATGCGAGTGGAAACGCTTTTACAGGAATGTGTTTGAGGTGGCACCTGGTGGTAAAACTAATTGGAGGGGAGTAGCGAACCCTAAGCCAAATCCATCTATAAGGATAACGAACCCAATAGTAACGTTCAAATGAGTTTCGACCGCGTGTGATCGGATTGCGTGATGATTTCGTCGCTCGGTCTGGTAACTTACGAAGTATTCGATTCACCGTCGGGCTTCATCGCCGGTGTGTTTAATATTATATCCGCGCACGAGCGTAGTTTCCTAATGCCTAAAGCCGTTGGTGTCGATTAACCAATGGTAAGAGAAAGAGAACGAACGAGACCGAATTTCTTTGTCTCTACGTTGACTGAGCTCTCTAATTGATCGAAGGGAAGGAAAACCGTGAGATTGTTCAGTGCTATTCGAAAGGCAGTCACTACAATTAGAACGCAAAGCATGTCCGGAGCAGTCGATATTCGACATAAAAGCCAAAAGAAATGCGAGAATTCTCAACCGAAGGAGAATAATCACAGTAAGTACATGAATACGTGAATGAATACTATGAATATATTTATTTTTTATGCTATGTACCAAATTCAGATCTCCCGCAAAATATTCATCTAAATACGTATAAAGGTTTGCTATAAATGCATGCTGAGAGCAGCACAGGAAACCATTACGATGGTTTTTATCTAAAACAATCCTTTAACTTTCCAAAATACTCTTACAACCCCTTAAAAAATATAAGGAAGCCAAGTTGGTGAAATATATGATGTAGACATAATAAAAATGGCAATCATTACCGATTTAAACATTTTTAATTTAAAAATGACAAGCTACTGCCGAATCACAAAGACAATTTTTCATATCAGATTATCGGGCCCCATATTTATTTATAATTTATTTTTACAGAGAGCTCCATAGCATTTTAATTTAGCCGGACGGAACTCGGTGTACGAGTATACACACGCGTTGCGTTCCGGATAAAGAATTATTCATGTTTTTTTTTAGTAGTCGACACTTAGTAAGAAAATATTTGGTATTTTGTTGATGATTCTATATTCCCTATAAACCTGCGGGAGAAATCAAACTTATTATTCTACAGAAAGCGGCTTTTCCTTTTCAACTTCATAAATGAATAAATCCACATAAATGAGAACGTAGCATGAATGGGCTCGAATGATCCAGAAGTACATGGTTTTAGGTAATTTTTCCTTTTAGTAATACCTGAGACCGTCGAAAACCCACCGCAACCCGATAGACCACTGCTAATAAAGATGATTAACCCTAACGCCTGTACCCTTAAATTTAATTAGGTTGACAAAAGTTAGGCTGAATCAGAACTACGATAAGAGTACCCTACTAAGAGATAAAAATAATTAATCTTCTATCAAATGCTGTAAAATATTACATTTTATAAATGTCGTTCTTTGACATTATATTCAATATATAAAATTGGGAGGGGAGGATACGACGTATAAACAATGATACAAGTATAATGATCCTTGTATGACAAAATTCTCTCGAATTCGTCGATCCATTTAGTGCCGCTATCGAATACTGAGTGTGGAAATACACAACAGAAGAAAAGCCATTAACGATGGACTGAAGCGCCAACTACTTTCTGCGCTCGTACAGTTTATCAACAGCCCCTTGCTTCTATGAAGACGCAACAATCGGAAAAAATATCGAAAGTTTCGCTTTGGCTATAGAGGAAATTTTGGAAAGCCATTATATACATCGTTAGACAAATGGCCTGATGAGTAAATCAGTTTCATTCCGTAAAAGATATTGCAATATTCTATGGTTTAAAAATAAGAAATCATTGATACAATTAAACTATTTTTCCTAAAAGATTTCCGTAATATTTATTACACCGTCCAGTTAAGTGGTTTCTCAAAAAACATTGAGATTGCAATACAGTTTAAAAGCTCCAATGATAGTCAAGTTTAAAAAATAACCGGAATAATGGAGGACCGTTTTCGGTTCGAGCCACAATGAGAAATTAACTTCTGTACAATGCAGATTAGAACAACTTAATAAGGAACTATTCAACCCAACTCTTCTTAGTAGTATTTGGTTATTGACAACAATCCGATGGCCGTCATGTGATTACCCCGTTATATGCATCAACAAGAATGTTAACGCGTCAAAACAACATCTAAACCCATTCTCGGACCTTCTAGTTGTAATACCTTCATACTCTAAACGATTTTTGGGTGAATAACACTTAGTCCTCGAATAGAGAGAGAAAACCAGGGGGCACCATCTTAATTTACCAGTACCAATTCCTTAGTCCAAATAGTACACTCCACCAATAACTGCTGAACTTCATTCCTCATAGTGACAAATGTTCAAAATATTCGAATATACTGGTACAAATATATTGATCTATCGATTGCTACATTGACCCTGAACAAATTCCATAATAAACACTTTATCCGTGGGTAGCCAAGTATTTTTCACATAATCCTTGAGCAAAAATGATCAATCTCTTCTATATTTAATTACCAAGCGTAAAACGAAACCAGGTCCACTTAAGATGAACCCGTGTTTTCTTTTGTGTGCGTTTCACTTGATAAGTGGAAGTAAGTGTAACTCTTACTCAGTAATTGACGTTTTTCGAATTACATACTAGTTCGCATCCATCCATTTTATGTTCTCCATTCCTTCAACAAAAAAAGTGAAAAACTGTGCTCTCGTTGATAAATGCCTAATTCACATCTCCAATCTTTGAGTTATCAAGAATGTGTATCGCCATCGCCTGAGAGTAGCTCGAAAAATGAAGGTGTCATATAGAAAGAAATAAGACTTACAGCATACTATATTCGTAAGTTTGCCCTTATTTCCAGATTCAGGCCAAAATTTTGAATAATCCTCCAATAAAGTTTATATTTCATGCTCCCATCACCTTCGCAAGATCTACGTTGATGTAAGGGACGTTTGCGGAATTTTGAAAGTTGGAATGTCGTTAGTAAAAATGATTCAAAAAGACACTCCGTTTCACGTGGGCTATTATTAAATTAGCTTTGGCTTGATGTGTTCTTAGTTTGGTGAAAGAACACCCCATTATATTTTATTATGCCTTGAATAGTGTCGCAACTAACGGAGGCTAATGATTTCGGTATCTAGATAGCTGCTGATTCTTTAGCCGTATTTTTAGGGGACAGAAAAGAGAATGAATCAACTATCTTGTGGCACTGAACCTTTTTTCCAAGATTTACCAATAGGAAGTTATTTGGTGCTCCGAGGCTTTTAGAATATACACTTTGCACAAATTCAAGATTCAAGATTCTGGCCGCAATGGTGATTTCATTGGCAATTTCGCCAATTTTCCCTTAAAATACTTTACAGTTGGTCGTTTCCCCTGCATCTCTCTAATGCATAACTTGAGTTCTTTTCGGGTCGTCTTTGACTGTTCAAAGGACATTTTGATCATGAATGTACCCAAGGATTAGGACATAGATAACCGATTTTGATCATATACAATATCTCTAGAATTTTTCTTTTCAAGTATAATAATCATTAACTGTTAATCGCTTTTAAATCTAGAAATTTCTTTTCCATCTGAATTTCATTTTCACGTCACCACTTTAGACTCACTTATTGACGTGTATGGCATCGTATGACAGTATTTCTCTTTCCAATCACAAAGTTTCCTAATGGCAACTTCAAGGCATCGCTGCTGAGCACTTCCAGCATGTCATCATCATCAGTATTTCAATCATTAGATTGTTATACAGCAGCCCTCTCTTCTACTATATTTGAATGCAAGGCTGCATATTCTTTCAATATGTATTTTTACATTATTTTGTTCATGCGAAAGCCCATTACAACTCGCTTTGGTGAGAATTAATACTTCAACTTATTACGTTGCAACTATACCGGGTCATTAAAATAAAATATTAGACTGATATTGAATAAGAGGAAAAGGACTCGCCCCATTCATTTATAGCTGCCACAAAAGTTTAGTAAATAAGCACCCAAGGAGCCAAACCTAACAGTTTTCAATTCACCTGCATGTGATCCTTTAATCTTTAAGGAAACCCATTTAAGGGTGAGCTCATTGACATACAACGAAGAATTCCACTGTCTTCAAGCAAAATGACGCGTTTATTTGCGCAAATACCTTTGTTTATTTTTGATTTTATTATTATTATTATTTTCACTAAGTTGCAAGGTTTTGCAGGTTTTTTTCACCCCCCTTCTAAGGGGTTGTTTTTTGGCTGGGATTTGTACTAGGGTCTTCATGTATGAACTCCCTAGGATGTAAGAAGAATAAAGACGTTTATCTATCTACCTATATTGTGTGTCACACGGCAGTCGAACCATATGAGATTATCTTATTTCGCACTGGAGATAATTACCTCATTCGCCTAAAATATTAGTGAATAAAAAGAAATTACGAACAAAGTATCATTATTTTCTATGTACTATTTTTCTTCTTCGTCATATTAGCTGTATGAAATCACCATAACTATGATTCTGTCAAAAGTACACGATAGTAGTAGATCCAAAGACGAGCAACTTTTGTAGCAATCCTATATATTTTTCAATTATATAATATAGCAATAAATTAAATATGTACATAGATGCAGCCATTAAATGGTAAACGGTCCCAAATGTATCGAAATGACAGTCTACTGCGCTCTTGAGTCCTAGGCCTAGGCTATTGACTTGACTGCACTTGTTCCAACAAAAAAGGTTTCGGCAGACTAGAATCTCTCTAGAGAAAGTACAAATGAGCCATAATTTTTGGAATTATATTTTTTTACTTATCGGTAATTCTCATATAATTGCACAGTTAGGTAATTAATCAGAATCATGATCCAGCCATTTTGTGTCAGCATTTCATTTCCTTAAAGTTAAGACATGTCATCTGTTTTTGATAAATTATTGGACAATTCTAAACTTATGTGATATGTTTTCATAAATTGGTAAAGTAGATTCCAAAGTGTAGATTCCCCTTATTTACAGCACTCTTATTAATTAATGCGCATATTTCTACTTCCAACCTTTGCTGACAAAAATAAATCAGTGCATTTTGCTCGTTTTATTTGCTTAGCGTAAATGATTTTAAGCCTATTTCTCCATACTTAATAGTAAGAAATAAATGATTGCATTACCTAGGCCCTCCGATTAGACTATAACAACGTAATAGAAGGCATAGGATATATCAGGAAGCCGCTATAGTTGTGCTGGTTGAGAAAAGAAGAATTGCGCCCAACACATACGAGTACACTAATTGTCGAAGGATAGGAGCCTAAAAAAAAATTGTCCAGCCATGGTGTGTACAAGTTTAAGTTGAAAGTCTAGCTAAATTCTTAGAGATGCAACTAATGGTGTGTATTTAAGTTATTTTCAGTTATTATCCACCCTAGAAGGAACTCACGCCAATTTCCAGCCAGACTGGACTATTAATCTGTGCTTACCGTTAGTTTGAATAGATCAAGTCTTGTGATTTCCAAAAAAATGGATGAAAGAGAATTTTTTGTGTTGATCAAACATCTTTTTCATCAAGACAAATAGCCTAAGGAGACAAAAGAGGTACTTAATAAGCGTCTTCGATTAAAATGATTTTTAAGTGATTTGAAAACTATCGGAGGTGTCATATGGCAACACATGATAATGAACGTTCTGAACGTCTGATTGAGTCCTCTACTCTGAAAATCATGGAAAAGTCCACGATATGATAATATTTGATAAAAGAGTGAAGGTTTGAGAAATTTGCTCATCTCGAAGGAATGGGTACATAATATTTTGCGTTGATTTTTGGATGTGTCACAAGAAAGCTATACGCATGAGGAGAGTGACGATTGCCCACAGTTAACCGATGAAGAAATCGTGTGACAAGTTCCAATACGTTGCACGGCTGTTTCAGCGAAATATGCGGGAATCTAGGTGTCGATTCGTTACTACGGGTGAAACAAATATATCTCTATACTTCTGAAACAAAAGGAATATTCCTAATAATGAAACGAAAGTGGGGAGTCGGCGCCAAAGAAAGTGAAGACCGTTCCTTCAGCTGCAAAGATTATGACGACTGTTTTTTTTTCATTTTTTCATTGATTTTTAAAACACCATTGTTACTCAGGGTTGCTACAGGAAATGGGCTTATCCTTAGTCAGGCGCCATGCGGAAAACCCTATTGAGGAAGGCAACGGATACCACCTCAAATATGTTTTCAATTAAATTGCAATGAACTTACACAATAAAATTAATATTAGCAATTACGGGACTAATATTACTAAGTCATAGATATTTGAAAAATATGGCCTTTGTCACGCGGACTTCGAGAATAGCAAATGTAAAAACAATAGCAAACAGGGTACAGAGGCAGTGTGGTAGCCTGGTGGTGGGACGTTCCTCTGCTAACAGGGTGATACCCCCGGATACCCCAGATAAGAGTTCACCCTTTATGTTTGCCGGGGTAACACATCTTCCTAAAAAGGCAGAGGCGCCGCAAGGAAAGGAAGAGGCCAAATACTAACTTCATGTGAAAATTAACATGCCGCAGAGCTCAATACCAGTTGACCCAATCATTTCATGTGAAACCAAACTATGGATACTCCGTTGTCTCAGTATTTTGAGGGATTCAGGATAAAAAATATATGCAAAATACTCGCTCATTTAGGCTAATTAGTTTTCTGATATGACTATTTTATTAAAAGTTACGCGAAATAAATTAAAAGTCTGCTTGGACCGATGCATAATTTGCTTCAAATTTCAATCCTCTTCAATTGTTCCGCTTGATATTGGATTTAACTGAGTATTATCGTTGGTTATCTACCTGGGAAGAATGACGCTTATGCATATTTTTTTAAATGAAATAAGTGAGGGAAGAAGGAAATGAATCAGCATTTAAATTTACAAAACATCCCACAGGACACTTATACGGCGTAGGGCAGGGGGTTTTATGAAATCATTCACTCATCAAATATTGATACCTGAAACTAAGCGCACCCTTACCGTCTGAATAAAACGGTTTCTGTTAATTAGGATAAAATTATGTAATCTCCATAAATCTTGAAACTTAAAAAATCAACCAAAATCACAATTATCAAACTGAAGGTAGGTTTGACTGGTGAAGTTAGAGAATATTTAGTATTAAGCCCAGCGGCGTGTGCAATCCACATATCAGTGTGAAGTATCTTTCCCTGTGCTAACTATGGTTTCCCGTGAAGATCTGGTGACTGAAAAATCACACTAAGGGTACCCAGAGGCCTGCCCAGGAATCCTACTCGGGCCCTCCAGTCAGAATTTCAACGCTCTACCCCTTGGACCCAATTTTGTATACCCTGAGCTATAAATCCTTTCGTAGCAAAATGTTACAACCTCGAAATATTCCTAAGGAGGAAATGGAAAAATAGCAGTTCCATTAGCAGCAAAACAATTTGGAATTCATCTCTTTTGTATCGCAGTTGCAATGAATGCCTAATGCAACCTACAAAGCCAAATACTCTGTAACACTTCAGCTTAATGACAATGGTACTTTCACCATACAAATCATGATTCTTTAGAGAATTTCTAAGACTGGAAAATGTTGTGTTTCGCAAAGTACTAATCATATATAGACGCCATCTTCCAAATTCAGTAACGTTATTTCTTCAGGAATTTTTTAATACACGATTATGCGATTATACTCGATTATACTCGTACATGCGATTCCTATGATGTTCTGTCCATGGAGTGAGAGCAAAAATGCGCCATTTTCCACTTTCGCCGCCCAATGCCTTTGATTCGTTTCACCAAACCCATCTTAGTTTCAGCGACGCCACAATTGGCTCGAATCGCCCAAGCGTGAAAGATCGGAAGTTAATGTAATGATTTAAATCTTTCATAATAGTAAACATCAAAGTGGCACTAAATAACGCATGCTAAAATTACTTCTGGCTAGTACTTGCAATGAATTCAGAGTGGTATCTTCGGGAATCAGTCATGGGTATCGTCGAGGCTTTCTCCAACAGCACTCACGCATGAAGAACGCCAAGAGATTATGAGCGGAAAGAATGACTTTCCTTTTTTATCAACAAGGAGGTGTTCGTGCATAATGTCGATTCCATATCCTACAGGGTAAAACTGAATGTTTTCTAAACCTAGCGATGCGTGAAACGACCGACATATCCGTAAAGTTATAATTATTCCACGAGGCCTCAATCGGTAGAAATAAATCGGCCAGTCAATCTCCAAACGGATTTACGACTTTTGGAAAAGAAGGAGAGAGATTCATTAATCATAAGCTAATCGACCCAACGCGTGAATGGACTAAAATTACACGTCGATATACCTTTGCTGAAAAAATTGCAATTATTTGGCCATTTATTGCCCAATTCCATTTTGAACGTTTGATGCTATATACTGAAAATATTTCTCCAAGTATAAATTATTACTATTCGTTTAATAATTAGCGCTCGGCGGTTCTTTTGCGTTACTTAATGCAAGAGAAAGGAAATTAATGGCTACCCCAAAACTGGCTACGCATGATAATTTACATTTCTCTTCTCTTTCACTCGCTTAATACAGCCTTAGATATCTTTTAAAGTAGAATATTACACAAATTCCATTGAGTGATTGGGTTATATGATTTATGAGCCTATCTAGGTCAACACCATGGATGTTTTTTTAACATGTAATCAAATAAACACTAATTGATTAATTCATATGCATAATTAAAAATAAAGGGGGTCTTCAGCAAAAGAGAAAATTCATCTAATTTACATGAAAAACCAGATGTGGTTAATTACTAAAGAATAGTTTGTCAGAAAAATATTTCTGCATGTCATGATCAAATAGGCTCAGCAATTACGATACATTCCAAAAGCCCAAACCCTAACCTTAAAATACTTTTTGAACTTTTGCCGATAATGAGATGAGAAGGAAGCAAAACTTGGAATGATTTCATAAGTATGCAGTAATGCGTTGACTTAATCTTTACTGTAGCCTAATGTTACCCAAGGGAGATTTTTCAACATTTATAAAATGATTTTGAGAAGATATTTTACTGAGGGAAGGAAGGCTGGTGGAAATAATGAAGAAATGTGGAATAAAACAGTCTAGGGGAAACAAGAGATTAGACTAGAGGAAGCCAGTGTAAATGGAATACGAAATAGATGCTAGGAATTGTCTAAAACCTAACTGAAGCCGGTAGACTACCTATGATAATGATTGATTGTCTAAAAATTGCATGAAAATAAACGAAATCGAAGTCGTCGAATAAGAGGATATAATATTTACTAAAGGAGGGTGTATCTCGTGGTTCTATTGTGGTCCAAAACAAGTGGGATCATACTGATCCTATAAAAAATAAAACGACAGGTTACGCTCGAGGGCTCAAGTCTTTCTCGCATTATATCCACGATGTGTGATTGGAATTCTTAAATAAATCTCAACTCCGCAATCTGAAGAGGCCACAACCTCTGGGTTCCATAGACTCTTTGGTGCGACAGCTGCTTTACGAAAGGAAAAGTAACCGACACACTTGTGCGAATACAAACGATCTTCTACGAGAGAGAGAGTGTCATTCCACACCTTTATGCATATGTGGATGACTCATCAATGAATAAGTATTCTACAATTAGTGGTCGAGTGAATGATTAATTTCACACTAATAAAATAATTAAGCTCGGATTTACACAACATTCCATCATAAACGTATATGCCATTAACATTAATATTTCATTAAGTACATGACTTAATAAACAGCAAAGTCACTCAACATTGTACATGTCATATGGTGCAAAGACAGAAGGCAATAAAAGGCGATGAGAAAGGGAAATTAAGTGAGAAGGTTAACCATAAAGAACTTTCATTTGTCAAAAAATGTTTGCCACAAAACAATTGAGTTCATGTATCGTTTTTTGGCTTTGAATTACTTTTAATTTCAAATTCGTGTTGCGACCGAGTGGAATTCTGACACAGATTAACAACGCTACTGGCTTCAGGTGAGAACCCATTCGGTGTAACGGTTACGATAGAAGGAAATCGTTGCATAGATATTAAGAAAACCATGTTTAAAAATACTTTAATCTAAATTAGATTTGTGGAATTTTTCTCCATTCTGACTGCGTACGAACCACATTTTAGTTATCAGCCAGGAACTTTCTTAACTACGCATTGTTAACAACCATACACTTGGTACTTCAGCTATTATTTGCTCCAGATTAGCTTTTAAATTGCTTCTGCAAACAATATGCATTACAAAATCCGAATCAACATTAGCAGTGCCACTAATTTTACCCTAACCCGAAGAAAATTACTCGTTTTGATAATTATAGCATCCTCGAGAAACTTGACCGAAAAAAGTACATTTAACCTAACCAACAAAGAAAATGGATTACATCTCAACGTGAGCTTTTTCTTTAAAACTAATAGTTATCTATAGGGTAAATATATTAGGCCTGTGAATTATAGATAATAAAGAGAATCATTTTGAAAAGGACAGATTCCAATCATACTTAATCGCGAAAAAATAAAAATTAAAAGGAATTAAATCGAATAAGTTATTGGGATAGTAAACGTCCCTGCAGAGCTACCATGGGTTTCGGCAAAAGTGGAAGTAGGGCGGGGCTCCCTCATTGCACATATGAGGGAAACCTTTGGCCAGAAGACTTCTCTCGCTTAGTGTTTATTCCATGCAAAACCAGCAGTATATGAAGTCTATAGTACCATAAATTTGATTTCAGATAAGGTAAAGATGAATACTTAGGACCTTCAACAAAAAGCTGCAGATTAGATCAAATAATAACTTTTACAACGAGAATGACCAGTTTTGCTTCATAAAATGGTGAGGCAGGCTGATGCGATAGCATTAATCACGTCACTAATATAAATGAGCATAAAATCTAACAATTATAGTATGTATCTGTTTCCTTTGCAGACTTCAAACCGTGGGCCGCATAAATGGGGAAAAGTTAATAAACGTGCTACAGAAGAAAGTAATTGACAGGAAGGATAGACGTCTTCCGAAATTATAGACATGAAGTAAGTATCTCAGACTACAGAGGTACGGGTATTACATGGAGACTAAGTATTGGAAGTAACTCTAGGGAGAGTAATAAGAACTTTCCCGTTATCGTCCGTGATTTTTAAAATTTACGCGAAAAATATAGTGAGAGATGCGTTATAGAAGCAGGACTGAAAGCATTCAGGAACTAATGAAACCTTTAGACTTCCGAATTATTTAGCTTTATTTAGAAATCAAAACATGGAAATATAATTGGCTAACACCAAATTAAATGTCAATGGGATGAGGATCACTCATAACAAAATGAACGTAATGAATTTTCAAGAAATAGGAAGGCTAAGATAATCATTAAAGTTGATGGGCATAATCTAGAGCAAGTATAAATTTTCGCTTATTTAGGAAGTGTTTTAGACGAAGGCGGTTAAAATGGAATTGGCATTAAAATATTTTACTTTAGGTAAAAAAACAATAAAAAAGAGGGGATTGACGGATGGGGCCATGAGTAAGATGTAAAGAAAAGATTAGTGAAAACTTTCACATGGTACGTAGCTTGGGACGGCTCGGAGACTTGTTTATAGAGGCATGAGGATATGTGTACATTGACGGCTTTTATCTTGGTCGGTTTGGAACAGAATTGAAATTGTAGAGGAGGTAATGAAAATCAAACAAAGAAGTGCGGGTATGGCAGGGGTAAACAGATAAACGTTTGCATTAATCATAGAAGACAGGAGAAGGGCCTTCAGGGCATATCGTGTCAGGGAATATAGAAAAAGATTGTGGCACTGGGAACAATTAGGGATAAGCGATATAGAGTGAGGAAAATAATACGCATATCGGATGAAATGAATGGAGTTCCAAAGCATGTGATTTAATAGTAGTAGTGTTAGGGGTTTATAGGGTGCGTCGACAGCTACGGTCAGTTTGCGCATGTAATTTAAGTACTGCCGAATTGCAATATAGAATTTAAGGGCCATTTGCGTCTTGTTAGGCGGTACTAAGACTTGAAGCAGTGAGTATTTTATGGTACCGTTAAAACTTCGCGTAACTGGTAAAAAAATCCCTGAACTTGAATATTTGAAAATACTTTGAGAATTCCTCCCTTCGAAAGCCTCACCCCCGTATTTATCTCATTCTATTTCTCCGTAATAATACTATTGCTTTATGGAGACTTTTACTTAATTCATTTTTATTTACTTGAGTCTTAAAACCAGATGAACCCTTTTTTGTTTTAAGAAATGATTCCTATTAAATTCCCATAGCTAATTATAGGTAAGTCGTAATGAACTATAGCTATAAATCTAGAAAATAATAATACACATAGATAACAAATTAGATGAAAAATATCCAATTTGCAGATGATGATAGAGAAAATCAGTATATCATTTTAAATGCAAGTGAGATTTAAGTCATATTACACGTCTCAAGACGAAGTACATGCGAATAAATCAACTTTGTACCTGCTTTCCAAACTCTTCTTCCTATAACTCTTCTTTCCTATATCATTCTTGAAGAATCAATTGGCGGAAATCTCACAGTGGGTGAGAGATATCCTTCATATTTCTAAATATGCACGGTTCTACAAGAGTAAAGTCTTCGTAGGAGCTTCGTGGAAATGGCCTTTTCACTTTGCTGAAATAACATGAGGTAACTAAATGCCAGAGAGAGGAAGCCAGGTGATTTTACCCCCTATGTGGTCCCAAAATATTAAGATACTCATAAAAATACACAACCTAGGCTTAGATATGATCCTCCAAAAGAATCACCTGCCATTGAAACAGAGGACCTCCGGGTAGTACCCGAAAGATAGACCACAATTCAGGATTTTGATACCTTTATTCAGATTGAACCGCCTACAATTTGTCTTTCCGGAAGCATACCAAGTAATATAAATTAGGTACTTGCATGGCATTCCTTTGAAAATTTCTCTCTTTCTCATTATATCTCTCTTAGACCATCCAGTTATAAAACAAGTTTGAAAAGCCAAGAGATCTTCACGCAGCAAAGAAGAAATTCTTCCTGTTCCGGAGAAATGCCAATTTTACCGCCAGCCCGGGGATTTTGATGACGGTGAAGGTAATCAACCTCTTAGTATTCCACATTAAATGTAAGATTCCGAGAGAAAGTGCCACGTTAAAACTTCGGATTCATTAATCCGTACTACATAATTCCTCTTTACAGAGATTTTCCTCGGCACTATGAGCATTGATTTAAAAAATGAACTTTTGCATAGTCGCACGAAAACTGTAAAACACCACTTCTCTCTTCCTGCTCCCTTCTTTTATGAAAACAGTTCAATGAGACTGAGGGTTGAACGTCCTTAGAGCGGTTCAATTATCTTTAATGAACAGTAGTAATTATCCATTCTTGAAGAAAAGAAAGTTACAATTTTTACATAGAGGCGCCATGGAATCAGGGTAGGTACTATTAAACGACGCCTCATAAAGTGGCTCCCCAGATCGCTCAGTAATGCTATTTTATGAAAGCATATTTATTATTTAAATAAAATACCAAAAAGAGATAGTCGAAAAACCATTACGGACGACACAGGTTCTCAAGAGCACTGAAGAAGAAAACCAGCTCAATATCACCTCAACCGGTTCCAATTTTTTACTCGTTGACAGCGAAAAAATGTAAATGCTAGTTAAGTGGGAAAAACTTTCAGAGCATTGCTTGGCAGGCCCCGACTCATCTTGACAGGTTTCTTGTACATGAAACCTGTACTGCAAATCATGCTAATAGTATGCTAAAAGAATAAATTTGATACGTTCAACATTCATAATCTTAGGTTCGAGAAACGCCTCGATGAATCAATTCTCGATTTTACCCTTTATAAAACACTGATTTCAGATACGCTATTCGGTGAAGTCATTCCGTGGTTTCACAAAAACACTACTGGCTTTCAAAAAAGGAGCTGAAAGATACTTTTAGGGGGAGACATGTAACATTTTTTTCTATTCCCCATCTAGTGTACCTGTAATTAATACAATTGCGACTTTCACGCAGGGATTGCACCGAATAGCTGCACAACATTAAGACATGCACTAATTTATTTTCATGTCAAAAATTGAAAGCAGGAATTGACTGCGCTGCCGTCTTAAGATAGTCATTGGTAACATTTAATAGCATTAATCAAGAAAAAGATAAAATTCGCAGGTTTGAGAGGATTTTTTCAAACGAGGGTAGGGTGAAAAGTTCTCGATCTGACACAAGAATGGCGTTTTAATCAGCGAAAATTTATGATTCCTGCCTGGGTGCAGGTGTCATTAGCTCGTAAGACAAGTTTCAACATGATCTCTCAAGTAGTTTGTTCACACGTATTGTTGCAGTAGACATCTTCCGTTCAAATGGAAAAACTTGAATTTCGTGCGGTCATAAAATTCTTCGTTTTAGATGGATGGATGGAATTCCGAAAACAAATTTAGCAAAATAGAGTGAAGGAAGTTAATGTGCATACTTCAAGTATGACTAGAATGGCAAGACTTCAAGATGAATAAAACGCAGGTAACAAATGAAGAATTGCGGTGCGTAGTGATTGGTATGGGATCTTGACGGGGTTTTGCATGGTCACCGGATATTTTCAACTTGGGTGGGGAGAAAAAAATTAGAGATGCACAGAGAGGTTATAAGAAGGTAAATTCGGGATATGAGTGAAACTGATCAACGGATCGACTTTCCATTTTAAACTACGTAACTTTGTTTTCTCCTGAGACAAAATTGTATGCTTTTTGGGTTCATGATATACCTATGGAAAACCAGGTTTGCATTTTGATATTTGGAATTCAGAGTCATGGTTTAAGCTTAGCTTAGCCAAAGGTCTGCGGTCATTGATGAGCTGTCCATAGAGCCAATGTAATAGATATGGGATGATATTCAATGATAAGAAAACAATTGTAATTAGATTCTTACGAAATATCAAGCCTACGATAAACCATTAACTGGAGGGCATAAAGTGACGCAGTTAGAGCGCTTCATTATTAGTAATATTTGAGTTGAAAATGGGGATGGTAGTTGGGAAAATGGAGAAACATTACGCCCGATAAAGAGAATTGGCGTGTTGACAAGGACCGTTAGTAATGAAATGCGTCATGTATTTCATTACTAACGGTCCTTGAAATTCGAAGAAGACAGGCGGAGTGCGTGATAGATACATTGAAAGTCAATAATGTATTGACTGTAATAGAAGGAAAAGTGTTGGGTAAGAGAGTTAGAAGGAAGAGTGGACTACTGACATGGAGGGAGAAAAAATGCGTTGATACGAGGACTAAGGTGGTGTTATGTTTTAAAAATGTCTTACGCGGTTAATTAAGCTTACAATTGCTCAGATTAGAGTCTGGTTATTATGGCAACAAAAGTAATACAATAGGAATCAAATCTGAAACTAATGAACAAACCCAAGTATGATTATGAACTCTAGGATGGAGAGTCATTCTATAATGAGTTATTGATTTGCAGATTCCATGCAAAACATTTTTCTTGAACAAAATTCCGTTTCCAGCCTTATATATATATATATATATATATATATATATATATATATATATATATATACATATATACATATGTGTGTGTATATATAATACCCCGCAAGCCGCCGTAAGGGTGTGTGGCGGGGAAACACAATTATTAATCGACTCAGAAAATATTCAGAAGAGATGGAATAACCTAAGGACATGGAGGGAGCTGCATGGCAAATGTATTGGCCAGCTATTTACGATAGGGCTGTCTGCTATCACCAGTACTTCTTAGCATAACATGAAAGAAAATTTAAGAGGTATGGAAGAGACTGGAAGAATAAATAAAAGTAGGAGGGGAACACATAAAATCAGTTAGATATGTGAGTGATCAAGCTTTATTTAACCATTAAATGAAGTTTTTGAAAACTTAGTTAACCAGTCGGGATTATTAACTCGATGGTCACAGGTTTGAGTCCCGCTTAGTCGATGGTTGTTATGTTTCTATGTTGTTTTGACTCGAGGAAGCATGGTTAAACATCATTAACTTATTGCAATACGGGATTCCATAGTGCACACAACCTTGCAACGATACTCCGATGGAAAAAATGGCAAAACCACAAAACTTCGGCCCTACGGCTATCGGTGAGGAACGCGCCTTTCATTCGTCCATGAAAAGCTGTGTTCCTCAATTAAATTGCAACACTTGCTCACATAACCTATTTGAAAGCCTTGAAACTTTTTCTATGATCGAAAAGTATAGAATTAGTAGTAATGCAAAAATAAAAATATATTAAACTCTTTCCAACCTGACTTCGTGGATGTGCATCATAATTTCAAGGGAGGAGGTTTTGATTCATTGGGGCTTGGGTTAAAATATGGGGCCATTTTCAATGCATACTCGCACACAGAAGCTGTTCCAAACGATCGGAAAAATGCAAAAAATTTGTATTGGAGGGGGGAGTTAGAAAACTGTTCGGTAAAGTATTGATAGAAAGAATATGGAATGCATTGGACAAATCCGATAAGGGCAATGTAGTCATAAGCCGCGGAAAAAGATGCGCGCATCGTTGATTTTTGCCTAATAATATATTGAAAAATGTAAAAACTTACGCATGAAAGTAGTGAAAGGATTTGAATGAAGAGTAAATAGAGTGAACAGTAACTTAAAATATCGATACATGAAATCTCGATTTATATAGTGATGGACGTTAAGTGTCTGGTTACCAGTAAGCAGTTGGTGGGGAAGGATAGGCCGAGAAGCCACGGATGAATGCGCTTAAAAATAAATTTACTGCAAGGAAAATTGGACGTTTCTTTTAGAGAATAACATGTGTGGATATATTTAGGGAGGAAAGAATAATGAAATTTCAGGAAATAAGAAATAAATAATATTTCTTTTCCTAACCTAATAGGTACCTACAATACTCGACAGAATCAACCCCTAAAGGGCAGGGCGCGAAAAGTGTAGTGTGTGCGTATGCATGAGTGTAAAAATTATAAATCTCAACCAACTTAAATGTCTTTTATGAGAATTACACATGTAGTATTCCTGAGAGATTTTTCAAGGGATGAATGAGAGGTTATGAGTTGTGTACTACGTCCCAGAACCTAGTTGTTGGAAATTAAATATAGAGATAAATCCGCTAAAAACATCTACGATGTAGATAGCCAACATCTCTTAATTTTTCGCAAACCTGACGATTATCTACCAATGCTCTCAATCAATATAATTCGATCGGCAAGTTATTAGAGCGCTATTTTCTCACAATAAAATTGTTTCTTTATTTTAAATTTCAAATCGTTTCGGGCAACTTCCTCTATATTGTTCTAGCTGATCCAATTTCTCATCTATGAGATATTTTACTTGTTCAAAATGTGAAGTGGTTACGAAACTAGGATGCATATGGAATTCTTGAAAATTTTCCCTCGAAACAGAGTACATACGACATGTGGTGCGTCCTGGAAGGTAGGAGGTCATATTTTGTAATTCATATCACAAGTGACGAACCGCCGCCGGCAGTATGACTTCAACCGGCACCGCTTTTCCGGCTTTACAGCCCCCAGAGGTGATGCGCTTCACTCCAAATGGAGTAGCAAGACACCATATTTCCTGATAGATGGACTTATCCCATCGCCTCTCAATATGCCTTCGATGCGCTCAATTTCTTGAATATCTGAAAATACGTATTGAAGTTATTTGTTTCGTGATTATGAAATCTGAGAGTACCTTTTTCGAATTTCGTCTTTTGACCATTCGTTTGTCTTTATCACATATATTCAAGGCGATGTCTTAGATATATAATAGTCTTAGATATTTAATATTTATTTGTTTGCATTGCTTCATTTTGCGATGACGTGCATAAAAAAGGGAAGAACAACATTTCGTATACATTCAGGTAGATACATGCGAACTGAAGGCACTACTAAAAATATAAGGTCAAAATTAGCCCCAGCCTCCATTCTCACGTTACTTTCGTAATTATAAGAAAACGAAGACATTAAACATTATGCTACTCATTGACCACTTAGCTCAAAAAGAACAGAAATTTTAGTTTCACGAGTTTTGCCCTTACGGGGTGCAACTCAGCTTAAAGAATTGGAACATGTTAGGACTCACAGGTGTCGATGGCTCTACGTTTCTTTGATGAAGTTGACTATTAAGGGGTAGGATACTTGAAAAATTATTGGATGATCATTAATTTATCCAACTGCTATTAAGTCGTGCAGTTTAAACCGCAGACAAAAAAATGTCATATTTTGATAACCAGTGAAATTTCCAAAAAAAAGTATTCTGCGGTTTATTCTATCCGCTCGTCTTTCATCGAAGACATAAACATTGTTTCGCTTATCAATAGCGGATTCACATTTATAATCCCCGTTCGTAAATTTTAATATCCCTTGACAAGAACGATAACTAGAAATTCGCTCATTTCAATAGACCATTTACTATATCCCCTTATTTTCGCGACAAATTATCTCCTGCCACTAAATAGTGTCCGTTGATATACGTAAAGCACGCAGAGTTGATACGCTTCTCCCCTCCATGATTGAAATGTTTACGACCCGATTGTCAATTTTTCGTGCACCATTCTTAAATTGGTCTCTTAATGCATAAATCTCCATTGGTGGATATCTGCGAACCAGAAATTGTGGTACCTTTCACACGTATAACCGCGACCAAGAGACTTTAACTCCCAGTCGAAGAATAACTGATGGTTAGAGCGAGCACTTTTCCTTAGCGACGTTCATCGCCGCTGATAAGTATCACCTTAGCTACATAATACAAACCCTGGCCCACCACATTTCTTAGCCGCTCATTTCCAGTGGTCGATTTGAGGAAGTTTCCGAACGTTGTACCCAGCCAATTGAATAAATTAGGGTTTGATTATCAGTCATTATTAGCTTATTAGAATTTCTCAACTACATTTAGCGAATTCAAATTCAAAGCCAGAGAAACCACCCCCATGAAATCGGTATCATAGTTCTTCTCAGCATTGGTGTCAAAATCAGTCATTTAGTAAAAGCGACTTAACGTAAAAACAACGCAATCACCCAACCAAATAATTTCTCAGGTACAAGTTATCTGAACATACTACGCCTTATGAGATTGGGTGGAAACCCTGAAAACTGAGCATTCAGTTTATTTTTTTTCAGTCTTAAAATTCTTTTGAGTAGCTCTTTGTTACGAAAGGTCAACATTTTTATTTTTCATCGGATCCCTAGTGTAATTCGAGACACATGAAATTTGAGGTCGTGGGCGATAAGTATTATCCTTTCTTATTCCTTTTCCCATTTTAAGGAGAAAACATTTTGAAGCATCGCGCAAAAATTATTCAGGCTCTTAGTATCACTGACCTCAGAACACTCTTATTATACTATCCTTAACGTACTTCGCTGCGATAGCTGCGATATCGAAAGAGCTGAGAGTGATTTCCTCGATTTCGATGGGCAAAGTCATTCCCAAAAAAATTTTATACTTTCGTTCTTATACAAATGTAGGCTCTTTCCAAGAGCGTCTCGGGCCCAAATGTGCACCATTAGATGTGGAAACACATAAAACTTTAAATTCGGGTGCTCGGTCTCACGTTCCGCTAGTTATTCCCGCGCATATTTATTTATTTTTTTAACACCTTCGCAATGGCTTCTACTGAAGGAGAAAGCCAAAAGATTATTATTATTAAAATATGTATGTTCAAGGAGGTCATGTCAGATGGCACACAAATCGTTGGTATCACAATCAAACTTGTCTTCCTGAACCATTTACCTGAAATATCTCAACACAAATCTCCCTCACATAAACGCATTGAAAACGAAGTCTCAATGATAAAAAATATGAACCTACGTTGGTTTTTGAATAGCCAATCGTTCAGTTTATTTTAATTAAGTAACCCGAATGTGCATAGTCAGACATACTTTTTTTCATTATTTTGCAAACAATTACGGTAATATCTACCGACCTGCGAATTGTTGGCTATCGCTTTAACTCCATTCCTGAAATTGGATGTAATGTTTGTTTTTTTCTAATCGTTAGGCAAGGCGTCTTTACTTAATGTTACTTTGAATAGATGACGTATATACTTGCGGAATCATCTAATTTCAAAACATCAATCAATAATTTGCCCGGTCGTATTGATGTATTCTTTCTTATCTTCCTTATATTTCCCGAACTAGGAGCCCACCGCGGTAACACATTTTGTCGAGGAAAGTGAGCTGTTTTGTGCTCTTACCATAATGGAATTCTCAGTATTTTTTATTATTGGCCCATTTTTTCTTTTTTTACTGGCCTGTCCGTAAACTAGGGGTTTGAAGTGCTGCCTCTTTCTAAAATCTCAGTTATAATTCTCCCATCGTTCATTTTTAACATGCTCACAAGTTCCTTGTTGAATTCCCTCGTTCTCATGTATCTATAAAATTTCATCATATGACCCTTCGGAAGTCCATAGTTAGAAATTTGTTCTTGACTTTTTCCTTTCTCTATTTAAGGTGCCTGAATTTAGGACGATTCATGATAGTGTTTTTTACGTAACCTTTTTATTTTTTTAAACAAACAATGTCTCAATATTTCTTCTGTTGTTCATGTGGGGAACCAGATGTGAAAGCTGGATAATTTCTTATAAGACTCCTTAATTATCTTTGATATTTCATACACGGGGTGTAAAATATCTTTTAGATCAAATTTTGCGAGATTATTGAAATTTCCTTCCAGTTAACTGTTTTTCTGTAGGGAACGATCGATGTAGGTTCCACCAAATGGCGACCATTATCTTAAAACCGTAACATACTGAATATATTGTGACCCAAGCAATTGCAATGAATTATATTTTCACATACTCTCACCGACCTTATCTTTCAACTCCGCAGTTTTCACGAGATAGGAATCTAGTTTCTCTCGAAACACAGCGATTCACGGAGGCACTTAAAATGTTCGTGCGATTTCAGTCACTTCTACTTGGCATTGCGCCTTTACTCGGAGAATATCACTATGCACATCCACCAAATTTCCGGGTAAGTCTTTTCCTTGTGAACTAGTACCGTACTAACGGAAGATCATATATTGTTATCATATATTCCTAATATATTATTCCCATATAATACCATTCTCATTCTGAGTTACCTGAGAGTAACATGGGTACGAAAATTCCTGACACCCTCGCAAATGAAAGGTAGTGAAATTCTGCTCCACGAGCAACAGATCCCTGTTTGAGTACTCTCGACGCGATATTGTGTTTCCAGTAAGAGTAGCATTTCAATTTGTAATTTGTTTTAAAGGGTAGATTTAAAAATTGGGGAAATTCTCGCGTTTCTCAGTTACTAAATTAATGCATAAATTGTTTCGGGGAGCGTTTGCCAGTAAATTATCAATCATGGGTCCTCATGTACATTGACTTCTAGATTTATGTACTTTGATTAACAGAAGAGCAAGGGATCATGAGGTAGTATGCTTTCCTCAATGAGTATTTCTAATGAAACAATGGAGAGAGTAATTGAGTACCCTTTCTCACAAGGATTTTATTATGAAACAACAGCACTCTCTGATTCCCATAGTATGGTATGAATACGCTTTCATAGTATTACTCTCTACTATAGCGGAAAAATTGCCAATAGGTAAGCCAGTAAATGACTTCACGCCGTACATGCAATATAGCGTATAGAGCCTCGAGTCTCGATAAAATTCCCACTATGAATCCATACGCTTTTGTTTGAACGCTTTCTAAGCCAGGGAGGAGGGCACCCCTTGATAATGACCCATTTTCTGTAGTCGCTTCAACAGGACGCCCACTTTGAGAGGGTCAGTACCTTAGCTCATAAGATGGACCAATACGCTGCGAAAAATACTTGCACTTATGAGCACAAAATCTCGAGTCGCAAGGTTTCCTCGTCGTCGTTTTCATCATGCGAGACACACCGTGGACTCTGCCCCTTGTCTGCGCCGTAACCCATGTTAAAGATTCCTGCCTCTCATTCCCACCCCATTCCTCGCCCTCCCCTCCCTGACCTTTCCCGCGTCCCTTCTTCTCCCTTCCCCCCTCTGGCCTCCCGACCTCGCCCAAGCGCTCAATCATAATCCGAACTTCCCTGCCCTCTCGCCCTCTTCCCCGTGACTTTCATGCGAAGGAGCAATCGCGCCGCGGGGCTCAGCCAAGATCAGGAGAGGAGTCTCGGCAAAGTCCCGCCGCCCCCCCCCCCGTCAAGCAGATCTCCTCGGTGAAGAATGACAAACAATAATAGACTTGACTGGTATTGGCCAATGGGATTTTCACAGAGATGCACGTTACAAATATCAGGACCCTCAAATTTTGAGGTGTTTACCTTGGTTCTGTACAGCGTTTCGCCCGTTTCAAGCTACACTTAGTCGTCATCATTATGATTTCGATACGAAGATCCGCAGTCGTTTTTATACGCCTATATTAGTCCCAAAACAAGAATAGAATCAAGTTAATGGTGAGCAGTCGAAGTAAGGGGCTGATTTTGAAAAAAAGGCTATGGAAAGTTAAATCGCCACAGGTGGAAAATTTTTGCCATTTGGGCAGAAAGATCCCGATCGAAGAAAGAAGGAAGCAAGATCCAATAATCACAAAAGGGATGGCGAGGGAGACTTTATATAAGGGTGAACAACTATCAACGGTAACGAGTTGGAGTATAAGGAAGCCATTTGCCAAAAATTATTCATAAGTTGTATTCTTCTTCAGGGCTAAAACATAGTTGATAGGAAAAGCAGAGAATAGAGCATTAAAAGCGCCGAAATGCGGTGCTACCACCGAATGATAAATATAAAAATGGATATGGAGAGTACAAAATGAAGATGTACTTAAAAAATCGAGAGTAAACAATGAGGTATTTCAAAGAAGAGACGAAGATAGAGCCTTATAGGATACGCTTATCTGTAATTGAGATAAACGAATTGGACACATGCTGAGGCAGGATAGGTTACCGAATACCTTAACTGAAGGAAACAAAGAGGGGAAGATTTACAGAGGAAGGTCAAGGATGAATTACGAGAAGCAGGTGCTGGAAGACGTCAGCGCAAGAAATTATGAAGAAATGAAAAGACTGGCAGGTAACAAGATGACTTTGAGAGCTTCAGCATATCACATCGGTAATCAATAACTTATGATGATGATGTTTTAATTCCTAACTCATAACTTCCCCACTTTTTGAATGCTCATAAATTGGCCCACATCCTTTATCCCTTTGTCATCGTCTTGTAGATTTCACTTCCATTTTTCTTTCAATTATTCTCCTGTCGAATTAATGTTTTTACTTGGTGTAATTACATCTACATTATCCGTTACGAGTCGTCACGGGACATATTGAGTAATTTATAAGCCGCAGTTTTTATCATGTAATAGCAAGTCAATGTTATTATCAGCAATTATAAGAGATGGCAGTTTATAATTAGTGCTATTGATCACTGTTTTCGGGCCGCTTGATATTTTGTTCAAGTCAAATGCCCCTTCTTTTGCATGGAAACCCTCGCAGTGTCTTTTCGGTGCATTTCTGCAGACTTTAATTTTCACTCTGTTTTCATAGCTGTCTCAAATTGCAAATGAGAATGACAAATTTACACGAACGTAATATAATAAAAAGTTACCTATCCGTTTCTTGATGACTCACCTTATTTCTTTCTGGTCAAAATCTAAATGTAAACGCAACGTAGTTTAGTTTAGCAATGCAATGAAAATGCAAGATCGATGAAAATATGAAGTTCGCCCTTCTAGCGGAAGGTATTACGGTGGGTAAGACTGAATTATTCTCGACTTCTTTGGGTGAACATCAATAAGATGAAGACTTATTCGGTCTCCCACGGAGGAAGACAATTAAGTTTTCTCAAGACGGCGATTGATCCATTCCACTCACAAACAAGTTTGACATACGAACATATCACTTTGGACGTCCACCGTACCTGACAGATTTGATGGAACCATCTTTGAAAGTCTATGACGCGCTAAAGATGTAACCCGTAGAAAAAACCATAACGTAGAAAGTGAGTTCAAATTATTTAATTAATAAATATAAATGCGGGTTGATACATTACGTTGGAAGAAAATGGGACTTATCACTTATCACCATTCCATCGATTCCATGGTTTCCCTCTTTGTTACTCCCCCATATCTCAACCTCTTAAATTCATGAATAAGACAAGCTCCGACAAGGAAGAAGTTGAGCAGAGTTTTGGGAAAAAACTACATCATCATTTTGCACATAACTGTATAGAAATTCTCCTAGAGACACATTTCCCACTTGTTCTTTCAAACAAAATAGTGCAATGCGAAGAGACGCGTTCAGCGAAATAAAGAGTGCGCCTTTGAAAACGCGAGTGAAAGAATCGAATTGATCTCCTACCTTCCCATGAGCGTTTTAGGAATTCGACACATACCCAATTTTATAATTCATTAACCGTTACTAAGCGGTAAATATTTAGTCAGATGTAAAACTACAAATTGCAATTTTACACGCTTTCAAGACTATCAGGAAGCTTATAATCCGGAATTCGGAATATTTAATTGTTTTCAAAAACAAGATCATTAGTATTTATTTGATAAGAATTTTCTGGGAGATGTGCATTCTGATTTTTAACCATAATTCGTATAAATTTGTTACAAAGGCAGAAAATCTCATCTATTAGAACGGCATAAGATTTTAAGCCAAGCGAGACACTCAAGAAATAAAACTGTACAATGGCGTTGTTATGTAAAGCCCATTTGAATTCGTCTGATCCCTCTCCCCCCCCAAAATGGAGAATTCAACCTTATCCACGTGGAGTATGGAATGCCTTCCCTCCTCTGCTCCACTCGCCACTCATCTCATATGTACGTAAGTTCGACGCCAATGCTAACTTTGTACTTTTTCAATCGCGTGAAAATGTCGAAACCGGTGGATTATTTCAATAAATGTGTTAATTTACCAAGTGTTTTTACAGTCATCAACGGATACTCAAGCCAGGCAAAACAATAATAAGAAACATTGAGAGTATCCATGATGGATGCATTTAAGACCTGTCGCGGGAAAATGTGGAGGACTTTTGCTAAGAAAAAAACACCATAACTGCTGTTTCAATTGAGTGAGACCTTAGCTCATCTAAAAGAATTTAATTTCATTCGCTAACATAACTAGGAATTATCAATGTTTCCCAGATTAGATTATGTTTCCCAGTACACCCCTCTATCATTCTTTGAAGAGTCTTGATAAACTTGGAAACTATTCATTCGTAAATCCCATGCATAATGCATCATCTACATAATAGCTTCAAAAATATCTCGTAGGCATGACGGGCGGGGCACAGTAATAGACATGAAGCTACATTACATATTCATATTGAGATACCAAATTAATGGAGGTCGTTAAAAAATTTGGCAAATATATAAGATCGACTAATGATACAGTAAGGGCAATTACTGTGTGTTGAGGTATAATGATATGATTCTCCTTATACTCCGTTTCATAATTATTTCATAATGTCGGGATTCCACCAAATGACAATACTGTCCATCAATGAGTCTTCTTAGACCCTTGGAGATAAATTTGTTACAATACACGTATTGCCTATCAAGGACCCGTTTCTAAAAGTTACATATCAATTTATAATTCCCAGTATTTTTCTCACGTGGAATCTTCCCTCCTCATTGAATCTGCTTACAAGCTTGCGATTACTATTTTTAATGAAATATGCGGTGGTTCATTTTTATTGTATTTGCGTTTTTATAGTGTTTTTAATAAATATGTAGATATGAAAATTGACCATCGGATATATAAAAAAAAGAATGATGCAAAGGAAAGCTTAATGTCACCCGCAACTGTTGAATGTCTGAACGGGAATTCCATAAGCCATCCACACTGCATCTAGGAAAGAGCCACCCAGAGCCTAAGATTCTTTCCCTTCTCTCTGACTTCCTTGCAGCCACTATTTTTGTTTTTTCCGCCAAATCATCCCCACTATTTGTCGCAGGAAGACAACAGCAGGGATATGTGACAACAGCAGAGATTAATGAAAACAGCGGGGATGTGTGACAACATCTCTTTAGATAGACGCCATATTCTATCTCTCGAAGGAACCTAAAGCCTTCCTCTCCCGGATCATCGTTAGACTAATGTGTGTAATAGAAGGCCTGTACAAAAAGAGATGAGACTTTGAATAAATACTTGATTTTATTAGCTATCCTTTAGTCATGATTATCGCCTTTTAAATACATCCCTTGGCTACCAATTCGACCTACCAACGTTTTCTCCAGCTTGTATAACTCCTTTTTTTACACCATCAAATTAATACATCCTCGCCTTGCAACCTAGAGGTCGCGGGTTCGACTCCCGCCTAGGTGGTTTTTCCTCCACCCAGGACTTGGGTGTATGTAATCGTCAAAATGTTAAATCATTGATCAAAGTCCGATGTAATTGTGCTGTTTTAGGACTAATGCAAAATAAATAAATTACCCTGAATTTTCCCTCCAATCCAAAGGTCGTACGACGGAAACCATGCCATGCATTCATTGCGCTATCGTCCAATGTAGTCGTTAAAATGAATATCAATGAGAAATTACATTGACTCCTAAAAATAAAGCACAAGAATTGTCAATTTACAACTAATTTTTCCCCAGTGTAGCCTAAAAACGATCAATATTTACGATCAAAGTAGGATAGTTTGCTTGTTATGCTTTCATAAACTTTTAACCCTACCATATGTCCGATGGAGACAAGTCAACGCAATAACTTTAAAGGTTAGGTAATCAATTAAATAAAGCTAATACGGACACAATAAAACTACATTATTATTTAGTTCTCGTCCTTACCCATGCATGTTCATTTGGATTTTTATATCTCTCTATTGTAGCAAATATGTCTATGTTTCCTAAGAAATTGCATAAAAAATACCACCTAAATTGAAATCAATTTGACACGTTTTTTAATTTTGTGAATCTAATTTTGCGACTATGGAGTTTTAACATAATTTATGACTATGAGTAAAAAAGTCTGATGTATTCATGGAAATTATATTGAGTGCCTAAATTTTCTCGGTCGACGGTACACACATGTAACACATTACGGTATTGCTTGCCTTCAAATTTCATCCACCAAAGCAACCACTTGTAATATAGTAAATTCGTCAATAAAAATATCATTTCGCATTAAAAGTTCAATTTATTACGTTGTTCAACAGTTCAGTTTCAAAAGAATGGGCGTGAATTTTTTCAATTTACTATCAATGTGCCCCAAATTTCTATAAACTTTGCCTTATTACACAATTAAATTTACCATTGCAATACAGTTTGATTTCGGATATTAGCACATCGAATCATTATCATATACCTTCCGAATGATATACTTTACTCTCCGATTTCTCTCTTTACTCTTCTGCACCACTAACGCTTCCTTCCGGTGGCCATTCCCATCCGCGGAGACGCAAGACTTGCGAGGCGTAACAGTTAGGTGATGTGGGGAATCCGACTTTCATCCACCGATGCCTCGTGATGTAAAGTTTAGAAAGAGAGGTGCGGGTGGAAGGCGCAGGAGAGGTGTC
This sequence comes from Hetaerina americana, assembly GCF_022747635.1. Taxonomy (NCBI): domain Eukaryota; kingdom Metazoa; phylum Arthropoda; class Insecta; order Odonata; family Calopterygidae; genus Hetaerina; species Hetaerina americana. The sequence continues at coordinate 39,076,242 of NW_027286181.1, forward strand.
TGCGGCTGTGGGAAGGGGAAGAGGAGGCGAGTGGAGTGGGGCAAGGAAGAGAATGGACCGACGAGGAGCGGTGTTGCCGCTATCTCCCTCCGAATCCATTTCTTCCCTAATTAACGGGAGCGAGCATCTTCGAAATTGGCTTAACCGGCTATTACTCCTTTCGGTATAAATTCAAGGAGGACATTGGCTCAGAAAGTGTGCAATGCAGGCGAAATGTGACCTGAAGCAACTCACGTTGCCAAATAAATGCGTAGCGAATGCCTCGAACTCGCAACCATAGTTATTAACCCATTAATTCCCAAGTTTTTTTATTTCTTCATACAATGGCCTTTACTTCGTATGTACTTCTATTAAGATGAAAACTGGTTACAAATTAAAAACCTATATTCAACTTGAGAATTTTAACTTTCTAGCGATAGAGATTATTGAACAACTACTGTCTAGGATACACATTTTATTTCTTAAATATGTTCAGGTGGGTTCACCAAATAAATAGAATATTCAGCTACTAAGGGGACGGGTTCCTGGTTTAAACAGAGTTTATATATACGAAAAACCTAAGAGAGATTCAAATTGCGTCGTATCCTTGTACCAAAACATTTTGATAGGTGGTGTAAGGAAAGGGATTAAGGTACTCTTCCCCTAACAATGTGAAAGAGATTTCCCGCCACAAGTTTGAGAACTGATGTGGTGAAATCCGTTTCTTTTTCTTCAATACATTTGATGAACAAAATAATGATCAGAAGGAAATATAAATAGTTTTCCTTGGAAGATACAGTGAAGATAAAAATGAAAAAATACAATTCCAACAATAATAATTCCAAAACAGTAAAGGACTCATCAAAGTCCTTACGTTTGTTACCACATTGTATTACTACAAGGAACAAATCTTAGCCCTTTGAGGTCCTCATTTCCTTCCCCAAATCAAATACGTATGAGTCATGGCAATTGCTCATTTTAGATTGTGATCAAATGTTACTTTGCTTTGAGCACTATGGTGATTGAGTAATTCCAGAAATCAATACATAGCATTGGAATCATGAACAAAAACTCCCGCGGGAATGACGATGATAGCAGCATTACAGAAATGATGATTGATAGAAAACAAGTGATATATAAGTACTGCTAAAAATCACAATGCATTAAAATCTAAATCTAAAAAAATCACTGTAATCAACCAAAAGGTTGGTTTGATGAGTGAGGGCAGAGCTTCCCTCATGCTAAGGACAGCGAGGTCAGAAATTCATACATCAGGGTTTTAAGGGAGCCAGTTCCTTTCCCTGTCCTACCAGCGATTTCCCAGGTAAATCTGGCACCTGCAAAAGCTGACAGATTGGGTGAACATGAGGGTGACCAGAGGCAACGTCTGGTCTTGAACCCGGGCCCTACAATCAGTAGCCCAGAGCTCTGCTCACTGGGCTTCCAAGCACACATTGCTATATAATTATGAAGAAAATTATATCATTAGGCCAGTAACAAATTATGAAATAATTACAAAAGTTGCTCACACGGAAGCTTAACAAAGACGCAAGAAATTTTGGAAAATTTTGGAAATTTATCATTTTGGAAACATCATTAAACACAACAGATTTTACTGGTGACCATAAGGAGCCGTAGAAGAGAAGAACCATAGAGGCCAAGAAATAATTACTTAAAGGAGGAGTAGGAAAACCGTAAAACTCGAGGAGCTGTGAAGGCATGAAGAGATCAGCCGATAACAACACAGCTTGAATAAATGCAACAACCCAATTAATAAAATAAACGTCCATGAATACTGTAAACAAAAACGATTCCACTATAATTTGTCTCGTTGACAAAAGTAGCATTTTCCTAACGGAAATAAATTTGATCATCCAATTATTCCGTTGATCAGCTTGCAAAATTTGTATCTTCAAACATGATTTGTAATGCTGATTTGTTAGAGAAAAAAATGCCATCAGATATCATTGAACAACTCTTGATCGAAGCCTTGTGCATGAATTGGAAATATTCATAGCTAAACTTCAAAGGAAATAAAAGACATTACAGATTTTTATCGAACAACAGAATACGTTAAATGATAGAAAAAATTTTAGACGAAAAGAAACCTTAAATTTGTTCGTATGATAAGAGCCCATCGTGTCGGCGGGGCCATTTAATCCTGAATTAGAAAGAAAAAATAATAATATATTTGGCAACAAATCTAATTTGGAGGTGACCTTTCCATCACAGGGTATTCGTTCTGATCACTTGCTGTTTTTGAGAAAAAAATGAGCACCTTAACCAGCATAACCTATAATCTATTTCTTTAATCTTTATATGACTAATCTAACATGCGCGGATAATGAAGATTCTGGATTGTTCCTTCGGCACTTTCTTTACGACCCCCGGCCATAGGGCTTTGTGTTGGATTTTTCATTAGTTTAAGAGCCATCTCAAAATTCCAAGTCTTTAAACAGTGCCTTCACGGTCGCCTTTTCATCTGAGCGGCTCTTAAAAGATTCCCTCCCTCTTCGTCGCTGCCATCACTCGACACTAATTTTACAGTCCTTCCGCAGCGCTAATGACTACACATCTGCATCCAAAAGTACAGGGCGTGGGGACTTTAAGGAGAGCGTTGGAGGCGACAGCAAATGGATATCATTAAAAAAATCTGAATCCATTGACCCTTGGGAACCATCCTACGGCAGATGAAAAGGGTGGTGGGCGTTGGTTGGCGCAGGGGGAACGTAGGGTGGAGACAATGGGAATGGTAGGGGAGGCGCCAGCATCACACATCCTGATTGACGAAGGACAAGGAAGGGTCACACAGTTTAACGTCCCCCGTTGACAGTGGTGCATTGCCCTTGAAGTGTTGCTCCGCGCTCCCCCACCTTCACCCCCGTCACCGTACTGCGAGAAGAACCGGTATACCGCCAATACGAAAAAGATTTGCCATCGCCGAGAATAGAGACGCAGCTTTCGGAATAGGGGGCTGGCGCATCTGTCTGATCATCCACCTAGGATGAGTTAACCCGAAACCTTAGGGAACTGGGGGCTCCTTCCGGACCGCTAAGTCAAGTGATGTGATAACAATTCTACTGGTCCGTAGATCAGCCGATAAACTCAATTAGCTCAAGCGGAAGAGATAGCGCTTTAATCCATCTTCCACCACCACCAGAGGGCGTTAAAGATTTCGAAAAAGCCAAATCTCTGTAAAAAAAAATGATGAGGAGCAAAAATTTTGAAAAGGCTACCGCATAAAGGTCATTTCCACCGTGCCGATTTGTGACAGCTCGAAGCAATCCAAAAAAAAAGAGTACATTTGAAATATTTGAGCTAAAAGAGCTACGTCCTCAGCCTGATTCCTGAAATGTCCCTTACGAATTCTAACCCTATTACCAGGAAATCAACCGACCGATTATTCCAGGATGGCAAAAAAAACAACGTAACCTTGTGATTTTTATGAGTGTTTGGGATGAAAAAAGAAATATCTTCAACACTAGCCCGGAAAATGTACAATCCTGACATCACCTGTCTGACGCGTCGCATTACAATGCAAACAAGGGACGCGTGAATTTCGTGTACGCTGAAATGGAGTGCACCTTTCCATTCTTCGCAAGGTGAGGGGAGAGAGGGAGAGGTGTGGAGGAGAGGAATGGGAATTCCTGCGTCTGAGGAGGAGGGAGGTGGGTGGGGAAAGAGAGAGAGGGAGCAATGGGGGGGAGAGAGGGGGGTGGGTGTGCGGTGAGAGGGTGGACGAAGACACAGGCTGTGCAGCAACCTTCTTCTCCCACCGTTCAGTCCCGTCTCCGTAACTCTCTCGAGCAGTCTTAAGCCGGGACCGCACTCCGCAGCGCTGGAAGAGTGGGAGGGTGTCCAAAAGCCAGGCCAGAGGCTGCAGTGTTTTCCCCTTCGTCCGGGTCTCTTCGCTTAAAATTCAGTCGAAATAGCCCTGCACCACCAAACCGACTGGACTGTCCCCTTCTGTTTCCGTGCTCCCACCTCAAGAGGCGTTTAAGGATCGGCGCAGACGGAATAAGAGGAGAGGGGTAAAGACTAGTTTCGCTCTCTCCCGCAGGAGAACAGAAGGAAACCCGTTTCTCTCTCTCGTACACCCACTTCCCTCTTTTAAGGAAGTTCGCACCGTGATCGTTCCGTGAAAGAGTCGAACAAAGGCTACGTCGAGTTCCGATGGTTGATTTTGTAGACGCCGGCACACCGCCGCTGTAATCCAGCGAATTTGAGCCATCCTCGACGAAGAAAAGGCGCTCCTTCATCCTTTGCGAAAATCGACAGCTATCGTTCACTTCTTTTGCTTTGCGTTTCCCGCGGAGTGTTCCCGGATCAGAGATTTGCAGACAGAGGATAAGGATGTCCAACCTACTGCTTCAGACGGTGAGTTCAATGTTCCAACAACCCCCTTAACAAGGACACTGCCGGTGTCCGGTTTGATGAATTAATCAAACCCTTTTCAAGACCGCAGCACCACAGGCAACTTAACACGCTCGCGCGCTAATGAGGACATATACTTGAGATATTTAAAATGAAAAAAATCGCGGAAGCCGAGCAAAGCGGCTGGTTTATTTTCTGGGAAAATCTTTCGCAATGATAATGATCTAGTTGCTGTTTTATACACCGGTCTTAGAAAAACATTGATCACAGCAGAAAAGATGAGAATCGTATTTTATGAGATTAGTGTTTGAATAATTGGACATGATATGAGGGTTCTTGTAACTCATTTACAACTTCGAAGGGGCACGGCGTTAATGACGTTTCAGCAGAATTCACTAGATGTTCAGTGTGTCAGCATTTATACGAGAATGCACCGATAATAAAAATGAACCCAATAAACATCTACACTTTCATCTTAAAGCAGGTTTTTTTATCACCAGAATATTTTGTCTATCTAAAATTCAGGGAGAACTGAAAGTAAAAAATAAAAAATAACTTATAGACAGGTTTGCAAAGTGAGGATAAAGTTTACCTCGTACTAGCCCCTATGTAGTGTGAAATGTGATCTTCAAGATTAGGGAGGAGCAGTTCCTTTCCATGTTCCGGCTGCGGTATATCTGCAAGATCTGGCAGTCAGAAAAAAGATGTGCAGCTTGGCTTTAGCAGTAGGTTTCAGAACTCGTTATCAGGATTAAAATTTCCGTTTAGTGAATAAACGCTCTCCACACTGTCCTCTTAAGTACTAGAAAGGCGTTAAAATACTGAATATTTAATGAGGTCATTAAAGCATTAGCGTCAAATGAATTTGTCACTTGGGTGCTTACAATTTTAAGAAAAAATGTTATGCTTGGAGTTCTTATTTAGGAGGATTATTATTTCTGCACTTAGTTAATTTAGTTCTGTAACACAATCATCACCATTTACTCTAGTCAAATCTACATTATTTAACATATTCCAATATAATAGCGTTCTATTGAAGTAAATCATAATTAGGAGAGAAGGCATTTCAATTTGATTCGAAAATTTGGCCCCTAAACAAAGTGTTGATTAGCTAAAATATATTTTATTGAAGATAGGTTATACTTATCATAAAACATAATTAATTGACTGATCTCGACAGCCTTTATACATCATAAATTTTGACGCATAAAAAAGACGTCACACAGGAAGAGTGGGGCGCAGTAAGAGCGTATAAGGGAAAAAACGGAGGGTTTAAGCTACCGGTTTATGGGAGTAAGATTTGCATTGGAATTTGCCTGATCAGATCATCGAGTAGTAATGATTTTATCGAAATTTAAATTCCACCACTTTCGAGGAAATGGATGAATTGGAAATCATTGGCTCTACCTATTCTCAAAACAATTAAATCTTATTTACTTCGATTAGATGGACGATTTAATATTTTCAAATCATTCAATTAGTACAACTGACATGAGTATCAAATAAAAAAAAGTCCGATAAAGCGTGCGCAAATAAAAAAAAATGCCGTTTCCGTTTTATTATTGTCTAATTGACATTATTTCTTATGAGAACAGCCAATTCATCAAAAATTAGTTATGTAAATAAGCGTTTAGAAAGAGGCGGAAGTTGTTGACAGGCATCTTAAGTAAAGATACAAATAAAATACTGGCAAACAATTTAATATAGTGTGCAGTTTTACATGACTCAGAAACTTGGCCGAGGAGGTAAAAGGATAAAGCTAGATTTGAGACCTTTGATGCACTGATTTGGATAAAAACTGGAACAATAAAACGGGTATATAGGAAAGCTAACGATTGGGTTCTAGCCACGATAGGAGAAGAGAGACGGCTGTTGGGACAAATTCGAAGAAGGTAGAACGAGTGGAAGCTGGAGATATTGAGAGGCAATAGGATGCTTAAGACTATTATAGTGTGGGGAATCCCAGGAATGCAATATAGAGGGAGAAAAAGAAAAGCTATTTTGAAAAGAATTTAGCAAGTTGGAAAACATGCAAAGTGAATTCATGAGTTATTGCAATACGTATGACGCATAAGGATATTTTGTGACAGGTCTGTAGGGGCTAAGGATTACAGTAGTGTGCATGCCAGAGACCATCTAAAATCTACTCTAAGCCAATGTATCGTCTACCAACTTCTAAAAATCTACCCTATGCATGGAATCTCATTATGTGTAGATTGCTACAAATAATAAGATACATTGCACAGTAAAATATCCTCAAGACATTAATATACATATCCAGCACTGAAATATTAGAATTGAATTGTACAATTCATTCCAAAACACAATTTTATCAAAAAACCCAATTTCATCAAAAAACGCAATGTCATCAAAAAACCCAATTTCATTAAGATACATAATTTCATAAAAAATTATAATTTCAAAAAATGAACTCGCACAAATGGCTTTCGTTGACCTCTGATTACTTTAAGACTAGTTTTCGAAAGTTCGTTAGATACTCGTTTCGTTCGTTATTGTGTAGTGAGAGTTTAAAGTAAATTTATCCATCATATGAAATGATAAAAATACCCAAATTAAATATGCTTGCGATTTGACATCCAGAAACTGAATTAATGGAAATATTAAACCCCCTCTGTCCCGCAGTTCTATGAATTTGCTTACATTACATTTCTCACAGCCAGAAAAATCAATTGAAAATTAACTCTTCAAATAAAGGAGCCAACCGCTCTTTTTTCCAACAGTACAGTTTCATGAAAATATAAAATCTTGGGAACACGGAACCTTGACCCCTCCAAGGCTGGCATACCCCCAGCACCTCCCCTAAACGCCGCCGATCCCTGACCACGCCTTTTGTGGCATTCGACTCTGAACACCTTGCGCTTTCTAACGCCGGGATGCTATTAACATAATTGGAATCTCAGAAGGCGGAAAAGCGTATCATTCGAAAAACTGATTCAACTGACATTTCTGGGAATATTATATTCTACACGTCTCTCAAGAAATCACTGTTTAAATAGAGACTCCAGTCAACAAACAAATAATACCAAGACAATTTTTGAAATTTTGCAGCAAATAAATAATTACTTTCTACGGGTAATAGCACGCACTCGTGCTTCTGCCACTTTTACACTGCCAAAAGTCGAAATGTAAGCAATAAAATAGTCACACTATTCAATGCTAAACCTAATAGTTACGCCATTTTTTTTACAAAAGGGTGTGAAGCTCATTCTTCATACATCAGCCGGTATTCCAACATAGTAGAATCCACGTGTTTCGTAAAAATCATGTTCCAAAATTTTTTCAACAGCTACCAAGGTTTATGATTATGTAAATTCGTTTAGAGCACTGCGAGGCATTCGAAATGACAGTACATATTTGTTTCACATTAAATGTTATCATATTTACAAAGCTATTTATACAAAGCTATATTTATTTCAATATGGTCATTCTCTTTCAGCACTATTCCAGAATAAATTCACATAATTCGACCCCTTCCCAACATTCCTGCACTGCATTTTAATTCCTACACAAAACAAAAACACAAACCTCATAAAGATAACCTTACGACAAAAGTTCAAATTTAAACGCAATAATTATGTACGACGCATTTTGAGATATTTTTATGCCAAACATAAACACTTTCAGAAAGTTATTTTTGCCTAAACTATACTTTATCCCACTTCAAAAATATGTCTTGTTTATTAAAATAAAAAATAATTCCCTGTAAACCTAAACGGTGTCATTTCTCAATATTTTCACGTAATATCTTCCAGCACTCACATGAAACATCATTACACATCATCTATTTTATCATTATTCGTTCATATACAAGGGGAATATTTTTAATTGTGTAAATTTCATTATTATTTAGACCGAAAGAACATATACGTTCATTAAAAAGCAGTGTAAATGAGGGCAAAGGATTTTTGTCGGGAAAAACTAGAATATTGTAATATGCCGATCGGTTCCGAATCATGAGGAACGAGTGATAATAATATGAATAATTTATGCGTGGAATCAGCCCTAGCTCTAACGCAAGCTGGTCATGCTTTTGTTCAAACGCCACCTTACTTGAAGAAATTCGAAAATGAATTTTAAATTTCATTATAATGTACAATAATATCTGAGTCAGTGACCGGCCGGCCGCTACCGGCCGCCCCTTGCCTTTGATATCGACACTCGGATCGGCTGCTGGCCAATTTTTATAACATCTGGTTTTTCAATTTGACTATTTGACGAGACTTTCCTTTACTTATTATTGTTCAGCAACCATCTATCTCAATAAGTATCAGCCGTCACTTTTCCCAACTCAGATCTGGTGCGATAGTCACCATGTGAGTAATGTGCTATGAAAATCATAAAAGATATATCAAGAATTATTTACCATCTTCCATTTCAATTTTCTAAACTTTGAAGAAAGCGTTTGAAAATGCTTTTGAGTATTTTTATCGATATCTTAGACTGCCCTCCCTATGAACTTCAGGGGCTTTGCGTTCTAATGACCTATAGAGCAGTTCAGACGAGAGAAAAAGAACTCTTCCTGCTAGCGCCACTCAAACCAGATAAGTGGAAGTGTAAGACAAAGACGACAGGTAGCGTAGCTTCTGTTCCTCAGTGAGGCGGCGGCAAAGTTGCCACGTTGATGGTGTCGTATTAAAAACATTCTTGAAACAGACCAAGAGAATCCGCCATATATATTTCCCAAGAATTTTATGAAGGGCACTATTGAGACGACGAGTCCTGGCGACTACGAAACTCGGTTCAATCGGCCATGTTTCGTGCTCGGAGGCGGGGTAGCCAAAGCTTCCGCAGCCGTTACCTCACGAAATCCTTGCAAAGCGGAAGCGATAGCTTAAACGCCGTAGACACAGTAAAGGACCGAGCCAGTTAAATGGACTTGGAATGGTAGGACGACCTTTAGAGTAAGGAAAGTAGAAAATAATGGGGATAGAGAGAGAAAATTTAGATTTTTTAGGGGTATATGAGGTGAGCTGAAAGAATAGCGTGGATAACTGGAGCGATAGCTATATGAGTAGAGTATTATGCAGTGGCGACACAGAGAGTTAGAAAAGAGGAGGAAAAATTGAATAAGAAGGCAGGAAGAAGTTCGGTTAGCATAGAGAAAGTGACTGATATAATTTTATTAGTAGAAATAAAAGCTTAACCAACGGACTTCATTGTTCGTGTGGTCATTGTTCAGATCTACATGCTACCAAGTAATTATAGGAATGAAGATGATAACAGGGTATACAACCAATAAGAGGACATGAATGCTGGTGTTTCTGGAGGGAATCATTTGATGGTGATGAGGGATTGGAACCTGACTGTATAAGAAAGGATTAATGGTGCTGAATCACTGGACAATGGTTAGGGAACATGGAATGCCCGCGGAGAGGGCCCAATAGATTTCTGCGAGGGACAGGGATAGATCATAATGAGTCCTTGGTTTAAACCCCAATATTAGCGTAAGTATACTATATGTATACATGGATTAATTCCCGGTAAATCAAATATATGAGTTGGACTCGGTTATGGTTCGGTGCCGTCTCAGGTACGCCGTGATCAATACACACAGTTTTGCAGGAGCGGATGCGGATTTGGATCATCTTTCAGCACTAATGAAGCGTCATTTCAGGGCATAAAACAAGGAAGACGGTCACGGTAATTGGCTGTAGAAGTATCAATAGGAACCATAACAAAGGAGTATCAAGAGGCTATAAAGAAAATTATAACTTGGGAAAGGGAGATGGACAAAATAAAAAAATGGAATATCTTAAAAAATGGACATCGAAAGCAGTAAATGGAGCTATGGAAACATTAAATAGGAAAACGAAAATTAAACCATAGATTACGTACGACATGATTAGAAAGATAGACCAGAGGAGAAAATGAAAGAACGTAAACTCAGTGTTGGTAGAGGAAAGTACAAAGAGTTGGATAATAAACTGAGGTGGGAAACTAATAGGGCGAAAGAAGCGTGGTGGAACACAGTGTGTGGATGTAGAAAGTTCACTTAGGAAGGGTGAAATTGGTGCGCTGATTTAAGAAGGTGAAAGTACTGTCAGGAAGTTATAAAGCAATATTCGAGCAAACTATGGAAAACTATGGACAGGCGAGGAAAATCATTAATTGAACCGGGAGAGATTAAAGAGAGATAGAAAGAATGCACGGAGTATCTAAGGGTTGAAGACATTCGGCCCGCAAACTTGAATATTGATGGAGAATATGACGTAAATTGGGATAGCTTTGGTGCAGGCATTGTTGATGGCGAGATAGAAACAGCATTAAGAAAATTGAAATCAAATAAGGCCGTAGAAGTGGATAGCATACCCCAGGAGCTACTTAAGGGATTGCGAAAATGTGTACAAAATATTTGATGGAATAAGTCGTAGGGGTTAAAACGTAAAAATCGTTTATGACGGAGGAACTTGGGGGATAGATATCATCTATAGTATTTCCAAATTAGCACTACCGAATTCCCATTGGAATTATTCAATATGAATGATAATTCCATCAGATTGGCGGCCAACCATTAGGAATGAAGAAAATGTTAATAATAAATTTTGAACATTTTTGAATTAATAGTGATTGCTCAGGAGTAGATGTAGAGGAGATAGCATCCGCATCAACCTAACTCCCTCCATAGGTCCAACAAACCTATTCTTTTCCTTCCCATTTCTTGTTTGCCTGGCATTTTCCCTATATCGCAGTTCTCCACATTCCATCTTAAAGTAAAATGCTCGGCATACACCTTTCCTATCTCCTTCTAGATCTTTCCTCATAGACTATGTTTTCGTGCTATACAAAACCAAGCTTTATATCAAAGTTTCAACGAATAAATCATCCCCCCTGTCATTAATCATCTATCTTCATTAGCCATCCCCTTCCATCATTAAACAATTCCCTCCTTATAAATGCTTCAGACCCTAACGCGATTTTTTTCTTGGGTCAACCCTACTATTTCCACCATTGTTCAAAATACTGTCAAACTAGATAAACTGTCTTTACTTGAAGTTTTTATCCTCCTATTTTAAAGTTTAACCTTCCTCCTTTAACCTCAAGCACTTAAAATTCTTTGTTTAATTTACAATTATTTTCATCCCGTGCTTGATTAACTATATTAAAATAATTAGATTATATTCATAAGATAAAGATCGTACTAGAGTAGTCAGTAGCATTAATCATATTGATACATTTGTTAGAAATAAAGCAAATTTCACGACTGTCTAGGTTCAATTTTTTGCCGAAGAATCTGTCAGTAGTCATAGGAAAATCAAGGCAGTTTTTCTATATTATTCTATAATTACTTTACTTATTCAAAATTAATTCATAGGCTGACTTCATCCTATCCTTATGTTACTTTTGTTCATTCGCATTCAATGCGAGCCACAGCTTAGGTTTTTGTTGAATCGAACTTCGCGTAGATGTGAGGCTGTCACTAATTGAGAAACTTTACTTTCTCCTGAAAATATGAGTACATTTTATTTCGGTATGATTTTTACAGTGATTTCACGAAATTATTGTGCAAAGAAGTTTGAGGAAGGCAGAAAAAGCCGATAGATGACATATTCAATTTAGAGTTTAGAGGAGACTTGGTCAAGCGGTGGAGAAATCGGAAGCAAATAGATATTTTGAGCAATATACTCGGAGATAGAGTATAAGATAAAAGGTGATAACTTTCATGAACCGCTTAATAACCTTCCACCAATCGGAAGGCTTCTTACGATTGTCATGTTCAATACGAAACATGATTAAATTACAACTGTCTATATTCTTCATATAAAATCAGTCATTTCTGAAGTAAAATGGTCATTGGTTAATAATAAATTCTATTTCTTTACAAACACCGTCCGTGTTTATTAGTCTCTCCATATAAAGACTATCATACATTCTTGCGAAATTGCTATTATCGCACCACTGATTTAAAGAACTGGCAGCAAGGTTAACTGTAACTTTATCCCGTCTATCTTTCTTCAATGAAATTTTTGAAATTCGGAATAACCTTGTATATAAGAGTGCATAAACTGATATTCGAAAAAAATTAATGTAAGTCGAAGCGCTGATTTTTTTAAATATCAAAGTACCTTAAATTAGGTATACATAAATAAAATCTATAAAAAGGAGCACTGGAAACTGATATAACAATCATAATATCACAAAAATAATTTTTCTCTTTTAATTTCTGGACACTAATTTGCCGAATTCTCCAAATGTTTGCGAATTTCATAGAACTTGCCAGAAAATTACCGATTTTAGTCCTTCCACGATAGCGATCTCCATCGAAGACGCCTCTCAGTGTATTTGATCATAAGCTTATTTCGTCAGCACTGTCTTTGAATAATGTTTCATTAATAATAAAATGTCAAATATAAAACTAGAATTGTAAAATATGCTAATCGAGATATTCTAAAAGCACACCAAGAAAGCAATAGCAATAAGGATTTTATAGAGTATGAAAATACGTAAATTAATTTGCGTATCGGCTTCATTTTTTGACCAGATTAGAAAAATTATATTTTTTAGAATGGACTTTTTCAATAGCAAAAGTTCTGAATTATCAACTCGTGTGTCCTATTTCTTTCATTTTGAATGAAACTAAGCTAGGTAGGGTAATTTAGTATCATTTCATCTTACATTTCTTAAATGATTAATAATTATACTAAAAGCCAACACACAATTTACTTTTCTTCCCCCAAGTAAAACTTCTTTTACTACGGCATCCATTATAAAAGTTTAATTTCCACGGAGTCTACTGGCATATGCAGAAAAAGAGGAGCATTATGAAGTTAGACGACCAGCGAAAGAATCTCAAATTACGAAGTGCACGCGGAAGAATGCGAACGGGTGCAATATTAAAATTCTGTCCAGTTATAAATTATTAGTGAAAAAAACTAATTAGGATAATATCGAGTAATAAATTACAGGTAAGTAAATTAAATTGTACAGCTAGTAATTTGATTTGAACCATTATTTTAAATTCGTCTAACTAGGAATATGATCTCATAGCAGAGCGAGGTGTGTTCAATACATGGGATTTGGAGTCAATTGGAAAGAATTTAATGTATTTCTCTGTATATCAAAGTTATCCCCTTAATATATAGTCCCAATCAGATATTATACTCTTATTTCAGCGCTTTTTCCAATCCTCAAAACTCTTCTGGAGCTCAATCTTTGGTATAGCTTTTAGTTCTCTCAACGATACGTTTTTAATCTCATCTATACTCGTAAAACTTTGAGATTCTTTAAGGATTTTTTTATTTTTATGAAAATAAAAAATTCACTGGGGGCTATGTCAGGCGAATATGGAGGCTATTGCTGTTTTTAGCCAAAAAGACGAGAGCAAGCAGTGATCAGTGTGAGCCGGTGCATTACCGTGGAGCAAAAGCGATGTATTGTTTCGCCACAAATGCAATCATCACAATATTTTTCGTAGCTCATCACGTAAACGGCGTTGAACTTGTAAGCAGTTCTCTTCACTGATCCTTTGACCTTGTGGCAAGAACTCATGGTTTACCATGCGAAATTACGAAATGCCTGTTACTGTATGAACGCACCTCGTACACCGTCGTTCTCAACGTTCATATATACTCGAAGGTATTACACAAATTTGCCATTTCCCTAAACTTTTCAGTTTAGAATAACTCTTTCGCTGTCATATTCGTTAATACTCGGAAATATAATCTTGAATTTCCGGAAACTACGTATTTTATTTTTCATTGAGCCTTCATAACCTAAAAATGTTCACCTTTGAGAAGGAAGAAACAAAAGAGGAAGATTTAAATGTCTTCTTCATTGCAACTATTTCCTTTAGTGAAACATAAAGAACCTTTTGCATCAAGTTTGGAGCAGTTTGAGGCAACAATTTTACAGCCACGATCAACCGGGGAATATTTCTTTAAATCAAATACTTACTACCCTAACAAAGAGGACTACTTAACATGCTAAAATTATCGTTAAAACTTAGACATTTTTCTTCAAAATAACATTCCTATTTTGTTCGCATTTGCAATTTCAAAATGTTCAAGTTCATTCATGTGCATTTGGACTAATTATAATGATAATTGCTTTCCTAGCCTTATACAAAATGCATTTAGGTGATGGATGAAATATTATTAAATTAACTGATAAATCATCAATGCTAACAACGTTGAATGCTTGCTAACTTTTCAGCATTAAAAATTTTGCCAGTATCAATATCTAGCTCTATTAAGGGTTACCTATGCAGGGACGAAAATTACCCTGCACTCGTGTATTTCAGGCCTGCTTCAAAACTTGTAAAAATTGGAAACCATCGTAAACAAGCACCACTGTATTCTTAATCTCCTCAAAAATTTTGCTTTATATCACGTAAGTTTCACTCCTAATTCCGATTCAGAATATTCCGCCTTCAGTAATATGCTCCAATTAATGCAGATATTTATCATAAGATTTCCCTCCAGAGAATCTAATCGTTTGTCTTGTTTACCAATCGCATTGCACTAACCCTTGGGGCCTCCATTGCCTACGAAGTGATTGTTTCTCATGCTAGGAACATTTTATTAAAAACTCGATCAAAATGAATACGGATTTGTCTCATCTTTGTATTTCAGTCATATCAGGTTTCTTATGGCCGAAGCCATCGGTCTTGTCCGTGACCTGGTAACCAAATTTTTTGCAAGCTTCATGCGCAGCATTACTAACTTTCTATTTAATCTGGTCATCGCCACAAACAGTATTTCATAACGAAGTGAAGCTCATCACAATCACCCAATGGCTTCTCCTGTAAACGTTAACCACGCATTCTATCGAGTTTCATTACACGGGCCAGAGCCCAACATATACAACAACCGTTAGAGAGCAAGGCTATTCTATTTTATGCAAAAAATAATCATGTTTTTAGATTTTTGTATGTGCGATTTTGTCCTCCTACGCTTAAAAAAAACAAAAATTAGACACATGAGTCCAGAGAAATATGAGGCATTGATATTTTTCAGCAGATGCTAATAAAAATGTGAATTACAAGTTAAATAAATGAATAAATGACTAAGACTGGAAAATCAGCAACATATTGTAATAGTTTTATACAGCCACGGCCCCAGTCACATATTTGTGACAAAAATGTGCCACAGACAAGTGTTAAGTGGGTATTCTATTAAGTTTGTCAACATAGTTTAATGAAATTGCATGTTAGCAGGCATTTAGATTAACTATTCAATAGCAATTTTTTCAACGTGGCAGAATATCCAAATGAAATTTGTCATTTGAATGAGAGACCCATGAACTTCGTCGACCGCAACGAATACAATTTGCCCCCAAATACATAAGATACCATGATATTTTTATAAATATGAAGAAAATCAGCCACCGATTGTATTTTAATGTCTATTAAACATCAATGTTCGACGCATTTACAATACACGGGATGAACGGGATATGACTTCATCAGCCACATCCAAGAGAGCTATGGTCTTTAAAACATGAGCACCATCCTTCGACAAAATATTCAAATACTCAAAAGGATATCATTATGCTCTACGCAATTATGTATAGACTGACATCTGAATCGCTTAAGCACCCGACCTAAATACCTAAGTTCCATCCTAACGTTACACTTTTAAGTCTCCCATCAAAACTTAAAGCTCATCAATAGTAGCGCTGCAAATCTCGGCATCTTACCATACAGAACTTCTGTACAAGCTGAAGGAGGCAATGACGTTGACTAGAGACAAAAAAATCCCTCCTGTTGCCGCAGTTAGCAGTTATTCGCGAATACGAACGGACGAGAGGACGGAGCCTAGCCTGCGGCGTTTCGGGAGAAGGCAGAGGAGAGGGAGGGAGGACAAGAAATAAACCAAGTTGAACACCTTTCTCAATGCCACGGTGGTATTTTCTGCAACTCCCTGGGGCACCACCTGCCCTTACCACAGACCAAGACGAGCACGCACACATACGCCTCCGAGAAATCGACTCCTTCCCACCCCTCTAACACAACACGGCCCCGGAAGGTGGTCATTGGTAATGGAATGGAGCAGGAGTCCTTGTTGACGGAAAGAGTGTAAAAGTGAAATGGGCGGTCTCAAAAGACCCGCGGCGGAAAATGTTCCGCGGTCTCTCTATGCGTCTCAATTATTCTTTTCCCTCCACGTTATCTTTAGTGAATGGGTCGGAAGAAAACGCTTGAGAGTTCTCTTTATTAATATTGGAACGGACATATGAGTTAGCAATGCGATAATGCGCGTTTTCGAGAACGAATATGCCACTTACATTTTCTAACCTATCAACACACCGTCGCTCAACTTTAAAGTGAATATGAGTGTGTGCTTTACGGAAAGCAAGATAAATCATTTTTTGTTGTATTTTGGTTAGTGAATTTCTTGCATAAATCACGTGCACGTATACATGTTTACGAATTATGTGTTCTTTTATTACACACCTATCTGAACTCATTCTCCTGGGAATACATGAATCGGTCAAAAAATTTTAGCAAAATTAAAAGTGCCAATGTCACATAAAATCTTTACTATACTTTCAGAAGTTTTAAAAACCAATCCTATTTACATTAATGTACTTTTCCACTAAGGTGCATCACATATATTGGATCAAACACAAATTAAGAACGAGAAGTTGAATACGTTTGAAAAATATCCCCATCATCCAGCAGCGTCACCCTGGTAAAAGACGCAAATTTCGTTCAAAAGGTCCAAAATTTTTGGGTTTGGTGTCTACCAAAAAGGTAAAGCCTATTGAAGAGGAAAGGAAAGGTATTACAAACTAGTAAATACAGACAGAAGTATTCTAGTATTTTACTGGTAAAATGCAACGTTCTCTGGCGATACTGAATTCAGTCATTGGTGAAATTAATAATATTCCGATGCATCTATACCCGAACCAGTTTTGAAACCTGTTGGAAAGAGAAAATTTGCGTGCATTTAAATTGGAAAAATAAAAGATCGCAATGAAATCTAAGTGTCAACTAATTAAAAAAACGGTCCCGTCTAGCTGTTGTAATGAATGATAATTAGCACTAAGTTTATTAATGTTTATCAATTCTTCAACTGAATGGAAGAAAATTTTATTGTCTTTATAAGCAATTACATGACTTATGGCATAGTAGAAATACTAAAAAAATTATTTCTATTGCTTTCTTTACTAAATTTCTCATTAATTCTACCCGCTAATAAAGATGGCACGATGAGACAAGATTATCATCAATTTAAATGCCCAGTTCAAAGTCTTTTTTACAAGGACTCTAAAGACAGACCGTGAAAATGATTTTCAGGTCAATTAGACACCCTAGATTACGGATGTTCTTGAAAAACTGCTGCTTTGGAGTAGCGTATAAGGTTGAGAATTTAAATAAGTCTATCTTTTCAACTTTTACCTAAATTAAATCCTTTGGCAGATGTTTCTATGGTATCATTACCTCAAATCCAATAACTTAATTTAACACGTAGAAACAAATTACAGCCAAAACCCTCACGACATTTTATCAAACTGCTAACTTCCGCTACTCTGAAAAGTCCACGATCACGGAACGACCTTGCCTCCGTCCATTTTCTCACGCAACAGTATTTTAACACAATTCATTCACGTCCTTGCTTTTGAGACAAACTTCCGAGCCCTTAGTGAAAAAGGAATACCACGGAGGCAGTTGTGATGGAGGGAACGTCATCTATGCATAGAATTAGGCCGGGAAAGCAGACGGTGGTTAAAATCGGTAAGCAGACATTTCAGTCCAGTGAAAACAGGAAGAAATAGACTAGTAGTGAGAGTTGACTGTCCAATGAGTGATTGAAAGCGCTGATCTCGCTTTGCTAATTATTAATGCGATCGTTGCCGACGGACGCTCGAAATACATACGTAGGGGTGCGGAGAGAATGACTGAAGGCCATCACGAAGACCGATCTCATTACACACGCTAAATGAGAGCGAAATCGAGATTTCTGGTTACGGACTTGAGAGAGCTTGAGGCGCCTCTCATGAAGAACGTAAACTCGAAGCACGCGGGAGTGGTTTTCTAGATGATTCCTTTTAACGGCTTTTCTTAGTGTTGAACCGTTCTTTCCCAGCCTTACCAATTGCGAAATAAAGCAATTGGAAAGGACGAGAACGGAAACTACGTTCATTATATCTCGAGGAGAAACATCGAACGTATTCGTGCTCCCTGGTCTATTTTTTCTGTAATTATTGATGCCCTTCGTGGATTGAAGCCAAGGAGTTCCCTCATTTTGTGAGCATCCGCATATTCTCTTTTGCTGCTATGAAATATCAAAATTCCGTGTTTCAAATTTCAGAGACCAACAAAAAAGTTAATCTGTACCATTCAAAATGAATGCTTCACTGTTTACTTTTTTCTCTTGATTTTAACTAATCAATGATTAACCATTCATTCGTCACTCCAACAATTTGGTTCTTCTTAGCTCTCTTCATAAGTATATTTCAGACGTGGATATCACTCTCATAACTCGAGGCGTCTACAGTTTTACGCTCAACTCTCCATTCATTTTCACCGAGCTTTATGAGAATACGAGCATGATTCCCATCAAATAACTCCAACAAAAATCATCGCTCAATGCTCTTAATAAATCTTCCAGGCATTGGATTTGGAAAACAAGATATGTTATTCTTGTAAAACCCATTCTTTCGATAGGGCCTAACGGATTGGGGAATTTGATCACTGACTGTGGGGAACGTTCAATGCTTAAAGTAATTAACCATAAAGATAAATTTTTTCTTCAAAGCTAACAGCCAAGAATTTATGGTTGTATGCCCAAATGAGCAATCATTAAACTCTTTTGAATCAGATCAACGAGAAAGCAGTCTTGGACAACATAGTGGTAGTGACGGAGAGAGTTGAAGACATGAGCTAATTCCATGACTTTATCCATAGCTACAAAAAGTGAAATTTCCCATTGACCTTAAATTCCACCATGAGTATACGCAAACAAAATTAAATGTACAGAGCGAAAATCAACAAGGATAGTGCCTAGTGCTTTTGATCAGTGCTGTTCCAAAATGGAAAATGGACCCCCTTTGGAATTCTCAATTTAAAGAATTTTCGAATTTAAGACCAAGTTTTGGGATAAACTAATTCGATAACATTCTTTCACCAACTGTCTCAAACAACTCACCCCCATGTAAGCACATTCTTTGGTGCATCAAACATTACGATGATTATTCCGGTTTCGGGAGTATTAGATATGGTTAAATATGTTTTTAAAAGTTCAGGTGCAGAATACCCCTTCCTCCGTGATTTTTTAGTACTATCGTGTGTGAGTGACTATTTCATAATTAATAGTTAATATTATAGGCATATGGATGGCTTTATCAATAGCGTTCCGTTGTTAATCTTACCTGCAGATATGCTCTAGAATTGTTTTTCAATTTTCAATTCTTTCTTTTATTTCAAAAATTTCTCTCTAAAGAATCAGTCGCATTTCCCGGATATTAATCAAAACGTCGAACAAAATCTACACACTATACTTGTATAACCATAAACTAAGCACGTAGATAATAACGATGTGCTCGGACAGGACACTACACAATTTCTGTTCTATTTTAAAAATAAATGTATGGAATACGGTCGAAGACTATATCCACAAGGCTCGGTTTATTATAACTATTGTTTAGAGAGTCAAAATATTGGTACACCTCTAGCACCGGCTAAGCAACGGTGCCTAATTGATTTCTTGTTCGCTGTATTCATGTATTTTATTGTCAAATGATCCACGATTACCATTATTTCTATCTTTGATGACGTGTTCATTCAAATTATTATTGGCGAACCAGTTTGGTCCCCATCTCCTTAATTATTTTATGCATGAAAATCCACTAAAGAAGGTTAAGCCGGGTAAGAAAGCTATTAATATGAAATATTAGGTATGTTATCTGAAACAGAAAAAGGAACCAATACGATTTTCGTCAATGACTTATATCCTACACCTATGTCATAAGAACCGCAGAGGAGTTTTCTGCCATAGATAGAAATAGCCCGCATGTTGTCCAGCTTTTATCCCCCCTCGTCCGTCCTCAGGTATACCAAACAAAATTCTCAGGTGGTCTTTGGCCATTGCTTCCTTAAAGGAAAGTATTTATATAGATTACAAAACATCTATAAGAGTGACTCTAGCTTCATGTTTCAAACACTAAGATCATCATTTGCCTGTTACGTAAACACTCGCCGTGTGGCATGCGTTCAATAAAGATACTAGCGAGTACGCAATTACCGCAAAATCTTCTAAGGCTTTTCACCGTGTCCTAATTTCTTGACATGGTTTCTAAACGTGGTAAAGGATGGCCCTATATATTTTATGTACGTCTTTCACTATTTCTGAAAAGTCCATTTCAGTATTACAGCCTCAGCAGATGGCAATTACCTTTAAACCGTTTACAGCGCATGCCAAGAAACTGTACAAATAATAATATATATTTAAACACCAGATTATGTTATAGACGCCGAGGGAAAGAGGATAAATATATGCACACCATTTTGATTTGGTTAAAAATAGAATAAACTTTCATTATTTATATTTTTTTAAATGCAACCCGTCATCTAACTGTTTTCCGCATCTGTATTTTGCCCGATAGTCCCAAACGCTCTTTCTCTTGTACTCAAAAGTCTAAAACTTTTCACTGCAGGAAATGGATGATAGCATACTGATCAATCACAAGGAAGTAATTTCTCCAATGGGTTAAAGAACTTAAATTAAGACTTTCGCATTCTTTATATAACAATTGGCAGATTGCGACATATTTAATTTAAGAGGCAAATACCAGCAATCTAATGTCGAAACTTGAGGTTTCTGCGACATTAATTCACAATGGCTAAGGGTCTCGGGCGGTCCTCCGCGAGACACAAGTTGGATATCATAGTTAGCAAGGGATACCCTGACGCGGAGAAACGCCCGAAAGCCGTAACCACAATCCAATTTTGCAATGAAAAGCAAAGAATCATTAAGTGTTGAAAATTTAGTACTTTTCATTGAAACGAGACTGTAATGGTTAAGTGTTGCCGGAGAAAAATATCTCAAATATATCACCAATAATTTATTAGATTTTTAAAGTCGACTGAAAAGGCAGTAGAAAACACTTCATTTGACGTCATTCTTATTTTCAAACATCATTATCAGAAAAGCAAGTGGAAATATATGACTGGGCAATGTTAGTACACAGAAGTAGCTTGGAAGTGTCATTTTGCAATTACGGACATCTACCGCAAAGATATACGTCGAAAAAACATACTGCACCACACATAATATGCATGCACTAAAGCTATGAAGTGTTTCTAGACGTAGGAAGGGATATCTCGTTCTCCCTCTTCTTCTATTCTGAGGACGGACGTGGAGGGCGTTGGAGATCATGGTTGGCAAAAACCTTTGTTTTCGAGACATCCGTAAAAGTGGCGAAAGCCTAAAGTGTCTTAAGAGGTCATTAAGCGATTACTGGGAACCTTAACGCATGATACTTATGCACACGCATTTAATTAGGTCATGTACGTAGCCGTGCGTAATCCATTGACAAAAAGGCTCAATCAACAATTCAAAATACCTTGGTGGGGGATACCGGAAACGTGGGGCTTTCTAGTTTCCTCTCTTACTTATATGAAAGCTGATTAGAAAAAAATTGAGTGCTGGTAAATTCTCCTTTGGAAGGAAAAGCTATCCATTAGATTTTTTATTTCTTTATTCCATTAAATAGAGGCATTCTCCTCTTTCATTGATATTATCTTACCTTATCAAGGTAAAAGGATAAAATGGCGCTAAATAGATCTTTTTCTCGCAATTTGCGATAACTGCCAATTGGAAGACATATTACCCAGCCTCATGGTGTGCAAGCGTCCTAAACTAGCAGCAAAAAGAACTCGACTATTTATCACTGACCCGAAGTACGTTTCTCAAATCTATAATTCTGTCTAAAAATCCTCGTACGTTGCACTTAGCGGATCTGCTAATGGTAATAAGTGTGGTGCAATTCTTTTCTCTAACCTAAATCACACAGTGTATGGATATGAAAGTTTTGCACTACTGCACTTAAAAACGTTTTCAGAGGAATAGTTAATCGGCATGCAGTCTTGAGAAACAGGCCTCAGGTCCAATTTTTCAGTCCTATTGCCCTTAATTATTTTTCACGCAGTAAAGATTCTTT
The DNA here is from genome assembly GCF_022747635.1 of Hetaerina americana. Taxonomy (NCBI): domain Eukaryota; kingdom Metazoa; phylum Arthropoda; class Insecta; order Odonata; family Calopterygidae; genus Hetaerina; species Hetaerina americana. The sequence goes on from NW_027286181.1 coordinate 39,098,718, forward strand.
AGTATATTAGAAGGCTCAAATGTTATTAAGAAGACATTTATAAAGCCATTCAAAAGAATAATCTTCCATTGCAATGTCCACTTCAATTACCATGATTCTGTCAAAACGTAATGGCTGGTTTAACAAAATGGAAAAACGTGAAAGGATTCCGAATGTCATATAACCTTAAAGTTAACCTCGCAATAATGCTATACTCTGATTCCCAAACAATTCTCACTTGAGGGCAATTATGTGGTCTCCATGTTTCCAGGCCATATATTACGCAACCTATCTATTTTTATATTCAGAGAAACGCCATCAATGGTTGTTATATTTTTTACGTCACAACCAATGAATTGAGGAGCAGATCAGCGTTTTCCGCAGAATTGCGTCCAAAATAGAATTTATTTCACTAGATACCGATTGTTAGCCAAAGTTTTGAATTATATGCCACCGAAAATTCTGCTCTTTTCCTCGCTAGTTACAAGAAAATACGAATCATTGGCCTTAAATTGCAGCACAAACGACTGGGGGAATTTTAACCATTAAGGCCTTTTCGTAATGACATTTGACTTTTTTAACAATCCTTGAGGATTTGTATTTTTTGCGTGATTATACGGAAGAGAATAATATAAGGAAATTTTGAAGGACCAGGATAGTCATCATTGACGACAAATGGAATTTAAATACCTGTCGTTAGTCATTAACCGGAATCTTGGATTGGAGTTTAATATTAAAGATTTCACAGAATTAAATTTAGCATGTTAGTTATAGTTTCGCCATAAGTTTATTAAATTTCATTCAATGCACATAATGAAGTACTCAGTCATATTACTGAATCGGTTACATAGAAGATATGCTATGGTTTTTGATAATTACGATGTGGTAATTCAGATACATGTTATATCTCCGAATGAGGATACTATGAAAATATCTTTGGTAAATGAATAATGCGTTTGAATTCCAGTGAGTTAAAATTAGTAAATATTTTTTTCTGATAATGTAGGTGATCGATATAACACTTAGCCGTCGTGGTAGCCTATAGGATAGAAAAAAAATGCAAGCCACAAACTACTAAATAAATCAAAATCCTATTAGATAAATGTGCCCATTGCGGAAATAAGAGTATATTTCATTGCATTAGCAGGAGAGATTAAAACGAGAAAGAAAATAGAACAATTTAAGGAATCCTTTTTCCTTCGCACAATTTCGAACCAGAGCAGCATGCATTCCCCTACCACACGCCCTCGTGGCGGGTCTTAGGGTATGTCTAAGTATAGTATTTATTTGTCTAATGACTACAGTTTTCCTATTTTAAACCCGGATTTTGACCCCGACATCAGAATCTACACCCTAGCTGTGATTTCCTGAATAACTGATCTTCCTGAAAAACCTTAGGTGGCACTTGTATTAAAAGGGAAGCCATGCCCTTAATGCACGTATTTCACATTCCGTTGGGTTTAATACGAGGTAAGATGGGGCCTCCAACGGGCTCTTGAACTGATAGATGAGATTTTTATGACGAAATAATACCTGCTTTTAATGTACTTTTGAGAGACTCAATCGAGTCGATATAAGGAATGTAGGCACTGAAAGCCAAAAGCAACTTATACTATGCACCTTAAATCTGAAAAAATTGAACAACATTAAAATGAGATTTGCAGAAAAGTCTGAAAATTTTTACTGAATCGCGTATAATTCACGATCAGATAATGTTTAGCAGTTTTAGCAGACCATCGTTTTCTCTCAAGTATTATAGTCACGTATTCCTGGGAAGAAAAGTATTTATTTTAGACTATACGTGATACTTGAATCGTTGTTTTCGAGATTCGTCGATCACTTTTTCTGGTCGAGTGTTCATAATAAAACGAATAAAAGAATACTCTCTAAATTATTAACTGGCAATATTCCTTGAGAAAAATGACACTCCAGCGAAGACGCTCGGCAATGTGGACATCCTCGTATAAATTCCCGGTGACGATGATGAACACCTTGAACGCTCGCAAAGCGTCGGGAGGAGAGTGCAGACTTTTTTTTGCGTTCAAAAACGAGAAGAAGACCCAAGGCCCCGGCGATGAGGGCGTCAATATCATCTATTCTGTCCTAATCCCTTTCCACCACTACATAAAGATCCTTTCGCCGCATCGCCTTCAACATTTTTTAACGCGTCCGCCCCCTCCCCGTTCCTCCTAACCCGCACTCACGGCTGGCCCGTCACTTTCACCCACATTCCCCCCTTAGGTGGCCTTGCCGTCGAGATCTTTATATGGCGCTCGAGTTTTTCGCCACCCACTCTCAAACGCATTATCGGAGTGAAGAACAAAAAAAAGGAAATAAATCGACCTACAACTTGACGCATGTGAGAGAAGACTCTAAGAACGATCCCAAAGGACGACACCTGGCGAAAGGGAAGTTTATTACGTTATATTGATGAAACATATCCAATTATACAGTGCTTTGAGAAGTAAAAAATCTTAGAGAAATTTACGAATAAATGAAGGCAGATTATATTCCCGGCGGGATTGTGCAAAGTGAATAGGAAGGTATCACATTATTCTCATATTCTTAAAGGAAAATATAATACATGGTCAAACGAGCTCGCATATTCAACTGGTTAAGATATTGTTATTATTAACATCCCATCACAAAATATCCACTCCAATAGGCTTAGGATTAGATGAAAACTATTCAGAAGAAAAAGAAGGTGATGAGGTTCTCGGGAAATAGGATGGGGACATCAAAAATTTACGATGAAATAAATTAGAGCGAGTAAAGGGCCACGCTTACGTCTATAAGATGAACACACGCAAACTAATTAGGGGATTAAAAGAAGTGAGTTAAAGACAGGTATCAAAATGTGAAAGGTATTCATGACGAGGACTACGAGCAAAGATTACAAAGAAGACGAATAGTAGTAATAGTATGAATAGACTAGCAAAAACTTCAATATGGAGCGTAATGTTTCATGGCTCTGAAAATTAATCGTCCGAACAAATATAAGAATATATTTGAGGTTTTTGAAATGCGGGTGTGTAGAACAATGAAAAAATATAATGAGCCGGAAGGAAAACAATTGAGGAAGTAGGCACTAGAACGGAGGAGAGGAGATTGTTGAGAAACTCAAAGGAGCCAAGAGAAGTAGATACGGAGTATTTTGATTGCCAGGGAAATGTTGAATATTGTAATAGAGGGGGATAATGTTGGGAGAGAGGAAAAGATTAGGAATGAATGACACAAAGAGGGAAGTTATACTGTCCCGACTTGTAGTTAAAATAATAATGATTGTAATATTGGTTAAAACTTACCTACTGTCAGGCTAGACGGAGTATAGAAATGTGACAAATATTTTTCCCTGAATTTACCAGAAACCTAACTTATACAGTAGATCACTGCTAATAAATATTCAGAAGGAAGCTGTGGTACATTTGCACTGGCATCCCACTTAAGGTCACACAAATATTTGCTCAACTCAAGTCGTATAAATTCTAAGAGGAAGGATCGATTTCGTCATCTTTATTTGGAATATTGTCATAAACTTCATAAAATATACGGAGAGAAGTGTAGGACGCAATACGAAGCAGACGTGTTTAAGTGTCATAGGTGAGGTTTTTAATCCTATGAAGGTACCCAAGGAATTTTCAGATAAATGATTTCATTTTTCATAATACCATCTTTTCGGTTTAATACACACAAGCTTTCAGTCATTAGCAATGCTGTGACGTGATTTACTGGCAAATAAGATCTGGCGGCTTATACGTTTTGCCCTCGCATGACAGCAGCCATAAGTTCTTCAGGCCTCAATGTGTCACGAAAAACTATCCTCTCACATCGCCTCATCCGAATTTCGTTACTGAAGGTCATTCCAGTTACACGAAATTCCGAATTTTTCCCATACTTCTAGCCCAAAAGAAATTTTAAAGTTTTTCCTAAATGATAAATACACATCTAATTACCGAATCACGGGAACTTCTTGATCCATGACTCAATCAGAAATTCATGAATTGTAGCTTAAGTAACCGCATTATTCTTAAATAATGATTGAACTTCATTGCTCTCATCTATCTTGAACATAATTATTATGATATAAATGCTTGGTGGACCTTTCACTCACCATCATTACGTAAGGTACATAGGATGGCCAGAGAAAAGATACAAAATTTTTGTCTCGAAAATTCACAAAACATTAGCCTACAGCCAAATATGACCACATCAAAGTTACACAATTTACATCTACATTAATTCCTTAATTTTAGAATCAAATAACTGACGCAATCATGTAAATGATGAAATATTGACTGCTATCACTGAAAACAAATAATATTCAATTATTTCAGTGATTCATTTCTAAAAATTGAATCAGCAGATTCTCAAATCAAAATTTTAAAATTAGCGAAAGTAAAGACTCAAAAGTTTCCATGAAATTAAATTGATTTTTACTGGTATAAGGAAAACTTGAGGTTATCAAATTATCTATATCTCATTTGAATTTATGATACCTAATCATGGGTGCAGTTAACTCTGATATTCCAAAATGTCTTTGGACCACTCATCAGTAGTTTAAATAGAGAAAGGGTAACAACAAAAAAGTATGTAAAATATCTACCAACCTATAGTCCAAACATTTATGATTGCCTGCAGTAGCTATTTATCGATGAGAAAAACGGCGTCTCAAATTCATGTAACACTTTTAACTGTGCGTTTTTTTGTAATGGTCAACCTTATTGTGTGATTTTAACCTTTAGAGATATAATCCAACTTGCGACGAAAGATTTATTCCTAAGCATCGAATTCACAGCAACCTATTCATTCACTTTCAAAATATAATGGTCCTATTTTTAACGGAAAACGCCATCTCTTTTTCTCGTTTTTCTCTCTTGGGTCAGGATTACGATGAATTTGAATAAATGCGGACTTTCGTATACTGAGTAAACGTCCTTCGATCTTTCAAAATTCCGAAACTTATCCAACGCATATGCTTAACCGCTTCTAATTTTAAAGGCATTTCTCATTCCTGAAAAGTCTGAAAAGTCTTCAAATACAATTTTACACGAAAATAAGACCACCAGTAAGACCATCCTACCCGATACCACACCTCTAACAGTTTCCCTTAATACTTAGTCATACCTGTAGATAAACTAAAATTCTGAACTCTTTATTTTTCGGAATCATGGCCAAAATGTACCAATTTAGCTGGTCAAACGGGTTTTAATCCGAAAAAATATGTGGTACCTGCTAAATTAGGTTGTAATGGGAGATGATGTCATGAGCTTTTACGAGCTTGCGACTTCTCTTAACTTATAATTTATCGAACCGAAGTACGTAATACTCTCCTTCACATTATTGATAGTAGCGAAGTCATAACGGTATATTTTTATCAAGTCTGTAGATAGTATGATCTTCTACAAAAAGAAAAATATTCTTGCAATTATACGAGGTCTCTTCAAAAAGTATCGCGAATTTTAAATTTTCGCGGGTTACGTATATTTGATTTTCGATTTTTTGTGGCGTTCTGTTGGAAATTATGTCTCTCACTTATGCCGAAAAGTTCGGCCATTTGGAATGTTCAGTTACTTGTTGACAGCTGTTTTCCTTGGACATGTTTTGGCTTGTCTTCGATTTTTGCCTGTTCCAAAAAATGGATCAAAGAATCTGAATCAAATGTTGTGTGAAAAACGAAATTAAGTGCGCGGACGCATTCCTAATGTTGACTGTGCCATATGGAGAAGCTACCTTGGACCTAAGCAACGTTTTTCGGTGGTACAACATGTTGTCATACGGCCTAGAAGATGTAAACGACGAAAGGCGTGCCAGACGCCCAAGCACGTAAACGACAGACATTGATGAAGTAGAGAAAATAGTATTGGCCAATCGTCGTATCACCATTAGAGACGTTGCTGAGAACCTAAACATAGCGATTGGCTCGTACCATTCGATTTTTGCCAATGATTTGGGCATGACACGGGTCGCCGCGAAATTAGTGCCAACATTGTTCAATTTCGACCGAAAACAGCAACGCATTAACATTGCTGATGAGGTGTTGGACTGTGTCCGCGCCGACCCAAATTTTCTCCAGAGGGTCATAACTGGTGACGAATCATGGGTTTATGGTTATGAAGTGGAAACTAAAGCTCAACCATCCCAATAGAAGCTGCAGCACGAGCCAAGACCGAGAAAAGTTCGGTCGAATGTGAATGTTTTGCTTACAGTTTTCTGCGATTACAGGGGTGTGGTGCATCATGAGTTCTTGACACAGTTTAGAACGGTAAATAAGAAATAGCACCTGCAGGTTATACAATGTAATTTGCGCGAACGCCCTGATTTGTGGTAGAACAAAAACTGGCTTTTGCACCATGACATAGACCCTGCTCACACATCGTCACTTGTGCGCGAATATTTGGCCAAAAACAACACACAAATGATGCCGCAGCCACCGTATTCCCCAGATCTGCCCCCAGTGACTTTTTCTGGTTCCCAAAACTGAAAAGGCCATGAAAGGACGACGGTACGCTACGATTGACGAGATGAAGACTGCATCAAAGGAGAATCTGAACAAGATCACAAAAAATGATTTTTTGAAGAGCTTCGAGGATTGGAAAAAACGTTGGTACAAGTGTATAATAACTAATGGGGATTACTTTAAAGGGGACAAAAAGATATTCATGAATAAATAAATAATGTTTGTAAAAACACAAAAGTCTTGATATTTAATGAACAGACCCCGCATTACCAGACCAATGCGATTGGTTCAGATAAAATTGTCAAATGAAAAAGTTGATTCTGCCTGCATGCGGCAAATCTACAGTAATAAGCATAAAACAAGTCATATATAGCTGTTATTTTATGCGCATGTATTCAAAGTCGTTAGTGCAAATGATAAATTAATCCTAATTAAATTCAACTCTCGGGAATTAATAATAAGTAATTTCAATTTGTCTACCATGATGTAACCAACTTGATGACATTCAAATAATACTAAAAATTACATCTGATTTCCCAACTTCGATCTGCTTCAAATCCCACGATCATTAGTTTGATCAATTTACAGTATTTCTACTCACTGGCCAAGGCCACAAATAACTTATTATACTGTGGAATTTATTTTATATTCTACATTCTATATTGAAAAGTATATAAAGCAGTAGTGAAAACTTTTAATTTTAAATATTTGGTAAAACGAATTTCGCAGCCATTTGCTGAAGCAGTGCTTATAAGCCTACCTCATACCTCCACATGGTGACAAATCCGATTTTATAGCGCACCGCCACTACCATGAGAGCAGCGTTACTAAAACTTAAGGTTCGTTATACGAGCTCGTACCTGCATGGTCCAAGGCAAACAACCGATAAGTGTGGGTCAAAAGATGTATCTACACCATGTAATCACAATATTTAATGTCACTGAACTACTAGAGTTTAATGGAGATGTTAGATAATTTAAACTGAGGAAATATGTTTGCAGGGTATGTTTAAAATATTGCTCTATTCATGGTATTCCTTCGTGGTATTAATACATGAACCTAAGAGTTACAATTAAACAATTGTTAGATAGAAGATGCCACAAAATTTCTATCTAACGGGTAATTATTGGAATTAAAATCAAATCAACATGCCTCGTAGGCGTATCATGGCAAGTGAAACTTATCTACTGAGTACCGGAGACCACCTTTCGAAAATGCAGCTCTCGCGGATTAAATCAGTTCATTAAGCAAAATACTTTGTGAAATCTGTGCCAGAAAAAATATGAAGCACTAGAGCTTATTAATTCTTCTCTTTTTCCAACTAATCACCTATAAATATTGCGTTGAGTTCATTTCTGAATTTCACAACCATTTAAGATAGGGCAGTTAGAATATCTACGGCCTATTTCCTAAATTGTAAAGCGTTTGAGCCTGTAAAGTACAAAACACCGTTGGTATTATAATTCTTGCACGATTTCATGTGATTTCAAGAATCATCACTAAAACAGTTGAGTAAACTAGAACGTTAGTAAAACTATTGCTCGGCGCAAAGACGAACGTTTGTCATAAATATCGCTGATTAGGTATTGACCACTGTTTTTTTAATTAGTGGAACTACTGGAAATCTCAGCTAAATGCAATAATGAAATTAACCAAATAATCATGATTTCAAACATCTTCCCAAGATCACAAATGAGAGAATATTTATAACCTTCAATAATCAGTATCCAAAAATATTCCCTCGAAAATAGTTTGGAAAAGATATATCAAAAGGGTTTTATATATATCAACGGAACGAGCCCTGGCTTACTCCAAATCGGAATATTGCAGGTTTCACGTAAATGTGTTACGCAAGCTTGTTATTCACTAAAAACCTGGCAAAGTTATAGTTTTTTCACGCATAGCACCACGCAAAGAAACTAATTATCCCTTTGCGTGATCAACCGACAGGAGTTATCTCACGCGTTACGATAAAAAGAGCAGGCCAGGAAAATAAAATATGTGTATGCTCGTTTTGTGCTCATAATTATAATCCACAAAGCCATAATTTCACCAAAAAAATAAGTGAAGATGAGGAATCATAAGAAGTTCCTGGAATCCACTACAGTTTTCCTCAGCTCGTTCTAAGGTTAGGGATAGGCGTTGAAATCCTTTCCCTGGTCGCTTCGGAATGATTTCCGAGTTGAAAATCTGAGCGGAAGTAGACTGAATAAAAAAGCATTTCCAGGCGTCCTTGAAAATGGTCGTTAGGGCAACGCCCAACATTGCCGACGTCTGCATCCAGAAGGTACCCTCGGAGAGAGAACGTCGAGGTCTGGTTATCTTACTGTGCTTCAGTTCCGCAGCCAACGGCCTTTGGAGGCCAGAGAACGGATGAGGGGTTGGCTTTTATAATCGTTTCGTGCATGCGCAATGGAGTGGAACTGCAACGGTTTGATTCTCTTATCATCAATGCACACTCAAATCTCTGAAGTCTTACACTGGTCCTACTCCGTTCCTGCTTAGGCCATTCCTCCGGTCGTATCGCGCAGGTCGGTCTATAACTACTTCGTAATCCATTGTTGTCAAAATGCTTTTTTAAGCAAGTGAGTAATAATAGCGGCAACGGAGAAGAGGCACGCTCATTTGAAAACCACAATACGTCGAGTGATGAAGTCAATGAAATCGATTTTATTTAGCATCGCAGCGAAATTCATGCATAAAAACAGTTATGAGCATTGCATTTTTGTCACAGCATATAATCCAAAAGGAAAATGCGTAAATATTTCATTCACTTCAGACTTGTGGAGGTTCAGCGATTTTTATTGGCGAAACGACAGTCCACGTTCATCAAGAATAACATTTTCGAGGACGAATGGAAGTTTTAATTACGTTCTTGTCCCAACTTTAGGCATCTGAGGACTCATTCAGTATGTTGATCACTGCCTTTTCTCTATTATGTATTTTAAATTACCAGGTGAAGAGCAAGATCGGGCTTCAAGCAACTGATAAAGGGTATTTCGTGTTTGCCTATCTCTTGGAATTTTTTAAACATTTCATAAGTATAATTGCTTTAAACAAGGAGGGTGTGGTAGTTAAGATTTTAATTGCTTATAGGACCTAGCCTATCATTTACACCATGCGTTTCCGCTAAACATTCTTTTTATTTGAACAATATTTAAAACTCTTTTATCTGAATGATCACAAGGTAGATAATAGAAACCTAAATGCCAGTCCAAGCTATGTACATGCGCGTAATAGTCCAATGGATACATCGCCAGCCCATTGACCGAAGGAATCGGATCGATTCGGGGTAATGACTCTGGTTATCCTCGGCTTCACCCAAGCTACGTTATTTAACGGGTGCCTATTAATCTTGGAGAACCACTTCGGCAGCTCAGGGAAAATAAAAATTGGGCACCCCCCCCCCTTCCTGTGTTACATTTACAAAGGTGAGCTCTATCCACCAGCACAGTAACTATCACAATAACCAACCCAATGGAAGATTAAAGAAGAGAGATATGAGCTCACAGTAAGCACAATACGGCGGGTGAAGTTCATATCCCAAGCTAGGGGGTCCGGACCTTTCTCTGCGCCACGTATAGTTTCATAGGAAAATATGATTGAACTTTTTCAAATTCATTATCCCGCAATATGAGTTAAAAATCAACACCATCATCTAACAATATCTTCAGAGAGGATATGAAAAATATGGTAAATATTTTACCAAGTTAAGGTTTTAAATAGCTTATCATTTTAGAGGTAGTGAGGTCCGGCTATTTACCCCTTTCTTCGCGGCGGTCCATTTTCCCTCAGAGCAGATCTCGCGGGAGGCTTCGGAGTTGAGAGCGGGTTGGTGAAAGGGGTCTGCTCTTGAGATGGGTAGACGACCTTGAAGAACCCCAGGCATCCAAATGATCGGAAACTTTCGTATATTCGTTTTTTCAAATGCTCTATTTATCATATGAGCCGAAATGTTCGGACCATGGAGTCGAGGTAAATCAGATATGCGTTTCCGAATAATTGTAGTGGTAAATAATGCATGGACACGTGAGACAAAAACTACGCACTGATTAGTAATTAAGATGTTTAGTTGTAACGAGACAAGATAACTCTTCACTCTATCGAGGGCAGTCCATCGAGAACGTGTTGCATAAGTGCAAAAACGGTATTTTCTTTGAGTTGACCAATCGCTTTCTCCCCTATTAAAGGGCGAACAGGTGACGTGAGAAAAATCATAGCATTTTTTGAATCGAGTGGTCGAAAGTTCATTTCCGTCTGAGCATAGTTTCTTATGTCCATCATTGATGACCGGCATGGATAGTCTAGCGGGAAAACGGCCAGCCTAATAAACCGAGCCGGACTTAATAATAATCATGGCCGTAATAGAGCCATTACCCAGGTGGTAGTTTGAACTTTAGTGGATCAATCGCTCTCAGGCTCATAGAACTTTGATAAAGTGAATCAGAATTTTTTTTTGTGACAATTTTCTCACGATGCAGAAATAAGAAATGGTAATTTCCATTGCGAAGAACATATCCTGCTATCGCTGCTAATTCAAAATTTTAATTTCAAGGTAATTTATCGTTTTTTTCATTTATTCACGCGATAAGCTGGGAGGGATATAATGAGAATCTCTCTGTTACTCGCGACTTCATGGAAAACTAATTACAGACAATGTTTGATAGTCAAATTTTCCTTTGAGATATTTAAGTACTCAATGGGCCATTTTACATATTAATTTTCGTGCAGTTATTCTCTACTAATCAATACACTACATGGTTTTTCCACATTAAGTTTCCCAGACCCTTGCGGCTCCAACAGTATATATTTTTCCGGAACTTTGTACTACTAAGAGAGAACCCTCAAGTTTCTAAGTTTTAATCTTATTCAAGCTCTTTTCAATCACAACGTGTAAGCTCATGCAATCGACCGACGATACTTGCCATCGAACGGACGTTTCACAGGTAAGAGACATCATTGCAGATCAGAGCACGCCAGTTGATTTCCATCCAACAAATTGGTGGAGGAATTGCGGAAGCACTTGGGCAGAATTTAATATCGAGGTGAAACAATGCTCACTTTCAACCCTCGTGTGCTTGCCTCGGGATGCCACGGAATCGTTTAATTTGTAATAGTTGAGTTATATCCCTTTAATGGCAGTTTCCTCATGTAATCTACACTTTTCAAAAAGAAAACTAAAACGAAACCCCTCAAAAGATCCGGACGGTGATACAGATTTATTTTGCCCCCGGGAGATCACGAAGGAGTCATATCTCAATTTGTCACTCGAACGGTGGAAGGCTGTGTATTGACCGCGGAGCAGGCTATGAATTTTGGAAAGTGAGCTTAATAACTTTGGAGAGTTATTGAGTGTTAAGCAACATATCCACCTTTGCTATTACGCTTTAACTGATAGAAAATCATAATATAAATAAAGTGTGCCAGTATTTATAATTGCTTGAGTACGATAAATTTTGGAAATTGAAGTTTCAGATGAAATAATGCTAAATGCCACTTGGCACGAAGTTTTGAATAAGGCTTTAGAAAAGGTTCCCTAGGACACAGCTATTTATGATATATTGCATTAATGCCTATATAATTATAAATTTAGGGCTTGCAACATGGTTTGTAATAACGTAATGGAAACGACGAAGTCCTCAGTCCCAAAGAATATACTGCCCTGAGGATACCTTACAAAATTGCACGCTTTACTGCGTGTATCAAAAAGAAATATATCATTTACAATACGAGGAAACAATGAATATTCTTTAGTTCTCTTGACACATTGAAAGGTAATATTGATTGATGAATACACGATTTGAGATTTCATTTACAGGATTCAGGTCGCAAATATATTTTTCTAGATTCAATCACTAGTTGCTAGATTATGCTTACAAGCATTGGGCCAGATAATTTTGAATACCATTATAATTATTTCACTTCACATTTAATTTAAGAGCCATGCATTACGCGAATCCAATTAAATGAAATGAAAAAATAATTTATTTCAAATTCTTTAAGATCTCATTTTAAGTCTACTAAATCATAACTGAAATCTTCTTAGTGGCGCAAAGGTCTCCCGTGTGAATACATGACATTTCATCATACATGTGACTATCACCTCTTTAATAATAAATGAGTAAATCAAGAAACGTAACCTTCATCAAGAAATTGAATTAACTACTATAAAAGTGCGGGGCTCTTCTAAGATACTTGTTTCTCCTCGATGAGGAATTATCTTTTCGAATGTTAAAATGGCAGCGAAATTACAAAATTACCAAACCACATACGTATTCCCTCAACACAAATTTTCCATACAAAGTAATTCCAGCACCCTTATTTAGTCGATCATCAACTTTATGCTATGAAAAGAACGAAGGTATAATAAAAAGTAATAATTTTTTCAATGTTTCCATTAAATTTTCAACTTTTATCACTGATCTCCTATGATTCAAACTTCTGAGCGAAAAAAACCTTAAATACTCAATACTCTTGGCTTTTTTAGGCTCTATCTCCTTTGGGTAGTATTCTATGAAAATTCATTGGAGGTTAAAAATTGAATTTAATGTCAAAATGGAATTAAAATATTATAACTTAATTTTACATGTGAGTCAACCATGACTGCGATAATCGTGTTCAACCATTTCTTGTATCTGTTTTAATTTTCCATTAAATTCTCACACACCCCACCGCCTTATCTCCATCTATTTCGTGCGCGTATCTCATAATAAAGATATCCGTGGGAGCCATGATGTAAATCTGTTCCGCCCCCAGGACAATAGGAGGGAGAGAATTTTTTTATTTACTTCCGCTACAACAAGGAGGGAGGAACACTGGGCAAGGGGAGGTAGGCGACTTCAAGAATTTTCCCGTTAACAATGAACCCTTCAAAATGGCGTGCGAACTTTCGCTAGAGTATGAAAACTTGAAAGGCGAGGTAATGCGGAAATACTCCCTTTCGAGCTTACGGGCCAAGGGGGGCAGAAAACCTCGAAAGGTTTCGTAATCGAAAGGTCGTCCACTCAAAAACTATTTCTTTAACGGATGCTCTCCAATTTTTTACGATACTTCAACACTCTGCGACATTCCGTCAACGCATGTCGACATTCACGCGTATGGAATGCGCATTTCCTGTTGTGTTGTTACGATCCATCTCGGTTAGTCTCGGAAATGCCCACGTACGGCGCCAAGTAAGACCCGCAGCAAAGCACTTGCCTGAATGGGAAACCACAGGAATCTCATTTTTAAAAGGGGGTACTATTGCGCTCAAACAAACCTTGTTTTCTCCTCCACTTGACAGGGGCGCATACCAGTGGAGGGTGCACTTTAATTCATCCACGGATCGTAACGGTACTAAGCTGTTTTTATGATAAGTGGGGTTAGTTCTGTTATGTGGTTGAAAATTTCTCTCTACTAGCTCCGTTTAAAAGTGAGGGGATGTTGGTAGAATGTATTCGATTGAAACGGCAATTCTCCTGTTTCCTTACTCCTATTTTATAAACTTAGAAAAAAATGGAGTACATTGGTACCAAATGAGAGTCGTGCAATCCTACGACATATTTATAGTTATTTTCGTAACGGCTTTTTTACAAATTTTATCGATATTTAACACCCTATGAGTCATGTAAGGTATGATGATGCTTTCTCGGCGCGCGATTCTAGTGTCTAGGTCACGGATTTAGCAGCCTGTCAGGCAGCTGAATACCTGTCCCGGGTGGAAAACCCGCAAAGGCTTCACTAGGCCCTATGAGTTGTAAAAGCAATGCTATTTTTTTGAATTACCTAAGTGCAAGCCACGACTGATAATAAGATTTTTGGAATAATAATTAACATTGGTCTGACAAAGTTTTCCAGCCAAATTCCTCCTCCATAAATACTATGAATTAGTGCATACAAATTCTTCTGCCCACTAATCCCTAAACCTTCAAGAAGTACCACGGGTGTTTTCTACCCCACAGCCTTATTTAATTTCAATTCCCTTAATGCCTTTCTATCTCGTCATCAAGTATGCCTGGATCTTAGCTATCCTCATCTACGTCATATTCTCTCTCTGTGTCTTACCTTTCTGGCCTGATATCTTTACCGTTCCGTTCTTCTAAATGTTCCTTACAACTCTCTAGGCCTTTTTTTGGTTCAAATAAAATTTTTCTCTGACTTATCTTTGATTTCTTGCGAGCTTTTACTTTCTTACCTCTAAAACCTTCCGTGTAGCGCTCAAATTTCACTCTACCTCTGCAAACTTTTCATACTCGTACTCTTCTTCCGCCACTCTTCTTTTACTCTATTGGTAGCCCGTCTCAGTAAATTATTATTTAATACTTTATACTTCGTTTTACCTAACTCTGCATAAACATTGTTCCATTTCCTATTCTCATATATTCTTCTAATCATCTCGCCCGAAATCTTTGATTTCCTTGACATTTTCCTATGTACAGCTCCTAATAGTAGGGTATTTAGGGGAAGGCGACCGACTGCTTGGGGTCATTTGCTCCATTTAGGAGGAATAGGAAAGGAGTGAAGGGTGGAGATAAACCCGGCCTTGGCATTAGCCTACTCTTAACGAAAGACGCCGAAGGGTCCGCAGTTAAACGTCCCACGGACGGCGCACTCCCTTAAAGTTCTCTCCACAAAACACCTTAGGTAGGTATCGGGATACCACTGAAAAAATCTACCGTCTTCATTATTCGCATCCGGGTCATCTGGATGAAAAGCCAGTACGCTAGTAAATGCACCATCTCGATCCAAAACTTACCTTCCTGAAGTTTCATTTGCGAAACCCGATATCCCTTCTTTGATATGATCCCACTTTTCCTCTATAATACCCAGCTCTCTTTCCTCACTTATGGTTATCTCTAAAGCCTGCTGATACTCCTTTCCAACTGTTCCTGTTAATGCATCCAAGTTCCATTTCCTATGCCGTCTTCTATGTTTTACCTATTTGAATCGGATACTACTCTTCATTATAACTAAAACATGGTCTGAGTCCGCATCTGCTCCCGGGGAAACTACGAATTGACCATGCTGTTCCTAAATATATGCCTAACCATAACGTAGTCAAACTGATATCTTCCTGAATCTCCGGGGATTTGCCATGTGTACCTAAATATAAAACATTTGAAGTTCTGCCCACCCAATGGCGAGCCTAGTAAAACATTTCCTGAAGCCCATTTTCTGGCAAAAATGAAATAATAATTAATGCCGTCATTTGCTCCAAGTTTCTTCGAACTCATAACAAAACAGATCAATAATTCATGCATGAAAAATCTCTCACAATAGATTTAAGATAGTTTCAACGTCCTTGAAATGTTTACTCCAGATAAGATTAGGCAATTGATGAGTCCTACGAAGAGAAAGTATGTAGAGTATGGCATTTATATAAGATGCTGCTTAACTTTTAGAAGATAGAGAGCAAAATGGAATGTCAACAAATTATTTTGTCTCTGAAACCATACAGCAATGAATTTCAGATCAAACTAAGTTTTCTACTTTTAAAGGAGAGAATGAATACCCTCGGAGATCACAGCGTAAAAACACTCACCAATGGCGATCCAGAGGAATTTTTCGGGATTAGCTGCATGGGCCTTTAGTTCAACCATGTGGTTCAACCTGAAATGAGTTTTTCATTGATTTAAGTGAATTTTTCTAATCTGGTTCAAAAAACCCTCGCATTTTATGCGTACATAATTTCTGCTTTCTTGATATCCATGTATTAAGAAACAGTACTTCGTGTTCGTATATTTACTCCATAACAAATACAATTAATCCGATAAGGTAAAGGTTTGCTTAGTGAAGTTTAGATTAAGATAAATGCTTGCAAGTGCTTAAAATAAATCAAATTGTTTCAAAAGTAGACTTCCAGTTAATGACACATGATTTTTGGTCCTGGTAGTTTAACTGGATAAACCGCTGGATCGGGAAATATAGGATCAGGGATCGAATCCTAGTCTTGGCGGATGAGCTTTTCTTACTAAAATTTATCGCATTAGCTGATACCATATCTGAGAATAGTAGGAGTAAAATAACTATATAGATTAGTTTGGACTTTATTTTTATCTCCAATTAATACAACCCAAATCTATGATCAATAGGGAGTCAAAACATGGAATCACCCATTTTTCTAGGGTTATTACTTATAATATCTGAATAACATCTGAACCGTGCAAGTTAGTATCATGGAGGATTGAAAGATTTAAGAGGTTCGGAACCTATTGTTTTTCAATTATTTGCAACTTTTATTACTTATTACAATTGACTTTTAAGAGATTCAATAAATGAACAGAGCGAACAATTAATGATGATGTCTGAAAAAGAATGGTATGAAAAAATTATTCCATTAAAACAACTCAAATAAAAAATAAGGAAATTTATTAGGCAATAATTCTAAGGCAACGGTTCTCACCTTCCTCATTAGTTTCAATTATATTCACCTTCCGAGTGCACACTCAAGAAGTTAGGATTGAATACCATAAACCTCTAGATACCCTGAGGCATCTTCTCCCTCTTCGAACGCTTAGAGTTCCCAAATCAAATAAAAGAAGCAAAGCAGTAGTGAAACAATAACACAGAAGGACGAAGACTTGAATGTATCGAAGAGGTAGTGGGATGCTTACGTAATAACTAATTAAAAATGAAGACCTTCGGAGGAGAGACCTGACTTTGATGGCTGTGCGGCAAATGAAATCCAAATAAATCTGCTGGAAGCTTTCTCCTGATGATGGGGAGATGTGCCAATTTAACCTGTAAAAATATGTTTGAGACAATACGCAGTGTTTTCAAATACAATGTTACCCATCAGCCATTAATTGGCATGCATTCCATTTTTTTAAGGATACGACGAATGATGAGAATGAAGTACTTCAAGTACGAGTATTCGTATCATCATATCATTTTTACATAGTTATAATTATATGTATGCAGTCCCTACCTTGTAATGCAGGCTCAAACTCGGTAATCTTCTTTAATAAAACGAGAAACTGCCGGATGGTGAAGCAATAAGATCTGAGCTAATTATTTTCGGCAATCCCAATTTTAACTCTGCTAAATGCGCCATCAGTAATTTCTTAAGAGTTTTCGAAAGAGGATGCTTCAATCCATTAAGTGGCACTTGAAAAGATGCACGCAATTATATGACCTGGTAAGCTATCGTCCAGCTCTCGGAATTTCTTTCTAGCGTTAGTGATTTCTGGAGAATATTGAGCGGTTTTTGCAATATAAGGGGTTGTTTTTGGAAAAAATTAGAAATCTTCAGAAGGAAAGTTCACCAAAGCGAAAATGCATGTAAATTGACCACTAGTCCACTGCCGCGATTATTTTGTCACTAAATTGCAAGCGTAGGAAATTAGAAAGCTCGTGCGTGTTCGAACGTGCAGCATATGCACCACTTACACCTAAATTTCCTTCCGCTAAGGTAGTAATCACGATTCGCTCGCATCCTAACCCCCAGCTCACATTAGATACCAAAAGTTTGCACTGCAGCTTTCACTGCTGAAGCAGAGACGAATTTCCAAAACCGTTGTCCACTTGTGATTGAAAAAGTGCTTCATGAAACCGTCGAGTGATATCGATATACAATTTTCATTTTTTGAATTCATTTTTTTATGAAATCATGCAATATAACAAGTTATAAGTTATTAATTAGTATATTCCATCAATGGAATAATGATCTGCTTGAATTATTTTAAAAAGTTACCGAACGTACTAAATGAAAGGTAAAATAATAAAGTGAAATCAAGCAAATGCATAGAACTTCCCTGGAAATCCATATTTTTGCGTAAGATGCAAAATTATTTTATTTTGACAATTTTTAATTTTCCTTCATCGTTCGAAACAAACCCCATTCATATCCTTGTTCGGTTTAATCGATATCCATCTCAAAATGACAGATGATTGAAAATGATACTAGTAGAGTTTCGATGCTTCATTTTATTTTAATACTTTGAAATCAGCAGCATGCAGCAAAATATGTTAACTAGTATTATTCAGTAATTCAAAAAGATTTCAAGATCTAATTGTTAAAGATTTCTCCGAGTCTCACCATTGTACCAGCGGGGAGAGGAGTTTGTTGAAATTCGTGAAAATAACATCTCGGAGAAAGGGAACTCAATTTTAGCACTAGGAGAAATTTCACTGTGGATGAAAAGTAGCGATTCATCACAGATTAATTCCTTCCACGGAAACTAGGGCACTATCTTATAGAAAATTTCATTAACTTTAAATTGTGCAGGCCGCATTGTTAGCACATCGTTCATTCACCGCACCAACTCAAGGAATGAATTCCTGACAGTATTATAGGGAAGGTTACAAATAGACACAGACCAGCTAGTCTTTATAATACGGATGATTTCACCTAATTTGCGATGAACAACAATAAATCATTGTTGCTCTAAAATATAAACCAGCACCCAATAAATCAAAATTCTATAAAATCTTCAAATTATTAAGGAGCATATCGAGGAGAAACTTTCGTTTGTAGATGTTCCGGT
The DNA here is from genome assembly GCF_022747635.1 of Hetaerina americana. NCBI lineage: Eukaryota > Metazoa > Arthropoda > Insecta > Odonata > Calopterygidae > Hetaerina > Hetaerina americana. The sequence goes on from NW_027286181.1 coordinate 39,117,618, forward strand.
TGAATGTCCATACTATGATGACCATTTACGTAAGAGAGAAGGATTTCACGAAATGCCTTCCGTATGATTTAAGTTTCATCCCTGTGCTGAACTCTTTTTATTTTGTCATTCATGTACAGCACATCATTTTACCGACTTTATAATGGGACCGTTATGCCGTTGAAATGTTCGATATCCTAATTTTATCGACTATTGTTCATTGATACCTCGATAATTTGTATGTATATATAACAGAAAAAAAAATATATATGTCTAGAAAATGTATATATATAGTATACATTTCCTATAGAGAAAAAGACTAAGCTTAACATTAAAATAGGAGGGCAAAAACTAGAGCAGGTAGAACAGTTTTCGTATCTCGGAAGTGTTTTGGACCAACACGGTCAAAGTAGTAGGGACGTAAGGAGAAGAATTGCGCTAGGCAAAGAGGCTTTCACAAGGAGGGTGTTGATGACTGGGACGTTGAGTAAGGATATTAAGAAAAGACTCGTAAAAACTTTGATATGGAGCGTAGCTATGTACGGTGCGGAAACGTGGTCATTGAACCAGGAGGATAGTCGTAGACTGGAGGCTTTTGAAATGTGGGTGTGGAGAAGAATGGAGATGGTAAAATGGACAGAGAAGAAAACAAATGAGGAAGTACTTGGTATGGTGGGCCAGGACAGGGGTTTGTTGGTAGAAATCCAATGGAGGCAGGAAAAGCGGATGAAGGGGGTATTGACCGGTAGTGGGATGTTGAAGACTGTGATAGAGGGGAGAATGTTGGGCAAAAGAGGAAAGGGAAGGAACAGGATAGGGATGTTGGACGGGATGAAGGGAGGAAGAAAGTACTCAGAGATGAAGAGGGACCCGATATAGAGTAGGATGACGGATTTTGTGTTTTGTTAGGAGTCACAAAATATATAGTTGCTAGCTGTGTCCATCCAAAACCTACCTTAACCGGTAGATTACCTAATAATAATATATATATATATATATATATATATATATATATATATATATGTATATATATATATATATAAATAAATATATATATACAACAACGCCATAGAAATTTTCATCGACGCATCTTATTCGCAGAGGGATGGCGAACGGGGGCTGTAGTACGATGCAGTCAGCACAAGTTAGTCATCGCCACGTAGGAGAGATTGAGCCGGCTTTGGGGGATAGGGAGCACTGTGCGGGATTTGGCAAATGGAGGACACGCAAGGAATAAATGGATGATGCCTATTCTGTGACGGTGGTGTCCAGTCGCGGAAGAGGCGTGTTCACGAAGGCGTGGCGTATCTGCTTTGCGTGGGCGGCCGATGTAGTGAAATGGATGACGCATGCACGGAAGGGCGAAAGTAACCGGCGGTGACACGGAGTCTCGACAAAAAAAAATGGGAAAAGGGCTTTGGCCCATGATAACAAGTTTCACTCTCGCGTTCAAGACTCCATCGTCAGGCCAAACAGCCTCACAAGGAAAAGGTTAAAGTGAAAAATATAACAGGAAAAGAATTAATTCAATTAATGAATAACATCTCTCCCAGCTCTCTCTAAATAGATTTTACCTACACCTAATTTTGATGATAGTATCTATGTATAGCTGATGACAATGCGAATTTTGATCGGATCGTATAAGATGAGGTGTTATGCTAGATAGTGATGCGAGCTTTTACAAACGATCGATTACGCATAGGAACTAACATACTGCTATGAATAGAAATGGGGGCAAGGCATGAAATTAGTAAAATGAATGAAATATTATTAAATATCAAGCTCAGCAAATTTTTCATTGATTCAGGAAGGTATTCACTCTGAGTTCGGCATATTTTTCGCGATTCTAAATCACCCCCTCATGTACTCATGAGGAATAATGAATGATTTTATCAAATGTTCTTGACAAATAAGGTAGCTGTTATCGAGATCTGTCCATCAAAAATATTGGGACACTTAATCTTTGTTTTGCTGTGAGACCAAGAACGAAAAGAAGAAAAAATTCCCTCGTAGCTATACGGATTAACCGACACTAAATGCCGTCATGTCACTATGTGCTTTTTTTCGTTTGCGCATGCATCAGAGAATATGCGCATGTTTTGAGCACGTCTGTTCTCGTTTAGATATTGTAAATAAGAGGTGGTGACTGAGTTTGTGTTGAAACTTCAAATATAGAAAAATCACCAAAGTTATGTACAATCCGTGCACAGGATAGCTTACACCTGCCATAATTTTCGGTTATTTCTAACTTTCAAAGTACTTCTTTCGGACTGAATCTCTGGTGTTAAGGTTCAAATTATGTAGCGTGTGAAAAACAAACTTATAATAGTTGCGATACAAATAAAATTTGAACAGAGTTAGAGACAAAAATTCGATTACATACACGTAAAAGTAAATCTGCGGCGATATATTAACTAAGGCAATAGTTAAATGAAAAACGACCACATGTCCAAGACAGCAAGCTGTTATATGAAAGCCATAAAAATGAATCACATCAGCATCAAAGCAGAGAGGTATACGCAACTCAACAAACGCAATACATAAACTAATAATTCTTCCGTTTTCCGTATATTCTCTTAAATTAAACTAATATTATCATGAAAAATACCGAAACAGTGTATACGATTTTACATCAACCACGCATGAGAAAAGAAGTCCAAATATTGCAAAACATACGAAAATATACAATCAGATAAAGCAAATATCTAGGTTTCATATCCACGAGCAAATCGTTTGGAGCTATATATGTCGCCCGAAATATCGTAATCGAAAACTTTACGGGGTTCAAGAGCCTTTGACTGCAAAATGCTCTGTCGCTGGTGTGGGCGGCAAATACACTGTAACCCATGCGTTTTATGCGCCCGAACTGCGAAGGAGATATAAATTTTATTTTCATTCTACAAAAAAGGGTTGTGGCTGCCCGTTATCATGGTCGCATCATTTTTTCGTTTTCCCATTTCAGTTTCAATAGTTCTTGCGGCATGTTGCTCTCTCCTAAAATGCATGTCGCTCTAAAATATGGATTTCCTCACAATCAGAAATCAGATACAGAATTTAAGCTTGTAGCAGCAACGCCCATAAGTCCATGCACGAGGGTCTGAAGACATTTTCGCACGGAAAAGTGACCTGCATATGATTCAGGTTCAGGGTAAATTCTAAATAGCATTCTAAGAACCCCCAAAGTCAAATACTACTGATTGGGAACAAAAAATGCGATCATATCCCGAAAGAAATGCATGCATAAAACGCGATCGATGACTCACTCAGGTTACCTCATTAAAGATGAAACTCCTAAAATTGCACAAACATGTATATCACTCAGCACAATTATATGTCATACAAAAAAAACATTTTTGAAAATTTCATATTTGAAGGAACTTTCATAAGATATTACTCGGCGAATGATTTTCCAATAATGTGTCTAAATGAATATTTACAGAAATTGACCGATTCTAAATTTCATCAATGAATACCTGCAAGCAACTTGAAGGAAATTATCAATGGACAATTAAATTGTTTCTCATAAAATATGAAATAGCCCACTATTTTACTCTGAATAACTAACAAATATACAAACGAAAAGTTTATCCAAAAAGATTGAAAAGTATGGTGGTGAGTAAAATAACATGAAAAATAACTCCAAAAAATAACGTATAAAAAATAACTCCAAAGGTTGCCTCAAAGTGAAAAACATTTACCACGGAACTAATAATTTTTCATAAATCTTACGAAACTGCTGCGGCAATAAAATCAACCTCCTTTTCGTCGGCTTTCAATTCCGAATAGTTTTAACGAATCATTCAAGTGGAAAAAATCACTGATGGGGATAAGGACGAAACGTCTTGGAGCTGATGATCCTTCAAGAGATCAGTGAATGCGAGAGTAACTATCATCAAATGAAGAAAAAGAACGAACCTTCAATTTTCACCTCTACTTTTGAAGTCTTACTTTCTTTCTGACCTTTTATCAAAAGTTTGATAGAAATTCATCGGTCCCTTTCCCGCTGTTCACTCCGATTATCCATCGGCAAGGCGTTATATTTTTTTCACCTCGTCATTGATTCTTCGGTCTCCGCTCACCAACAGTTAGAATGGATTTTCTGTGAAAGCATCCATTCTGTTCGACCGCCCGGCCGTTGGACCACTCTTTTAAAGACATCGAGTTCTTATCGAGTGAAAGTGTGAATGTCTTGTTAGTAAAAAGACGAAAACAAAAGACGTTCGAATTTCTTGCAAGTGGAAATCGATGGAGGAAGTATTTAGAAAGACGATTTTCCGTCGAACTTTTTCACTAATACAATTATCAACGGAGTTACATGTCTGCAAAGACTAATTTGGAGCTAAGAATGTAATCTTTAAATTAACTGGTGAAAAATATCAAATGGCAAAGCCGGAAAATATGGCAAAATTCGAATTTGTCAAATGCGATGAAATGGGCCACTCTTTAAAGTAAAAAATCCTAGCGAGAGAGGGAATATTCTGGCATTGTATGCATGATATTTATTGATTATTATATTAAAAAGAAATAAGTAATAGTGCCTAGTAGCAATAATGTAGGTATAATACTTACGAATACTACAAAATCTACTTTGGATTAAAGTTTAATTACATGAAATGTTGAGCCGCTTTCATATTTCTCAGCTTTAAAATTAGTGAAAATTTGCCATCCTCTATGTTTACCCAAGAAAACTCAGCTATTTCAGAATGAATCAATAATATTATGCATTCAGTGTTATTCGATTATAAAAGATAATATTTAGTCAAGTTATCTGATATAAAAGTCTTTTATGGGATAGGCATGTCATACGACATATGTATAAGTGTTTATTTATATTTTAGTAAGTTCAAACTGCATATATTAACAAAATAGGTTAACACAAAGATTAAGGGGTTATATGATGCTACGAGATATACATTCATGTGAATATTTATGCTACAAAACGGGTTTGTTTTAGATTCTATTAAGCTTAACTAGCATCTCAAACGTTACCACTAAAATACTACCACAAGAAGCACTACTACATATTAATGTTCAATTCAAAAAAGATGTGACAGACTTATGAGAGGCAATGTAAGAGGTGAAGCTAAAACTTAGCATTTAATAGCATTTAAACTTGTATATTTCTAGCATATTGACACTATTTCACTCCTTGCGTCGTTGCAAAGTAATGGCACAAAATGTATTAATGTAAGAGCGAAATATATTTTCCAAGTAGTCTGATTTGACTTTTTTTGATTTTTGATTTGATTTGAATTTGCGTTATGTTACAGGTAATATGCGCCACATTGCCAAGTAAACCATGACGATTTACACCAAACCTGGAATGAGACGAGGATGATATCGCGCAAAATAAATGCAAAATCTTTAAAACGAGGTTTTGTATGAAAGACCGACTGAGTGCTATACGTGACTCCCCTGAACTGGCGGAAGCTTCCATAAACCCGGATGCATTCTTTTACGAAGAATAAAAAAGATCTGGTTGCGTAAACAAAACCATCTTCGTGGAGCATCCCTAAAACATTTTCGTAACGGAAACCAGAATTAACCCATAAAAGAATCTATTGCTTCAGAGCCAAGAGTAGGACTTACGGAAAAATAAAACTTTCCGTCGAACCTCGATAGCTGTTTACCGTGGGAAACATTTTAATGTACATCATAGTGACCGAGCAAAGAACAAACGGAACCTTCAAAATCAAAAGGCAAGCATTGAAATCATGGTAAATATCGAAAACATCTCAACGTTAGAAATATGGAATACATCGTCATCATTTGAACGAATCGTATTGCATCGAATATTTGATGAAAAAATGATTTATCGATACTCATTGGAGCATCAAAAAGCCTTAGTTCGAGCAGTAGGAGGGAATTTTTTTTCAATAGTTCTCATTCAAATATACCTTGACTCGAAAAAAATCGAGTCGAAAGGTGTTGCAAAGGATTTGTTATGCATCTGGAACTTTTGAATCTTTTAATACGATGCCTTTAGTCGTCCCATTCACCAACCACGTTTTGCATAGGAGGTGAAGGTAAGCATGGATATATAAAAAAATTCTGTATGCATAGACCTGAAAGAAAATCGTGGCGCTTTTCTCATTTTTTTCCCGCCACTTCCCACACGTTTGACTATTTGCGTTGGGCCGGACGGGCACAATCCCTTCGCTCACCCCCGCGTTCTCCATGGGTGACAAACCCTGCCCCAGCATGCCTCACGATCGAGTATTACGAGACAGCGACGTGAGCGCTAGGGAGTCAAGTAGTTGTAAATCTTCCAGCGGGTGACGCACAGATGGCACTGTTGGGGTAGACGATGTGAGTTTCCGATTGAGGGAGGTAGGACTTTTATGAAGGAAGTTTATGGAAGGGGGCCCAATGCAGTGGGCGAATATTATACTCCCTAATATACCGAATGAAACGACTACCAGGAGAGAAAGGAAAAGGCATGATCGACGGTCGGTACTCGACGAAGACATCCGAAACGAACACCGAAATTAGATTAAGTGCGGATCGAGGAAGCAGTAAATTCAAGGACCTACGATTGAAATATTATCCGAGGGCAGTAACGACTTCAGACGAGAAGTGTGCGAAGGCATCTCTTTGAGATAAAATTTCACCCAATAAATTAAACTGCTACGGTAAGAGATCGCATCATTTAAACTTTTTTCACTTTCGCTAAGACGTGGGATGAGAACTAGTGTGGTGCTTCTTTTTGCATGAATTTAACTATACTTCTGTTTTTTTTGTTAAATTGGTACATCTGTTGTTGATATTCCCTTTAAATCTTAGTGTCATAACTTGACATTTGCAAAAGTTACGTAGCCAAGAGTACATCTATCTCTGTGTGTGTTGGCGATTTTTTACAATTGCAGAAATGGATTTAAATTTGCAACAACGAACTTGTATTAAATTTTGCGTAAAAAACGGATTTAGTGGCGCACGGACGTTGGAAATGTTGGAAAAGTGTTTCGGCAACGATTCTCTAAAAAAAACGGTCGTTTACCAGTGGCACGAGCGGTTCAGAAGTGGTCGTGAGTCAATCGAAGATGATGAACGCAGTGGCAGACCATCGACATCGAAAGTCGGTGAAAAAATTGATAAAGTAAAAGAAATGTTGGTCAATAACCGCAAATTAACCATCAGAGAAATAGCGGAGGACTTGAACATTGCCTATGGATCCGCCCAAGACATTGTGGTTAATGATTTGGGTTTCCGTCGTGTAGCAGCAAAGTTGGTTCCAAAAGACCTCAATTTCATGCAAAAAAGAGACCGTGTTGACGTCGCAAAAGACATGATTTGCGAGGCTGAATCCGATCCCACATTCATCAAAAGGATCATTACTGGGTACGACACGCAATCCAGACATCAGGCAAGTGAATGGCGTTCACCAAATGAGCCGAGACCAAAAAAACCACGTCGTTTTCAGTCGAAAAGAAGGCAATGCTGACGGTTTTCATGGATTACAACGGTGTAGTGCATCATGAATTTTTGCCAGAAGGCCAGACAGTAAACAAAGAGTATTATTTGGGCGTTATGAGACGTTTGCGTGAAGCAATTCGCCGAAAGAGACCAGAAATGTGGGCAGAAAACTCGTGGATTTTGCACCATGATAACGCACCGTCGCACAGTGCTATCATTATTCGTAATTTGTTGACGAAAAATGCAACAAATACCATCCAACAGCCACCGAATTCACCTGATTTGGCTCCCTGTGACTTCTTTCTGTTCAATCGAGTTAAAAAACCATTACGGGGAACGCGTTTTAGCAGCCGAGAGGAAGTAATGGAAAAATCGCAGGAAGCACTGATGGACATACCGAAAACCGAATATAAAAAATGTTTCGAGGATTGGATCAAGCGCTGGCATAAGTGTGTTGCAGTCGATGGGGATTACTTTGAAGGGGACAATATAGATTTAGATGAATAAACTTGTATTTTTAATTTTCTGAATAAATTCCGGGAAATTTTTGATCAAGGTAGTATATCCTCCTCCCCATCCTTGTGGCATCAGGCTGCTGAACTCCAATTCTCTTAATTTAAAAATGAGATTTAAATGTATCGAATGTTTTTAGCTGTTTGCTGCCACCTTGGAAACAATGTTTGGTTTAGTCGGCATCGCCTGATTTCATGCATTTCCGTTCACCACTTCTTTGTTCGGCATTCGACAGGTGAGATCACAGGAACTCGCGCTTCTGGGATGAATTCGAATAAGGCATTTGGATAATTTAAAAAAGGAGTACATTAACATTTAACTTTTCCTCTCCTATGCATCTAGGTAATCGACATAATATTTTTAGAGACAAACTTAACCGGAAGCTTGTATATTTATCACATTGAGATTATAATACTTCAGTGGAGAAAAAAGATACATTACTGACAATCCTGAAGAAAAACTTTATTACGTACCCAAGAATAGGGCAGTATCGTTGATGAATGGTTTTAATGCCAAAATGAATTAAATGAAGATACACAGTGTGCTTTCGTTGAAAGTAGCTTTAAAATTGATAATTTGGATTGGATTTTACCTTGAAGTTGATATCGTTTTATTATTATTAGCAGTTATCTACCAGATTAGGGTAATTTTTCGGTGTACTAAGTCTCTTCACAATAGTGTATTGTCAAACCCCTAAAAGAATGAAAAACATATCCTAAAATCCATTCTATATTTTACAAAAACCCGTTCTTAAGCGCTGCAAACTTTTTACCTTCCTTAATTCCATCTACAATACCTATTTTATCCCTTCCTTCAACTCGCTTTCCCAACATTTTCCCATTTATTATCGTCTATAGCACTTCACTGCCTCTCATTTTATCCTGCATCAACTTACTTTTCTTTCTTCGAATTTTTCCCTTTATTTTATTATTTACTGAAAATTAAAATAAACATTAGGCATTCTAAACTTACAACTTTATTTACATCGTGCAATCTCACCCTGCGTTTCACTCCCCCCCCCCCCCAACTGCAAACATGAATCTACCGTTGACAGAAAACTCAATAGACAAAGCATTCACTGCAAAACTGATTTCAGTAGCGCTCATCTGATAGAGCCACATCCGCTTACACACGGCATGAATAATGAGGGTAGAACTCTCCTTGAACTAAAACGCATGGAAGGTGAAGGCAATAGGAACATTTATCCCTTCCTTCCGCTTTCCTTCTGGCAGAGCACTCACCCCTGAATATGTATTTAGCTACAGAGCATACCACAGATAAGACTGATGGATAGCTATAATGGTGTACTTAATGCTGATCGCCTTGGTGCTCCTGCATTTACATTTATTGATTCCTTAAACTAGTAAAATGGCAATACTTATATGATACAGCAACACTTTGGGCTTAGTTTGTATTGACACATATGAATTATAATAACCAAAATATATTTGGAGTGTTCAGCAGTGAATCTTCATACGGACTGAAGTACGCGCAAGCGTAATGCAGAAATACGAATAATCTACATCACACTCATCTCGAATTACGCAGATATCGCGACAATGTGTATTTAAAATACATCAAACTTAAGCTCCATGATTCACAACGCAAAAATAGCAGTTGAAACTGTAATAGTCTACGGGATGAAGATAGCCACATCATTTACATTGCCCATCAAATTTTGGCAGATGATTACCAACTCCTCTTTATTTTACTTTTTTGCTAAATCTCATTATTTGTCACCGTATAGTTTCACCGTTTTCCTGCTTGCTACATGACGGTTGGGATCAATGTTAAGTAAGGAAAAGACTTAAATGCGGAGGCTATAACGGTGTCAGAATAGATCGCAACGTGAAGCACGTTGGAGCTTTCGCGCGTTGCATGATACAGCATGCAACGATCTCGCAACTTTTATTTTCGCAAGACATAACGAACGATTTTAAGAGGCACGAATACGGTCGTGGAGGCTCTTCATTTTCGCCGCCCAATTGTTTTAACGAACTGCTTTTCAGCCCATCTGATAATTAGGAGAAAAGGCTTATTATGTATGGCCTGCGGGTACAGCCAAAAGATAAGAGGTATGTTAAACAATAAACTCGTAAGATTTATAAAAACAACTTATATAAAGGATAAGATATTCATAATTATATTCACATAATAATTGCAAACTAATGACCCAATGAAAAATCTAGCCGGTAATAATTAGCCTAAAGCATCATCTATTGAGGGCTTCAGTAACTCTTACATAACCTAAGACATCAGATTCAATTGGTTGCGGAAAGTTCACTCAGTACTTAAGGAGGGTCGCCAAAATATCAAAATAAATGGATGACGCCCTCAAATTTTGGCACTTCAGGGAAAATTCAATTGGAAATTAAGAAGCGCGCGGCTGCGTTCCTCCTCAAAAGCAGCAACACAAAAAACACACTCGCATAATATGGGTACATCTGGCGCGTTATGACTTAGAATCCAGGGATTAACATTGCCCATTGCGGCGAAAAACATGAAGCGTCGATCAACTCGAACAGTCGATTTGCACTGATTCCGTATGCATAACATTAGGTGATTTAATACCGTTTTAATTAAACAAATAATTCTAACCAATTGTCTTGCATTTATTTTATTTGAAACCCCCGAATGTTTTTATACAACCAGAAAATAGGTACTGACATTAACTGTCCTCTGTGAACTCGTTGGTTGAAAAATTGCTTAAAAACTTAGGCTCCTTGCTTAGAAGGGTGGGAAAAATATCACTAGACTTCAAATTATTTTCTTGGATTTCGATAAAGGCATTTATTATACCAATTGGAACAGATTTCTACCTGTTTCAAAGGACACGGAAGGGCACAAAAATGACAGGAGAGCGATAAACAGTCTGTAAAAGACTAAATCACCTATTTAAATATGGAGACTGCAGGGAGGAGGTAAGAATAAAATGAAGGAATATTGTAAGTGGTCGCTGTTTTACTCGTCAATTTTCCAAGTTTAAATCGAGATGACAAATTAATTTGAACGCTTTACTAATTCCTATCAAGGGTGAAATAAATCAGCATAATGCATTAGAAAAATGATATCTTTATCATCATACTAATTTAAAAGTCGAACGGGTGGTGTGTTATGGCTCCAGTGGGGAATAGAGAAGGCAATGCATTGCGATGTTATGAGGACCCTTATCAACTTGGAAAAGTCAACTTAAAAACATTAGATAAATCAAAACTAAGATTATGTGAGCTGCATTTGAAGAGTAGTAAGTGACATGTAAATGAATATGGTAAATTAAAATACTATATATGAGAATTGGATATTATTTGTCGCATGGTAAGTAGGATCAACATATGGAAGCAAGACACACCATATGTACACCAGTAATTATCAAGCAAACCCCAATGAAAAGTTGAGTGAAATACTTAAGCCTAGGATAAGAATGTGCTTCATAAAGTCTGAAATAGGGAAAAGGGACACCCTTTAGGGGATGGTGAGTACCTCAAGGGCTGGGAGGGCAAGGGGGTTGGGATGTCTGGAGGGGCGGTTCCCGCTACTTTCAGGGGAGGGTGTTGCCAGAAGCGGTGGTCAAACCCATCTCCTTCCTGGGGAAATATTTTTTGATTCAAGAATGAGTCATATCACTTGTCGTCGTAACCACTTTACACTCAAAAATACTGCATAAATTTTCGACTATTCACTGAATTCCATCTCATGAAGTTTAGAGTTGCAAGTCTTTAGTAATAAAGTTACCAAAAAAGACCACCATGAATAATAATATTCAAGATAGGAAAAGAGATTTCTCGATGTGAATAAAATTATGTAACAAAACGGCTCACAATTATCACAGCAACCCACTTAAGTGCTTTTTACGAGGGAATTAATAAAATTACTTTCAAAGCTCCATCTCATAAAATGTTTTACGATTTTTCATCAGACTCATTCGGTTCCCAATTCCATGGAAATGTGTTAAGTGTGGAAATGTAAGTTACGTTTATGGTACTCGTTTCATGAAAAAATGAACTTATATTTGAAGAAACTACAGCTTCCATAAAAATAACTCCATGAATCGTAGTCATCTAGGCTCATTCCAAGCTGGATAGAACTTAAAATTAAGCATTACCCTGAGCGCCATGGAAAATATTAATGCGGAGTGAAAATTCTATCCAAGAAAGGGAAACTGGATAATAATGCGTAAAAATCTCGATGATTGCGTACAAACGCCATTCTACGTACGCTAATTTCTGAATCGTCGACGATGTAGAGCTAAATTTTTTTCTTCCAGCGCGTTCCGAAGTGATTCTCAGCACTTCAAATGAAATTCTTCGAAAAATTGTTTCCCTCACGGAAAACCCTATCCCCTTTTAAATGATTGCCAACTGATTCATGTTATAGGGTCATTTATTTTTATATTAAATTAGCTAGGAATACGGGGTGAAGACGAGTCCAAAGAACTGGAAGCCGTTTCTGTCCGTGCAGGGGATGTGAATCGCGTTACAATAGCGTACACATGAAACCGATTGAGAGCGGGACGGCTATACGCCGAGTCTTAAAGTGGCCTTGCTTGGAAATTAAGTGATTCTCTTAGCTATGTAGGCCAAATGTTTTACATCTTCATCTTTCAGCTATTCTCATAACGTGCTGTCACATTGCGATTCATCATCGGGATTGATCCGTAACGCGATGAAGTCGATGACATGTCAGCGGGAAGTTAATTGCCTTCCCTTCCAAGTATTGCTTCCGCCGGCGCGTGATTGTACAAGGAGGAAGCGAGCAGCCTTGGGGTAAAGAAGGGCATTCAAGGCGTCGAATGCTTTAAATTAGATACTCAGGAAGAGTTGATGTGAAATCATTCGTAAGTTAGATAGCAACCCCCTTTTTTTCAAATATCCACACATTTCATTTAATGAATCTATGGTTTGTAATTGCGGAGAAACTCAACGTGAACTGCGAAATGGTAATGACCATAACATAAATAAGTTGAGTTATAACACTAAAATTCCCTCGAATACATTAATCTTACAAATATTATTATTGGCTTATTATTACAAATTAATAAATCAGTTTTCAGCCAAAGTATTTCATTGGGTTGATTTCAAATGATTGATTAAAATCCATTTTTTTTAATTTCACACCATCACGAACCTTTAATGAACTTTTTATCATAAATATTTCAGTTAATTTATTTTCAGAAATTTCTCACTGATAAGCATAGACTCAAGCTTAAATTAAATAAAATGCAAATTAACTTTTGATTACTCCGCTCCTGTTTAAACTAACCTCAGGTTGATAGTCCTCTCTAATAGATCATATAGACTTGTGTAATGCAGCTAAGATCCGTAATTTTTTAAATTTCGATTATCCGCGTCTTAACTGTTAACTATACAGAATGCCAATTTCTCACTTGGCCTTTGGTGCAAAGACGTTTTATCTCCAAAAAGGAAAATATTTAATAAATCCCAATAAAAACACATGAAATGCTTTTGAAATTATTAACCCCAAAATCGCATTAAAAAGGATTTCGGTTAGTTACAAATGAAAATATTTCCCCGTTGCTGACGAACAAATCACTCCGAAACTTGCCGATTATACTTTCTATGCTAATACGTTCGTCTGCGTCCGCAAGCCACGTCTAATTTTCTGCTGGAAGTGACTTCAAACTATAGATATATCCTACTTAACCACCTGCTTACTTTCTATCAATGGGAATTAATTATTGTTTTCTTTGTAACTAACAAACTTGTGATTTTACTCAATCACTCCTTCAAAATGCCATTATTTTCTAATAATATACCTTAATTTATGAGAAAATAAAAGAAATCGACAGAAAGGTGTTTGACCTGCATTTTTCCCATTACCACATAAGTAAAGAATGAACCGTTGAATGAATCGTACAAAATTCAATCCTTATTAGGTATTGCAGGTAGGTCAACCATAAACTAACACCGCACGTAGCTAAAATTTAAAAAACATCACGAAAAAACTTACGCCCCATCATTATGGTATAATATGGCTTGTTTTTTAACCGAAAGTGAATCAAATAATTTTAAATAGCACTCTAAAATCCCCAGAATCATGGAGTACGATTATATGCATCTTCCCAATCTGAATTCTTGGGTAACCAGAGAAGAAGAAATATTTCTGCACATGAAACTGCCGAGTAAAACTCTCGTATTTCACCCGGAATGAACCTTCCAGTTACTTTCTCCGAATATGCGGTCACTTATTTTATTTCACTTTAGTCTTTGGTGGTTGGACAGGCACTCAGGCATTTCGACAAATCAGCTCGTATTATAGGAAGAGCAAAAACATTTGAAGCGCGCAAAAAGAGGTTCGCTTCCGCTCACCGCAGTCCACTTCACTGCGTACAACTGGACTAAGATATTTATAAGTGACACATAGCACGTAATTCTGAGCTACGCGGAATTAGTTCGTACCCTCCAATTAACGGTTCAGTCTACTGACCCGGGGTCCGTGCCGTACGGGACAAGCACTGAGTCAACTCTTATGCAACTTCATCTGGGCGCGTTTCACCGAAGGAAGACTTTCATCGTAATAGGAAATGGGATTGGAGTGGGAGAAGAGTTTACTGAGGAGATAGATGCAGGTACGTGAGAGTGACTGCCCCCGTGAAAATTCCTGCCGTGCGCTAGGTCTGAACTCTCCGCCAGACGTGAGGGAGGCGGATTCGAAAGCCTTGTTCCTCCGAACCCCCTCCACCACCCGCCCCACGCCCACTCAGCCCTTAACGATCGGACGGCTATTGAGGAGCTGCCCGAGAAGATACGGCGGCGGCAGTGACGCAACGGAAGGAGGATGTAGAGCTCGGGGTGCATTGTGGTCTTGTCCAAGAGAGCGGATCGGTCGGGGGTGAAGAAATATGCAAATGGGATGCAAGTAGATCTACTTTTTCCTCTTTTTCGGCCGCTCGAGCACGTTCTTACCGTATTTTTCTCCCGGTGAAAAGACTTGGCCCGTCGACGGGTGAATGGACGGACGGATTCGCCGATTACATGATCCGATATTGCTCTATATATCTGATATCCTCGAAATATCCCCTAATTTCTCCGTATTTTCGATTTTTCTTAATCATTTAAATAGTTTATCGTCAGCAGCTTAGTTTTGCCTATATATCGATGGTGGGCATTGGAATTTGTATAATTCATTGTATACATATAGCTTGCTAGCGAGCGATAGCTCTGACTCACCTGTCATGGAATTCGCCATTTTTTCAATTTATTTATCTGGGATACGCAGGTGTTTCCAGTGCCTTACATCAGTGAGGAACTGATTTTTTTCTTCATTGATTTATTTTGTATTTATTCAATCAATGATGTATCTCGTGTGTATTAATGGATGGGTAAATGCAACATTGCAGGAAGTTCAATTTGCCTCTGTGTTAATTAAACAGTCACAAAATACTTGCATAAAGATACACAAACATTATCAGCATTCGTTAATAACGTATCTTTCCTTCAATGGTATTTATGCGTTTCACTTATCCTTTCAGATATTTTCATAATATGGCGAAATCAAATTGTATTTCATACAATTATATTTCAAATTACCCACCCTTAACCGGTAGAATTACTATAATAGTAATAATAAAAATAAAATATATCCACAATGTTAATGCAGTGTCCATCCAAAACCTACTTTAACCGGATTAATACCCATAATAATATTAATCAAAGTAATGCCAGCTATAAACTTTCTGCAATCACCAGAAAGATCTATTATAATTTAAATTAATAACAGAAGTATATTAGGGAAACTCCTTTTACCAGTACACTTGAGTGTACTTTTACAATTAAACCTATGAGGTCATTGAAATAGGTCATTTATTAATTATAAACACACAATAGTGTGAAAATAAGTTCAGATTATCGTTTTAGAAGTAATTTTAAGGCGCTGTATCAGACCTTCCTATGGTTAAAGCAAAATAAGTCCATAGTCCGCTGGTGAATTCCTAATCACAATCCGCTGGTGAATTCCTTATGTATAGAACGTCCTTTACGAGCAAAACAATAACCACATCCATTTTTGCTTAAATACTTCGATACAACTATTAAAATAAACACAAAATAACTCAAAAGCGATATCCATCTGATAAATTAACAATCCGACTAGATGGGATTAAATCTGTAAAAGTAAATGTTAGATTCCAAGAAACTGGGGGAGGCGTCCCAACAGTAACTTTTAACGGAGTCTTCTGCTAATATGCATTTCAATGCAACAATTTCAGAATGTAAAAATCATTCATCTTGAACGGAATTTAAACCCGGATCTCGGTCAAGGTGAATTATTTTTACACTCTGAAATTGTTGCATTCAAAGGTAGGATTGGAATACGTTTGTTTACACAAACTATGGGATCGATGTTTCCAAATGAATATCATTTATACAGGCACGGTGTATTGGAAGACATTCCGCAATAAACTGACACAAATGTTCATCCGATGGATCAGGTGAATACAATAGGGCTTGAATGTCTTTCTGATCCACTCTGTCTATTGATGGAAGATTTGGAGTCAAGGATTTCCGAGGGGCGGCATTCCGACGAGGGATGCTTTTGAAATTAGTACGGCCTTGCTTATAATTTACTTAGTAGCTGAAAGATATTTTTACAACCGTTCATCATTTTATCGAAACTTTACCATAAACTTCTTCCTATATAAAAATGATAAAATGTTGTCCTTTTATTATGGTTGATAAACCAATAAAATGCTATTGAACTTCCACATCAGGAAACACCCAATACACCTATTAGAAGTCGAAGGAATGATTTTTCAATAACCCGACGTGCTTTGCCCATCACTGAAACCCACGGCGCTGTATCACAGATCACGACCTTTTGTCGCAATTAATTTCCCCGAAGAGTCACGGCAAATATGTGAATACAGGAATTTGAATGGATGGGTACGCAGCGTGAACCTAACACGTGATAAATTTGGCGCCATATCGTTACGTCAACTCAAGCATTAAGACAACATGTTACGTCATCAAATAATTTATGGTCACATCATTTATGACATCACGAAATGTAATTTTTCAAAGAGAAGGGTGTTAATTCAGGCGGAAAATTCGTAAGTGCTTTCTTCGTAAGTTGTTTTTTCCAGTTATCCAAACTTAACACCGACATTATAAACGCAACAACCAATTGTCACATTTTTTTCGTTTAGCTCTTGTATTAAGATATTTCCATTTTCGTGGTTTTCCTGCGGCTACAATCATTATCTCCGTCCTACCAAGAAGCAGTTTTTGAAGATTAGCCTCCGTTAAAACCTTATCAATTTCCTGATGCTTACACCTTTTGATTACTCAGGTTGAAATAGGATGGCTTGACTTAAAATTACTTTCAAAAGTCATATTATAGCTTTCAAGAAAAGCCACGGCATGAATACAATAAACCATAACACATTTAAAACTAAAGCTCAGTGAAAGCGTTTCATGCAACCGTATCACAGACGTATTACACCGTGCCTCTCCCACAAAGATCTGGTATCCGAAAATTCACACAGCTTAGGGGTACCCAGAGGCGTCCCCAGGAATCAAACCCGTTCCCTACGAGTAGTTGCTCAGCGATTAACCCACTGGACTACCGCGTTCCAAATATTGATATGCAGTCCGGATAATTGAATTGAACAATGTGTTTATTTAATGTGTCTTGACAAAAGTATACCTAATTGAATTTCCGGTGGCACGATTATCATATCCGTAATTGGATAATTCGCCTCCATTACGTTTAATATCCTGATTATTCCAAATATGAGATAAAATGAGTTTTTTATGAGTATAAAAATAAGACGATAATTACACAACTAAAAATTTAGGAGTTATTATACCCAGATAGCCTGTACAAAACGTTTAGTTGAAATGTAGTACGTCGATAAAATATGTGCGTAACTAGTCTCGATGTAAATTTGACTAAGTAATGCACTCCTTAGCAATTCTTATTTTTTGAGGGAAATGTAACTGGCAATAGAGGAATGTGTAACACGATCACCATCGTTAAGCCAGAAATAAGAGAGGAGAGGTACATCACGTATTATTTGACAGCCGAGGCACGAGGAAAATTCGTGCCTATATTTGAAAAAAAGAGATCCAAATGAGATGAAAGCAAAGGTGAGAGAGATAGGACGTTCCTTTTTCACTCCTCTGCCCTTAATATGCCCAAGTAAGATGCCGTGGGCGTGTTAAGGAAAACGAGAGGATATCCTTTTACAGTCGGTTGAATAGTTATCTCCGCATTATCTGCGCGGATGGAATCAGAGATATTCCGTGCTGAACGGAAACTTCGAAGAGTAAGCTACATTTCCTATTTCCTAAAAGTTTATTAAATTAGTATTAAGCCCGTTTCCTTCTCTATACACATTCAGCACTAAACAAAATGTTATCTTTACATTCCATAAACTTTTGTAAGATAAGACTTTTGTTCAGTATGATAATATACTAGCTTGTGTAAAAAAATACTTTTACCGAAAATATATTATATGTTTGCAAATACTGAACAAAAATTTTCCGTTCTGTTAAGATCCATGAAGATTAATTAATTACGCCAAAAGGGCTGCAATCTGATGTTTACTTTGAAAGGCGTGGTTTACGAAGTCAAGAATCCGTCTCATTCACTTGAGTTCAATTGTATATCCTTTACTACCCAAGTGTGTAAAATTCGGTTTGTCTGATAGGAAAAGCGATCGCCAGTAGTTTAAAGTTCAACTTCGAGTCAAATGCTCGAGACTCCCATGAGAATCAAGGTAGATCTGATTGAATTTGATAAGTTCAGGCTCTCTTTTGTGATTTATTCAGCGTAGATTTTATTGTTCAGACACACAGTTGCCCGTAATGATGAGGTTTACAAGATGAAAATCGGTATGTGATTTGCGGTTAAATGCTTTTGACAAAAAACATTTGTCAGCAACATCCATCGTTGAACGTGTCATAGGTATTTAGAGGTATTTCGGAAACTAGGGACCATGAAATTTCTTTATTAACAAAAGATACAAATTTTAGAAGCCATTATTATTCTATACATATATTTATAATATATTCAAAACGGTATTTGATTGCACAATATCTAATCAAACAGAAATTTTAAAACATAGACAGCAAACAGAAACACAGGTATGTCATTTTTAGCTGCTCTCTATATTCAAAGAAGTTCGATATTAATATATATTGTTTATCCCGCTCTCCAGTAGTTAAACCGTAGAAATTCAAAAATTATCATATCAAATCCTCAATATAGAACCCAGCCTCTGAGGTTACAACTGTGCAAGACATTTTCCTAATCTTTCTAAATATTAATTAAACTGAACTACTATTCTCACTGAAGTTAAAAGTAATCTCAGTGAAAATAAGGATCTAGTTTTCTGGGGAATACGACAAAATAACTTGAAAAATGCTAATAAGTAACAAAATTGTTGACATTTACAGGATGTAGTGATTCGCTAATTGAGAAAGGTGTTTTTCTCAATCGTATGGAGGTAAATGGAATATGTCAGTCATCTGTGTCTGTGAATCAAAGCAGCAAACCGTGAATGCGCAATTCACAGTGCTCTCCCATCAACGTATAAGTACCGAAGAATCAAAAAAAGTAACTAAACACTCATTTAATTTGTAGACAAGATTAATTTTCTGCTACATCACTGATTTCTGTATCATTACTAATCTTACTCAATCAATGAGAGCATGAAATTCAACAAGCAATTCCGTGTGAACTAAACGCAACTTCCCAAGAAAGTGAGAATGCTTACGGATCATCTCCAGAGATTTAATTCGGGAGTCTTCTTATTTTCCACAAAATCTCCTTTTCTCTATCTTATTTCGGAAAGAATTCTTATTTTCCCCCACCAATCATGAAACCGGAAACTGTTTTTACGAAACTGTCTTCGCCAGTAAGTTTTATCTCCCGTTAACTGAGAGCGTGGAGCTTTCAAAGCCACGAGGGCACTCCGATAAGAAAGAATAACAAGCCTAACAACACCAGCCACTCGTTAATCTGTGAGCATGCTATTCAAGTAAAAAATCGTGAACTTCCCTTAATTGTGAAATCAAATAAAAAGAACTTGTAGCATCAATATTTCTGATCTAATGCTAACAAAATGGCATTCTATCTTGTCCGCATCCCACTTCAGATTCGGAAAAGCCAACCTAAAACCCTGCAATAATGATAAGTATCTCGTATGGAATAGCAAAACATATTACTACAATTCATTATTAATCGATTCCACGAAGTTACGCCTATAACGACAGATTTCTACGAAAATAAAATTTCATTATTATCTTATCGATCTAATGAAACTAAATGTATTATTCTTTTTAAACCAATTCCAAACATCGCCATATGACCATCATTAAAAGCATTATTTATTGTTTCATTAGAATAAATAATTGCAAATTAAATATAGACAACCTAACAACGTATTTCCGCTACAATTTCGTATGTTTTCACTGAAAAGCATCATTAGTGCAGAAACGAATCAAGCACATAATTTGATATAACTAATTCCATTTCTTTTAAAGTCTACTGATGATTTTCCCGTCAACCCCTTCGCTACGTATTTTCCTCCGTAAAAATGCAGTTCTAATCTACTGAACAAGAGCGTTTAATATAACATATAGAAAGTCCTACTATCTATATTTTTTAGAGAGTAGAAACAAAAATGTCACGGTAAAACAATATATTAATTCCTCTGAATTCGAACAAAACCTGACCGCCGGGACTACAAAACGAGAAACAAACAAAAACAGCCTGATATTAATCTACGAGGGTCATCCGGAAAGTAGTACCCGTTCGTGAAATAAAGACACAAAAGTAAATATTAACAAACATAAAAAATTTTATTTGAAAGAGGATACTTTAAACTACTTCTCAACATAATCTCCAAGCAAATTAAGGCATTTGTCATAACGTGTGACAAGTTTCTGTATTCCTGCTGCATAGTCCTTCGCCGCCAGCTCATTGAGATACGCGAGGGACCCATCTTGCACAAATTTTTGCATAATGCAGATGGTGTTTAACAATTTCATGAACAATTGTTCGAGAAACATTGGGAAAATGCTCACAGATGTCATCAATTGTGACGCGCCGATCGTTCCTCACGAATTCGTCAACTGAGCTCACCAGTTGGTCTGTAATGACAGACGGTCTCCCCGAACGCTCATCGTCGTGTGTGTTCCCCCTCCCCATGTTGAAGTTGCGACACCACCGCCGAACAGACGACTCGTCCATTACATTGTCTCCATACACCTCCTTTAATTGGCGATGAATATCACATGGGCGAACGTTTCTTGCATTGAGGAATTTAATCACTGCCCTCACTTCACAACTGGCGGCGTTCTCAATTTTTTTAAACATTGTAAACAATCACAGAAACAACACAGGCAATGCTAGCGTCACGCAACTTGGCTCAGAGAAGGCAGACAAGCCACTGAAGCTATCTGACCTCGTCCAGCGGCTACTCAAGTCGTCAGCACTTCATGCGGCACGAACGGGTACTACTTTCCGGATGACCCTCGTAGTTCCTATTAGTGACCTCATTACTGCCATGGAATCACACGTGCCATTCACTTTTTCTTATCCAAACTGATCGTCCCATAAGTATTTTTTTAACCCCCCACTCCAGTTTGGATACGAAATATCCTTTTACGCTGAGATCGTTTTGATCCTCAAAAAATCAAATACAAAAAACCGTTTGTGATTGTCCATTATTGTAGGTTATTTGGGCTAAATTCGAAGAAACTGCCGGGATGCCCCGGCAGTAATTCTTCACGTAGTCATCCGGAATATGCGCACTACAATGCAACAATTTCAGATTGTAAAAATCATTCGCCTTGACAAGGGATTCGAACCCGGATCCCTCGATTTCAGGCCGACTGCTTTAGCTACGAGCGAGTGAGTACGAACTAATTACTCGTAATTAAGCTACCGAGGCCACCTTTCACGCACTGAAATTTTGGGAGCTGTAAATGCTTTGGGGGGTTATTATTTCTGAGAATGAGAGGATACCTCGGTAGCTTCATCGACACTGAGGAATTCGGATTCGAACCCCGATCAAGGCGAATGACTTTTACACTCAGAAATTGTAGCATTGTTATTAAGGTTGTTCATAACATTCCTGAAATATCTCTGATAATTTTTTACAATGAATAATTACATTTAATTTAGTTTTTAATTTTATTCTCTTTTTTGGGACAATTTCTCAATATAATTTACTCTGAAGGTATATATATTTAATTCTAACTATAATTTACTTTTTACGATCGACTAAACGAGCTAAGACTGAGCAAAGACGGATAAGGTTTTCATTGAATACACATGACAGCGCCGCCCTTCGATTCAAACAATAGGGTTACATCGGCATGCATTTTGTAATTTACCAACCTAGCGTCACTTTGATTTACCTACCTAGGTTTAATCAATGGATAAAATGGTGTATCACATAGTAGGCCTTTATACTATGCTAAACTTAAACTTAAGAGTCAATTACTAGAGGGATGATGCTACTAATTTACTCTTAAAGAGTCAGTTCGCAAAGAAGTTGTTGTTAAAATGAAAATGAAGAAAATTATTGATTCAGATTTAACACCAGGAAAGTATGAACTCCTTTTGATGATGGATCACTATGGGCTAAAGAAGGCTATTTTAAATGGGGCCTTTTAGAAGAAAGGGACAACGAAGAACATGAATCTTCTGAATGAAATTCTCAAAAAAATTTCTAACTGCATCAGAAAATGACAAAAAGAGAAGGACCGTGACGACCACAGCATGAGAAATACCGCATAAAATCATCAAGTAATTACCCACATTTTATTGAGTCAATATGTACCATTTAGATTTGATTATATGATTCTAATTATTTAAAAACTCTACGATTGTTAAATGTTTTGCATTCAAACGCATGACTTAGATAAGGTTTTTTATTTAATAAATAGTATGTACTTCAATTTCTGTACAACAAATTTATGTGCAAACAGTTTGAATATTAACATGTGAAATATGAAATGATGTAACTACCAAGATTAAAGTTGACTTATTAGGTCACTGTCCTTCCTCGCGGCGTGCCTTAATAATTCACCCATGCGTTTGTTTTCGAGAGCTAATCATAAGAGTGTACCCTATTTTATCGATGGCTATTTGCTTAAACAGCCGCTCAGAGTTACCATGGAACAAATGGAGCGGAGAATGACTCCCCCAGCGAAGAATCCGCGGTATCCAGCGTTGCACAACGACTGCATCTGCTCCGAGGGAGCGAAAGATGGAGATTCCCTTTCCTTTTTTTTTATTCCCTCGCTCCGAGTCAATCACGTGGTTTCGATTTCATAAATCATCGTCAGCGGTCGTTATTCGAACGCGCAAAACTCCTAGCGGGCCACATGACACTCGAATGGCAAACGCGAACTCGCCCACGCAAACAGCAGCACCATTCTCCATCCTCCAGTATTCGAAGCCTCGAGTCTTTCTGTCCTCTTCACCCCTCGGCGGACGGCAGTTCCGCTCTTTCGGTCATTATTTCCTGCCTCATTCCATTAACTTTTCGATGCGCACTGCGTCGCAGAGAAATCGCCGTAATCTCTACCTATACAGCTAATTGAGAAAGAGAAACATCGCAGAATTCTCAAGTCATCAGCGGATCTTTCAAAGAGAGAAAGAGATTGAAACTCTACCTAGATTAATTCATCGAATCTGACCCTAAAAGGAGAGATTATACCTTTATGTAGGACATATTTTCATTAGGAATGCGGAAAAGTGGAAGAAAAAGTACTGTTAGGATATTTAAGCATTAATGTATGTATGCTTGAAATTTTTTGTTTCCTACATATGTGTAAAAAATATATAATAATAACAAAAAACCCGAATTTCACTACGTAAAATTGTTATATGCATGTACATGAATAATCATAGAACGATGCCATGGCAAAAATGGCATTGACAACGGTTGTCACTGATGTGGAATATGGAAAATGCGAGACTGTCACAAATTTCTCATGCAACGTGAATCTCAACGTGCTTGTTTGAAATGAGACTTTGGTACTGACGGAAAAAACATTTCTTGGATATAAAAACGTAATTCAAGGTTCTTTTCACATTGCACTGACCCACAATATATGATTAATGATTTGGAGTGTGGATTCCTAAAGTTACCAAGTCTACAATTTCCAGGAACCGAATTTCCATTATACCGTGGACAGATTTGTTAGTTTCTTGCATTGAAACCTTAAGCATGAAGACTTCTGTATGGGATTTCGTATTTTGTCGATAGCAAATGCTCCCTAAAAAGTATTGCTTCTAACAATCACTACCCACATACGGACACCAACTCATTTTTTCAAATTTTTTACCAGGCAAATTTTGAACTCGAGATCTATAACCGTGGAGAAAATAACGTACAATACTGAAGGTTACTAGTATAGCGTACAGTTAGAAGAAACAACACACATTGATAATCAAACTAAAATAATATGCACTATTAGAATTGGGGCACAATCGATGTATTCAATTCTCTGTGCAGTTTCCGCTCCATTGTCATTCATGCATTAAGACAGAATTGAATGCTAGTAAATCATCCAACCGATCAGTCGACATAAACAGCCTTTGGTGTCAAGGATTTAATTCCCCCTATACTTTCTACCCCCTTCTAACTCCAAAGTACCAATTTATTTTTAACTTTTTAAACGCATTCGCAATATTCTTCTCTCTATCACATTACTATCTCAGTGCATCTTAATAATCCAATGGCATACCAGCTAGCAATCTTTTTTCCCTATCTTCTTAGATTTATTCCCAATAACTTCCATCTATAATTACATATCTAATTTTCATTTGTATTCCTCTCCATTCAATGTATATTAAAAATCCTTCACCATATCAGAATTTGAAGTTTTCAATAATATTCCTCATTCATCCACGAAGACTCGCTTTCGGAACCATATAACGTTTCACAAGTCTCAGTCAATATTTTATTTAACTATGTACTCGGAATTCCTATTATCATTTTCATCCTCTTTAAAAATAGTTTTTTTCTAACGCAGCACCTTCTACTGCCTCCTACTCCACTTTGTACATTTTCGTATAAAATCCTATCCAAGTAGGAACTATTTCATTAGCGCATAGTATTTGAGTCAGCCTAAATGAACTTTGAAAAACTCTTTACCTTCATTTAACGATAGAAAACTCATTTAAAACTCTATTTACGAGAAAGAAATAATGGGAAGCTTACGTAAGAAAACACTTAGAGATTGTGAGTGGAAGATTCCTGGCAGAAAAAAGATATTATTCATAAGTCGTCGCCAGAGATTCCGCAATATTCTCCGCTTAAATAATTCATTTAAAAGGATCGAAAGGAAACGAAATCCAATTGTCATGAACTGAAGCGCCGATAAATTCAGTGAATGAATGTCGGCTGGCTCGAAATAAGACGATGCAATAGGCTACACAGGAGATAATTATTTTTAACCCATTATCAGGTACTTATGCGAAATAGTAAATAGATTACTACCTGGTTCCACAATTGAGGATTGCTAAAATTTAGGAAATACGCAAGTAAATTTTCTACACAACTACATTTATGATACTTGGAAGATGCTTTCACGTGAAATATATGAATTTCCAGTGACACAACTTCGAGTCCAAAAAACTTACAAAACCATCGTTTCATATCCATTGACACACCTAGAGGTTTTCAAGGTCATTAAGTTATATTTTTATTTTGCATATCCCTATACTTTGTCATTACATTAAGGTTTTTGAAGTGTGTTTGTGTGTAAAAGTGGATTTTAAATCGTGATATCAGACATGTAATTTCGTTTTTGTCAAAATATTCATATCGACCCAAATTTACTCACGAATCATATCGTACGTATATATTTTTTTAGCCTTCATAAAAAATCCTCCAATTATTTACGCATGACGGAAAGGCAAAAAGGTATTTAACTCAATTAGAAAATGTAATCTTTTAGGGTTTATTCCACGTATAAATAATAAAAATTTTAATATGTATAATATATAATTATTATGTTCCAAATTATTGTATATGAAGAACGTATCTTAACGAATAATCTCTAATATTGAAACTTTTTATAAACATGTCACGCATTGAGATTTGACATTGAAAATAAAAATAACAACTTATCTGGAGCATTCAGAAAAATGGTTATGCGGTTCAGTGAAAGTAATGTTCCTTGAGGCTATATATCAAAAATGCTGTAATGAAGCTGTATACCAAAGAGGCTATGATAAAAATTAACTTGTTTACACCTACGCTATTATTAAATGAACCCTATCAAAGGCAATTCTGTCAATTTTCAGAGTATATAGAAGAAGAGAAAAGTTAAGCCGTAAGCATCTTCGGATATACATTATACATATTACACGGAAAGATTTTTTAACCGATTAAACTAAATATCCATTCTGGGCAGTAACACAGGTGTTTTTGAGAACTAAATTTAATAGTTAATGAGTCTGAATCTGAACACAATTGAATTCATTACAAATTTGTTTCTCAAACCAGCTGTTATACCACATTTCTCGTTGAAAATCTTAAAAATACACTTCATTTCAATTTTTTGGCTTATTTCAAAGGTTTCTTTAGGCGAGCATAAGTTTTAGGCACAAATTTCCCCTTAAGTTATTCCATCTACATAAAATATGCTATCAAATTTTATAAATAAATTATAATTAAACACTTTATAATTTTGAAAGTCTTAGCGATTCATTTATGACTCGCAGAACAAAATTCATTAGTATTAGCTACAATAAAAATATTCTTCAATTACTAAAAGTTCAAAACATAGCAAAAAGGGTACACAGATTCCCAAGAGCTTACTCGCCAACCAAATATGCCTCCCATGTTAGGACGAGTATCCGACCAACAACACAAGCGCTGTCCAAGGATAAGAAGTCTGAATCGACAAACTTAAGAACAAAAGATGAGTAACAATATTAATTATACCTTAAATCAGCATTCAATACTAATTTATTTAATTTTAACAAAATTTTAGACTCCAAAAATATTCTATGAAATCCTTTTTGGGGTTTTGCTTATCCAAAAGAACCCCTACTCTCTATCTAACTACACGCTCAATAAGTTTCAAGGTTGAAAACAATGCGACTAAAGCTCTATTGAATACCTTAAGAATAAACCATTGTCACTCTCATGACCATTCTGAATCCATAATTATTAAATTAAGGATTTTCATTCAATTTCTCTTTCATTCTCAACTCTCTCTTCGTAATGCCAATGACTGGCCATTCTACGCGACTCTTTCTCTCAGTTGACACCAGCGTATTATATTCGGACGCGTTTCCAAAAAGAAAAAAATACTTAGCCCGCATGACATCCACAATTCGTATCGTTTGATTGACTGGGTTTTTCCTGCATACATGATCCTCATGATCAGAGTAAAAGAAACAACATGGAGGACGTATTGCAAGGATCGGGAGAGTTTACTGGGGAAGAATGTAATATCGTTGGTACGCAGTTAGGGACGGTGAAAGGAAATAAGATGGGAAAACTCTGAGCACTATCAAAGATAAGGTAGGCGAATTATTTAATTAACCAGGAAATATTCAAGGGCGATAAAAAGAATATATAAAGATTATGATAAGGAAGTTTCGTCAACAAGTTCAGACACAAAAAAAAAACTCGACGCAAATGAAGATAGCTTAGATCCAGGCATACTTGATTGAGAGATTACGGCAATTGACACCAAAAAGTCATGAGGGTAAATGACATTCCCGTGTAACTACTTAAGAGTTTATAAAAAACCTGAGAGGGAGAGTTTTTATGGTTAAATTCGCATTTATGAAGGAGGAACTGGGCCGAAAGATTTCACCATATCACAGTTGATTCTCAACCCAAAAAAGGGAAAGGCAGCCGTATGTCAGGACTACAGAGCAATACAATTGTTGTCACATATAGTTAAGATGGTAATTTGGATTGCTAACAAAAGGTTGAGAGCAGACCAATGATTACTTAGGGGATGATCAGTCTGGCTTCATAGAGGGAAGAGGTACGCGCGATATCATAGCAGTAATGTGGTAGAAAGGAGAGAGAACAAACTCAGAATTTATATGTTGTTATCGTGAATTTCAATAGGGTGTCCGAGAGAGTTAATAGAGGAAGAAATAAATAATGCCTTAGCGAAGATATAGGTAATTTTGTAGGATATAACATCTTATCCAAAATCTGCGCATGTCTCAAACTGCTCAGGTGAGGTTTGCAGATAGAGAGTCGGGATGGGTAGTCCTAGAAAGGGGAATAAGACAGTGATGCCCACTATCGTCTTATAACTTCTTGCAAGCGCCCAAACAATCCTTTCATGCTTCATTTCGGGTACCCCGTAAACAAACAGCTCGCTCAAGCGTCGGCATAACACGTGATTGCGTCGTTTCCTAGATCCCACGGCGTGAGATATCGCCTCGCCCCATTAAGCATGTTGGGTGTGGGATGAAAAGTATAACCGACGTGTCTCATTCTCCCTTTCCACTCATTCGTAATCCTCCTCCGCTCCCATACTCCTCGCTTTTCGTTTTGCCGATCTCTCGTCCATTCCCCTCCCTCAGGTACCTACGCCAGAAACGTCACCCAGTAAATTAGATTGGCCACAGATAGAGATTCAATTCCTTTCACGATGCTCACGTTCCCCTTCTGAACCTGCACGTAGCGACCGTGTTTACATAATATTTCCAAAACAAATTTCGATATTTCATCACCTCGCGGTCCCCATAAAAAAGGGTGAAATAAATGGTGGTTGATTATATCTTAAAACCTGTCCAAATAGTACTGGTGTATGATAAAGAGCCAGGAACCGCTCCTGGAGATGCCGTAAATGAATCAATTTATTATGCTCTTATGAAAGGTGTCAGACCAAATAAATACTGGTTAATAATTATAATAAGGATTGACTTCATTGTATATTTCATGTCCAGTGCAGGATGTAAGAGATTTGTTATTGCATCACTGAAAGCGGCATTACATCACATTGTACCTTCATTCATTCTGTGCTCTGTGAACGATGGTAATATATTGAACATATTGAAGTTTTCCTTTACACTCTTACGATAAGTAAAAGGTAGGATAATGCATAAAAGTCAAATATTCTCACACTGCTCACTTTAATTCGCTCAAACTCGTGTCATTCTTAACACGCAAGACAATAGTTGCATACTCCTTCCTTCCATTAAACTGTCTATTCATTCATCTGAGTTCATTAGAAATTCATCTGAGTGACTTAATGAAAATTACGGAAAACCCCCTTGAATATTTATAAAAACAAAATTTCAACCTACTTAATAGGGATCGAGATGGTACGGGGGCTAACGTACTGGCTTCCCACCTAGAGGGCGCGGGTTCAAATACCGGCGGTGTTGAATATATTTCAGAGGTATCTCGATCCCTACTTGAGGTTCTTTGTGGAGGGCACTTTGGGTGAGTACGCCGTCCGTCGGATGGGACGTTAAACTGCGGACCCCTTGGCGCCTATCGTAAATAGAAGGCTAATGCCGACGCCGGGTTTCTCTCCACCCTTCATCCTTTCCTGTCCATCCCCTATGGCGCAAATGACCTCAGTTGTCGGTCGCCTCCCCTGAAAACTACTACTACTACCCTGTATGATTTCCATATCCACATGGATTCATCTCCAACCAAATAAATGGGGAGGTTTATTATATTCAAGTATCCACTCTAAAATTCGTTAACCGAGTGTTCCGATTATTAATCGCAAGATGCTGTTCAAGTGAACATTCAGCAAATTCATTTTTTCTCTGGCCCTGAAACTAAATGGTCCCGTTTCGGATTATATTCGGTTGATATTATTTACCTACATTTCATATTTAATTGTTAACGCTAATACGAGGCAACCTTTTATTTTCATTTCGTTGCCTCCGTATTTGCAAAATCTTAGCCTATGTTTTTTCAAGAGGAATTTGATACCCATTACAAAGCATATTAATCCATTTTCTTTATAATACTTTTTATATCTATCATAAAATATTTCCTTCCATAATTACCTAATCTCCACCTTTCATCCCATCATGTTTCATCCAAATTCGATAGCTTGTTTTATTCCACAATCTCTTGCGCCCATTTCAAATCCAAAGCGTTCAATAACTCATCGCATACATTGCAATTCTGACGAATATTTTAACCAACCAACAGGTTCTTATTTCATAATGTACGTCCCAGGGTATCTTATAAAGCTTTCAATTACAATTCAATTGCAATGATTGCTCAACAATCATGTTTCATTTATTTCTCCACGGGCCTCCCCCTACCTTGATAGCAATATTTGTTGATTGCATCATAACAATTTAATTTTTCTTGCAGTTGTACCGAAAGTAATTAAACCACTATCTCACTAGGATCTCCATTTTAATTTTTGAAATAAGTATTTCTTGTCAAAAATAGTTTGAAAACAACGATGAAGCTGGATATCTGTAATCTGTGGAGACCTAGATGTTCTCAGCGTCCCCGATTGCCTTGAGATACCTAACCTTAGCTGAATTCGCGGAACCTATTACACAATTATATAGCGCGGACGCAAAAGTCCACTTATCTCCTTCAGCGTTACATATAAGCGTGCATTCTGCAATAATGGTGTGAAGTCGTGAGAACTTTTCCATCCTAGTGCCCTGCCGTTTAAGATTGGCGTGAAAAGTGGCGAGAGAAAGGGGAGAGGAAAAGAGACAGGCAGTGAGAGGGGACCTATGGCTAGAAAGATGTTTCATATCTCCACCGCTGGACTAAAATCCATCCGCCCCCTCTTTTGATGAACCTTACTTCTTTTGCATTATTACGAACAGATGAGCATTTAGTTCCGAAACGTAAGAGTCATTGCATACTCTGTGGCCGTGGGAAATGCACCGAACGCGCGCCTTCTTTGAAGGGTGCCGGGAAGGAAAAAAGCTCTCCGTAATTCTTTTCTGCCTTTCCACGAACGCGTTCCCTTGTGACCGCAGAAAGCCTCAGTTCGCCCGCGTTGAGGAAGAAGAGGGAGGGGAGGAGTCTAATGGGAGGGGGTTTGGTGGGGGGGGGTATCATTCGACTCGCAGGTGATGCACCTATCGCGTGCTCTCCTCCTCTCGTGAAATACTCAACCTTGCGACATTTCCATCCGTCACTACTTCACCTAACCTGGTCTAATCAAACGGAACCTAGGAAGTAAACAACGGCGCGAGGCAGAGGATGCGGGCAGACTCCTTAAAGATTCAAAATAATTAAAGGAGATGCAATAATTGAGATGCCAACATTTCGAATTTTAGTAAATTTCTCTGCCGTGGGGATCAGCAAAGAATTATTTCTCTGTACGTGAAAAACATAGTATCATATACTAATAATATCCCCCTTTGAGAGACAGTAAAGGCCGAGATTTTTTCTAATCCCACTATGATGGCGGGAAATCGACAAAGAATTTGCGTTGCACAGTAATATTATAAATTGGCCTCCTAGTTTCTCTGCACTGTGTGATCTTCGGAACTAACTGTGTCTGACACAGATACAAATATTCATATAATATGTCCAGAGGTGATGGCTGAGAGAGAGTGAAGAACAGATTGGGTGGGTGATGTTGTGCGATTGACAGCAAACACCTCTTGAAGAAATTATAAATGTGTGTATCTGTGTCATGTACAATTTGTCCTAAAGATGTTATTGCGCAGTGAAACTAGCTGGCCAGTAAATAATATTTCTGTGTAACGCAAAGCCTGTGTTACATTCTTGTCATAACATTATCCATGCCTGATGAAACTTTACGTCATTATATTTCCTTGTAAGCTACCAGAGAGGAATAAATGTGAGAGCTATTGATTTGAAAAAGTTCTTCGCCTTAGAGCACAATTATCTGGATGTTTTTAAAACAATATCGGGATATGTTTTGCAAATTCTTTTCTATCGCTGTGATCATGAAATGTGTTTTAAAAAAGAACGTTTTTGGAAAGGAAAAAAATTATTATGGTTTGTGCTCATTTCCCATTGCAATAATCTGTTGCCAACCAATTTTACGTGATAGTAAAGCCATTCCCCCACTCCCTGTCACACGTTCTTATGACATCTTCCAGTGCAAAATGAAGATGTAGATGAATCAGGATTAAACTCAATATATTTTTATTCTTTTAATAGATTTGACGGTGCACGCTAGTACTCTTTTCTCGTCCAGTAGTTCCCACATTTAGTTTATATAAATCATTTGGCAGTCTATTCGAGCAAAGGAATTTATGACAAACCGAGAGGTTATTTTTCAAAATCTAAAATGCTTTACGCAAGTACAATATGAGGCATAACCGATGCAACATAACACTTTTGCTTATATTTTTCATTCCCAGTTTTCCCAAACATTTTGCATCCAATTTTCCCACCATTCGTTGGGCCAAGCCCTTTTTAAAATAAATAAGGGATATCGGATACGTTTTCACCCTTCGTTTGATATTCGATATTAGAGTAATACCAGATTTAATTGAGATTGGACTATTATTAGAGTTCAGTGCATGGCTGATTTACTTAAAATTAATCCACGAGGTGTCTAATCCTGACAAGGGAAAATAGGAATGGGAAAATGTTCTAAAGAAATATTCTGCCTTCTGATAATTCCAAAATCATACATTGGACTTTTTGAGATGCATCATGCTCCAATTAAACACTGCTCCCACCACCGTGAAGCTGACGGAGCCAAATAAATACATATTTAAGTTAGTAATGCACTAGCATCATCATAATAAATTAGGGATGACATTTCAGCTTTTGATAGGGCGAGCCAAGATGTTTTAGGAAAGGTCTTAGAGGGTACGAGGCAGTGGCCATGCCTTCGCCCTAGTCCCATGAATGTTCGATAAGAGCTATTTCCCGCATATTTCCTGTTGCCATGCAGAGTTTTTACCTCTCACCGTAATTAAGACGCACTTTTTCGCCAACAGTATGAAATAGGTTCAAATATTTTGTACAAAATTCTTAAACTTAGGGGAGGGCAAATGCTCCACTCTCCCCTCCTAAATAATGAATTTGTCATAAATAGCTAATCACTTCCAAGATTGGTTTGTTGCTGTTATCCATTCAACTATTTTCTATGTCGAGTGAAATTCTGTCGGGTCTTCCACCGGGTTATTGTCTCCATTGCCGCCGACGTTTCGAAAACCGATTTGGTCATCGTCCTCAGGCATTCAGAAGCCCTGAGGACGATGTTTTCGAAACGTCCGTAGCAATGGTGACACTAACCCGGTGGAAGACCCAAGAGATTTCACTCAACAGATAAACCGGGAAAGTTCAAGATCTTTCATATTTTCTATGCCGATCAGCAAAATCCCGCGATAGCTTTTTCCCAATGACGGCTCTTAACCACTCTTTAACGCAATCTAAACTTCCTCTATAGTTCTTTCCTTCCATTGTCCCATCCATTTTATTAAGCGTTCATTAAACAGTTGTGTCTCAGAACATGTCCAATCTAGCTTTCCTCTGCTCACTATCTTCGTTTGGCTACTGTCTTCACCCCCCTTTTGAACGACGGCTCATAAGTTCTCGGTCTGTTCACTTGATCTCTTCGACTCTTTATTTATCATCATTTATCATTTTCTATTACCTAAGCTTATGTTGGTTTCTCTGAGTTTTTCCCTGCAAGAAAGCTTTATGAGCTTGAAGTATCCTCTTTGCACTTTCCCTCTTACTTCTTTCATCGTGCCTAGCTGATATGTATCTGAACACGTAAAATCATTCTCACTTTCTTATAACTCCCCGCTTAATCTTAATAACAACTTTCTGTATTGAGGTGGACCAAGGCATGTATTTGTTGACTAAACTAAGTTTTGATCTACGCCTAATATCACCATAGACTCGTCTACGTCTGCTCGCACCATAGGAGCCGCCGATAAGTAAGGCAAAAGTTACTGCGATAACACTTTCAATTATGTTAAACAAGTGTGATTCCCCTGTTTAACGTTGGTATTTTTGCACTGATGAGGTCACATAACAGATATTCTAATGGTTATATAACGGGGAATTTTACCTTGGTTTTGGTGTGATCGCAAATAATCCGAGAGAAGAAGAAGAATTAAAGATGTCAGTGCTGGAGTCTTATTTTAACTAGATGATCTGATCTACCAAAAAAGAGTGGAACCCTTTGGTGGTAGAATAAACTCGGGAGCCCTATTCTTCTCAAGATTATCTCCTTTCTCTATTCGTGCAGGGATTGCCATTCTAGACACCAGTCGGCAGTGATATATACTTTCTCTTCGTAAAGACTTGACAAATTTAGCAGACCTTCTCCAGGGAACTTAATCTAATTTGGCCATGAACACTCTCTTCAATGCATCCCAAAGATTTGCTCCAAAGTCTATTATTTGGCCTCACCAAGGCAAGAAAACGACACCTATCCTTTCTTTTCATTCCTCTCATTTATTTTAAAACATTCCTACAGTCCCTCTAGTGAAGCCAAGTTTGTAAAAGGTGGGCCCACATGCTCTTCTAAACATACAGGTTCAGGACTGCATTCCACTCCTCTCTTTATGCATGGCCTTGATGAAATATATCACGGAGCAGCTTTTCCTCAAGCATTGCGTGTCCTGGAGTCCCAAATTTAGGAAGACATTCTCTTGTTACGTCAGATTTAGTTTTTGATACCTATTCTCCACCCTTCTTACTCGGCTGTCACGCACACGCCCAGGACAACCGAAACCCATGCATGCAAACCCATGTCACTTAGAAACAACCTCCTATTTTTTTTTTTACTTAATTCTCTTTAAATTTTTTTTGGGATCTCACACAATACCCAAAATAAAGCCACCAAGAGAAAGTATGGAATAAACTGTGCAATATGTAAAATGAAAGAAAATCATCGGAAGTGCTACAAATTATATTAATTAGTGCATATATAATCGACACTGCTTACATAAAAACTACCCCAGGAAATATAGGCCAGTAAATGACTAGGATTGGTCCATGTACAATGGAAATTTCAATTTACTTAAATAGTTAACTAATTATTATCATAATAACTACAAATATAATGAAGTAATAAAATGTTTTGGCATTGATTTTTAATTCTAGGGTAATGAGAGAAAGATAAATGTGACCAACTAAAGTAAATTAGCCCCTTTTCAATTGTGAAACGAACAATATTCTATATCCCTCTAATAAAATCAAATTCATTCGCTAGTAGGTTTAATTTCATTTGCTCCCTCAACGTCTATGTGACAATATTACATTCTTCTTTCGGGATTCATCAACGGAAACCCCGAAATAAACATGGATTTCTAACGCTTTAAAATAATTATACCAGAACTATGATATACTTGTATGTGTTAAGGAAAAATGTTATAATAAAAGGAGAATAAAGATTAAAGGGAAATTAAAGCATACGATCGGCTTTACTCCGAACCCAGAATAACGTACATACTGCTCATATTATATTTGCCATATTTTTAAAGAGTGTATACTCATATTATCTTTGGGGAAAATATTTCTCTAAAATCTGGATTTCACGAAAGTTGATAGTATATAGTATACGTGTACGAGAGAAGGAAAACTCATTTCTAACGAAAACGATATCGACGAGAGAAGCAATACTCCCCAGGGCGTATTCAGAATCGTTTTAAAGCTCCGTAAGTCCTCGTAAATTTTGTATTTGATAAAACCTAAAAGTACTACCACATTTTTCAAAAGAAAACCAAACCCTTTCAAAAGAAATATTTTTTCTGGTTCCACTACGTCATTAGTACAAATGATGAATGTTATGCAGCGTTGTGACCATTTCGTTAGTGATAGCTTTAACGGAATACATTCAACTATACGATATCTCAGTGAAAATAACTCAGTGCCCTTGATTAATTTAAGCACAGTAGTAATATTTGCTAAATGAGATGTGTCGATTAAGTGTCAAAATTAATAATATCGGGTGATGACGCAAATGAACAAAGGCCTAAAAACCCATATATTTCAAGATCTGTGAAATTTTAAAACAATGTTTGAGGAGATTTGTTTTTAAGGTTAAATCATAATAATAGATTTATCATGTATCTTATTCGTCTGTTCCTGAAGTGTAGCCACTATACATATGTTTGATGGATTACACCCATATATACGAAATACAAAAATCATCACACTTTTGGAAGTAAATTTGAAGGGCCAAATTAAAAACTAAGGCAGGGATTTCACTTGTGTTGGATTAATGTAAAATGTGGATAAATTTAAGGTATTGGTTCTATCTAATTTTTACTTAAACTCCTAATGCTATTGAATAATATAGTTTATATATTAAAACTAACCTTTAATATGAAGAAAAAAGTTTAGATGTAATAACTGAGATATCGTGCTGACAATTACATCTAAAGTTGGAAAAAGTATAGTTTACTGGCATAAATAGAATCATAGCATGCCCAGATATTATGCTAGATTTATGTATGTCAGAAAAACCGTCATCTCATGCCGAAATATTTATCTCAAATTTTACCAATCGAAATCGGAATGCAAATACAGTATATTCAAGAATGGAATCATTATTATGCAAACAAGACAACATGGCGAATGTTCGCAGAAAGTAAACGCAATTTGATTCGATCGTACTTAGCACCGAGGGATTCGTACCATCTACAGATGCCCAGTCGTAACCACAAGTAAAAATTAAAGATATAAAATTTGATCGATATTCTATTGGTGAGTTAGTTTCGGGTGCATCGACTTTCAAAGTCGAGTAACCAGATTCGATTTCCGGTCGTGGCAAATTATTAGGTGTTTTCTTGGGTTCTGATTCGGCTTCATGACAAGGGTAAACAAGAATAGTACTCCATCTGTAATGTAGAATAATAAATCTTTCTCAACCAGAGCCTATCTTTGACATAAGGCTAATTAAAATTACTATGCTATTCCCTTGCCTCCCTCTTATAATTACGCACCCATCTTAAATGGCGCAAGTGACCTCGGTAATCAAGAGTCTCCCGCAATTACTCAAAAGGGCATCGTCGCCAGAGCTCGATCAATGATGAGTAGAATTTCCGCACCGAGGGTCGGTGACGTAAAGACCTGTACCTTATGAATTCCTTTCTCAAGTGCGATGGCATCATAATCATTTTACTCGAATTTTGTAAGTCGAGAAATAACTCTATTTCGCGTGCATTTAAGCATTTATTTACCATCTCCAGCATAACGCGAGCCGACGATAAAACATAAATCCCTAATTAATTTTGAAAAAAAATGCTATCATGACTGTCATAATTAATTTTTGTTTTTTGCTTGCACTCAAAAAAGTAGTGCAGCCATTAATCACGATTGACATTTCAATTCCAGTTACATTCTTTCCCATTTTCTATCCAAAGCCAATAATTTAGAGGGAGAAACAGTGCTTATTTCCCACTGAGCCCACCTCTTTTTATTGGGAGCTTCTTTTCCTTTTTCGTTCTCTGTCATACATAGCCATGTGCATGGGCGTCGACACGGGCCAGTCAAATTCCCCGCGTGAACGTCTCTTCAAGTTTCTCTAGCCGCCTATTCGCTGTCTGACACCTCGGGGGCGAGCACTGGGAAGATGAGAGGGAAGCGGTTCAGTTTGGAAACAGTGGAGCGGGTGGGATCTCCTCAAGCCGAAGACAACAACAAAACTCTCCCCTAACCTCTCCTCCTCTTTCACGCCCCTCCCCACTCCTCGCTCTGACGCCCGCTAACGGGCAAAGTGAGGGTGAAAGTGAAGCCCCGTTGCAGCTCGGCAGCTGAGAGAGCAGCCAGTTCGACCTTGGCTCACTCCCCTCCATTCCGACCCTCTACCCTTTCTCTACACACATGCCTCTGCTACGCCTACGCTTCCCCTCCTCCACACCATTTTCCAACTCCCCCAATGCCTCCCACCCATAATCATCGCCCTTCCCCCCTTACCCTTCCCTCCCTTCCATCCTCTTTTAGCCTCCTTTCCTCCCGAGGCATAAAGCGCATCACCCAGCTGCCTCAATGAAATGAATTTCGGCTTGTTGTTTGCGAGGGGCAGAAAGAGAATGAAGTGCTCACCAGGCGTTGGTCACGATTTATCTCTTACTTAAAACAGAAGGGACTAATAATTTTTCGAGTAAATTAGGCAGTTTCTCCAACCGCTCGGAATCCGTTCCGCTTTCATCCAGTTTAAATCTCTGTACATCAAGAGGAAATGAAAAAGTTTTCTTCAAAAAATAGATATTTTTGTTCTGATAAAGTCGAAAATGAACAACCGCTTTGTTGTAAGCAATTTAAAGGTCAAAATTGTTCATATCATTGAGGAAAGAATGAGGGAGAATATAAGAGTGAGGAGAATAATTGGAATATAAGACCACTTGACAAATAATAAGAAATGGAATACGAAAGTGAAATTAGTGAAGGATAAATATGTATTGCCTCACCCGCTTCTTAAGGGGAATAAGTCATCAGAGAAAGCCTTAAAGATCTCCTCTATAGTGATAAACACCTATAAGCCTGAGCAGGCAACCTTTCAAATTTTTGCATTATTTTTTTGTACTCTTTTAAGCCTAACCGCCATTTTCCTTCCTCATTTCCCTTGTATAATAAAAACAGAAAAATAATGTTTAGAGGTTATCATGACACGAATAATTTTTATATTTTCATAATTCCGTGAATTCTTCCCTTTCTCGAGCCTATTCAATTCATCTTTATTCCTACCATTACTCCAATGTAATATGATTTTTTCATTCTAAGCCTAAACCTGATCTTTCAATTCATTGATTTTTTTACAGAATACACCTGTTTCCCCATTCACCTTACCAAATTTATTTATTCGTACGTTCCTTATCTTTATATATGAAATATTGGAAACGAAAAACAGTAACTTTGTGGTTCCACAGAAAAATAATTTCGATACGACCAGGGTTGTATCGATGGGACCAGGGTTCAACGTCATCTTCAGGTCCTTGATCCGCCCAATGAACTAAAATCGACGGATAGAATACATGTAGCTTCTGCCCATTCTTCCTTCCCAGCCCTTCCTTCTGCCCATTCTACCATGACAACCCTAATGCTATGACCAAACATACCTGTCTATTATAATGTCCCAGGGGTTCCATTTTGCCATGCTAATTTCAATTAAAATCCAATGTTTCTCTAATTTAATATTAATATAAAATATCAATTTTACCTCAATTTTGTCCATTTTGAAACATATAGAGACATTCCTTAAGTATCGTCCAGTAGCTGAATTCAGACAATTAGGCATTTTCGTGCAACCATAGATAAAACCCTATGGATACGATAAGGCTCGTCAAAACTTGGATATTGAGCGTAGTTATGTACGGCGCAGAGGCATGGTCACTGAAGCAGGATGATAGACGTAGATTGGACACTTCTGAAATGTGGGTGTGGAGAAGGTGAAATGGGCCGAAGGGAAAACAATGAGGAAGTGCTAGTTATGGTGGGAGAGAAGAGGGGATTGTTGAGTGAAAACATTAGGAGGTGGGAAAATTGGATGAAAAGCATGTTGAAGACTGTGATCGAGGGGGGAATGTTAGGCAAACGAGTAAAAAGGTGAAGAATAGGATAGGAGCGTTAGACGAATTGAAGGGAGGAAGAAAGTATACAAAGATGAAGAAGGAGATGTTGAAGAGTAGGATCTTGGGTTGTGTTTTGTTAGGAAAACCAAAATATTTATTTGGTAGGTCTGTCCATCTAAATCTTACCTTAACCGGTAGTTAACTAAAAAATTAGATAAAACCATGCAGAAAATTTAAGGACTATAAAATAGTAAAAGTATTAAATGTATCCTCTTTTATAATGCTCCAACCGTGAGTCAATAATTGCCAATACTGCTATAAAAATGAATTGATATTTAAAATCCAATAATTCTGCAGAAACTAAAAACTGCTTTAGTAATACCATTATAAATATTTTTAGCCAGTTTTAATTTAATAACAAATGCTATGCACTGTTACTAAATGGTACTCATCTGTGCTCAGGAATCTTACGCAGGGTATTACTAAACAGTGAATCCGTCAAAGCATGTTTCCATTAAGTTTGCCATTTAACGTTATCAGTCATATGGTAAAGCAGTTAGCATTAAATTATACCCCTCCAAAATATTGAATTCCTCATCATTCATTACTGAACTTTCGTTCCAAGATTTTGCGTTGCTTGAAAAGGGAAAGCGGAAATGGAATGTGGACCGATATTATCAATCCAAGAAACTCTTGCCATCTTTCTTCATCTTGAAAACACCATTTTTTTGCGGCTTCTTTCCTTTAACAGTTTTGTATAAATGGTAATTTCCATGGTGAATATAATTATAATTATTTTAATTTACTTTCTCGTTATTTCCCATTTTGATGGTAAAATAATACATACATGTTATACGGTATTGGACTCAGAGATCAATATTTAACTTTCGATTACAATCGATAAGTAAAAGTCACCAACCTTAAAATCCTACAACCTTGTGATGAAATACTTAATAGATATATGCGCACAAAAATTACCTACTGTAAAATTTATAGTACGGTAAATAAGTTCTTTTAGTGATTATTAAAACTTCGGGATCAACTGGATTTTAACGTTGATAATTCGTCATCTTATGAATTTTACTTGCAAAAATATATGATTTTTGGGAAAGACTACGAATTTCAAAAGATAGAGAAAAGATCTAACTGAACCACTGTCTAAAATATTTTGGAGTAATTGAAGGAAAGAAACGGGGGAAAATAAGCAATTGAGTTCTTAGCAGATACAGCAGAAAGAAAACGAGAAAACTTTTTTATCTTATAAAATCAAACTACCCTATTATTGCCGCCGACCCTAAAAGAGTACGATTTAAGAAAAGTAAAGCCAAAAAAGTTAATAATTCATTGTAATGGTCAGAAGGAAAGACATGCTTAAACGAAGTAAAACAACCACCGTAGCGCGAACGCTAAAATTGCTTGCTCGTGATTTTCCGTCATCGTCGACAGTCATTAAATGGTGGGTGCGTTGTGCAGTTTTTAGGGCCCATCCCAGATAATCCTTAAGGCGGGTGAAATTCAGGCATGCAGGGCAATTGGGCCAGATCCTACCCCTGTGCCAATATTTACTTTCCTACGAAGTTCTTGCAGCCATAACATTGCACTACCTAAATTTTGATATGGGATTGTCCGAAATAAACCCAGATTTGAACACAGATTTTGAGCGCTTCGTGAATTAGCCGTACCTTCTACGCACTAGGGCAATCGTCCTGGAGACTATGGTATCATTATTATTATTGACTATAAACAATAAACACTCTTTTATCACAGCTCATAGATTTATTCTATTAGAAAAAATCTTTAATTTTCCTTTGACTTGCTGTGGTAATGGTTAAGCTTGCCAATTGAGCGATCCAGCGAGAGAAGAATCAAAAAATAATACTCGTATATGGGGTGAGAAAGCCTTTCCATAACTCCCAGAACACTGCAAAAGAGTGCTGGATCAATTCTCGCCAGAATGAACCTGTTCACCCTCTCCCGCAATGAAGATTCATTAGCATTGCATTGCAGGTGCATTCATTTTATTCCGGCGAGATGTCGGCAATGTGGAATAGCGAATTAATAGCTCGGCCAAAGAAAACCATGTGAAGTCCAGATAGTTGCGCTCTGCGGAACAGAGCAAGTGAAGAAAGAGAGCGTAGGGTTCCGAAGCGCTCGGTTTGCAGGAACCCGTTTGAGGCGCACTGCAATGGTCAAGAATTTCATCCATTAAAATTCAAACCGACCTCGCTCTGGTTCTCGTCTCTGTCAAACATGCCAATCTTGGAATTGACGAAGCGCGCGGTTATTCAAAGAAGATATTTCATATCAGCGAATTCAATTATCAGCTTGCCTTTCATTTATGAGTTGGAATTTGCGTCCTCTTTCTCTCTTACCCTCTTTCTTTGGAGCTCAGTTCATGTGGAGCCCCAAGTGAATCTTTTTCCCTCCGACGGCACTCCAGGTGGTGTAAAAGTGGTAAAAAAATCAGGCAATGAGCAAAGCGCTGTCCAAAAATTTCTTCGTCGGACGAGGTAAACCGAAGCGCAAACGTGACTCCCTAAAAAAGATGCTAGATGATTGGCCCATTATGAATTTGCCTGGAGTCGATGTTGCCACATCCCCAGTATTCATTCCAAAATCGAATGAGACCTCTGACCCGCAACTCCCCTTGTCTCTCTCCAAAAGACGCATCCAAATCTTTCTACCCTTCTCGTCTGAAAACCTGTGTCGTCGCTACGCACCAATTACTACGAGCGGCACTTCAAAGGGATCCTCAAAGGAGACGACCCAAAAAGCTCATTAATCGGTACGCATTATTTACTGTTTGCATTTATGTAATGGCCCAACGGCCGCAATCCAAAGCCGTAAATGAAAGTTATTAATGGATTTCCCAGCTGATTCACAAGGCCGGCCATGTCTACCACAACGGAACCCTGCTCTTAGTATTAATGATGCCCTCGTATTTCGATTTGATTGATTAGTTTTTTCAGTCCGGTCCCTGAGCTTTTAAAATACTTATAGGGAACGCATCATAATTTAAAAATAAGGTTGAAATGCTGTTAAATTTTGTGAATGTAGAATGCTTGCTGGGTCTCCGTGGTCCAAAAATTCCGCTTTCCCTATCAATCTAGACGAGTTACCAAAATAAACACCGCCCGTGGAACCGGTTAGTGGACCTAGTTAGGAACTCGGGACTGATTATAGGATGAAAACTCACTGCAAGTACGATATGGCAGAAAGTGTAGAAACGATCTTCCCGATGCGCACTAAATTAACTTTTTCAAAGAAGAGAGTTGTTCTCAATCAGCACCTTTACGACACAAGGCGTAATCGACGGCACGGACGAAGAGCATGATGGAGTGAAGGATGGATTGATTCACGCTACTGTTTCTCTCGTAAGATCCAGCCGCAATTTTCATTTAACAATAAGTTCATTTTCTACGCACACCTTTTTGAAGGCTAAAGTAATCGACTGATGGCGTATCGATGGTGGATTCAGCTTGATTACCTGACATGAAGGAATACCTGGAAAGACTTTACGCAGAGTATACGAAAGGAAAGCACTAGATCTTCCAGAAACCTTGCGATCACATTTATTTAACTTGAATAACGAGCATCAAATACATCAAAATAAAATACATAACCATTGCGCTAAAGATCAAGACCTGAAATTTACTTATTGCAACAATATCAGCCATCCATTTCCAATTTATAGAGTACAGGTTGCACTGATACTGACTATTATCAAATTCATGTTTAATAATTAAAAAATAACGATCACTTTAATTTTTCATGAGCCAATTTGGTTACCACTGGACGTAAACGTAATAAACTAGAGTTATACCAGTTGATAGTACAGCAGAGAAACAGTTAGACAACTATATTATAAACAATATTGCAATGATGAGAGTCTAAAATATTATATCTCGAAAGAAGTGATCACCTCCGTAATTGAAATCAAGATGGGCTTTTTTTGCAATTCGCTCATTACGCGAGAATCTTTTAGCTTTAACCACCTACGAGTATTAAATAAATAATTGACGAAAATGCAAAAGAAATAATGCAAAAAATGACCCCATGAATTGCTTTATTACCATATTTTTAAACATGTTCTGCCGAAATTAGTTTCATTTTGACCATGAGTGTCGATAAGTATCTAGTTAACTTCAGGTTTATTATTGTGTTTATGATTTTTTCACAACATTTTGGACCAAAATATCATATTCTCAGTCAATTACAAAGTAGAATACGAGAAGATGTACGATTTCTTGAATAACTTAATCCGATACTTTCACGGACTTCAAGTAGACTTATGCATCAATTATAAGGCTCTCGTTGTATATTATTGCAGAAAACTGCCCGTGCAATGGAAAATTGTTATTAACGAGGAGGAAGCATCGCGTTATTACTAAATAGTCAGGGCTGGGAGTCAACCGAAGATTACATGAACCATTTAAACTATATTCATTGGAATTCCATATCGATAAAGAAGGGACATTCCTAGCCCTGCAATACATTAGTAGACGCGAAAATACGAAGAGCTAAAGGAAAGTGACTGCTAAAAAGCACGACATAAGTTATCCTTCTAACCTAATACTAACCGTGACCTCGGCAAAGGAAAACCAGGTAGGTACGCCAATACAAACTTTCCGAAAATAAAATTAAGCTCAATTTTGAAAATCACGAAATACCTTAATGGTCAGTGACGTAAAATCGTCTGCCAAACGCCTTCGTGACAAGGGCAAGATGTAGATGTAATAAACGGTTTTAACGGTAAATTACACTTGCACACTTTGACCAAGCATTCTCATTTTATCTATTTAATGCATCGTATTACTTTAATACGGAATCAGATACCCCGACGTCTGGGTCATTTTACGTCATATATCTCCCAATATAGAATGCATCCGATAACGCAACTTGCAAGTCCGCGACGGTAATGGCGCAAAACCACGGGAGGTGAGTCGAGAGCATTGCCATCCGAAACGAGGTCCATTGGGGTGGGGGGTTGTATTATTTGTACTAACATAAAAGGGAAAAAAATAGAATAGG
This sequence comes from Hetaerina americana, assembly GCF_022747635.1. Taxonomy (NCBI): domain Eukaryota; kingdom Metazoa; phylum Arthropoda; class Insecta; order Odonata; family Calopterygidae; genus Hetaerina; species Hetaerina americana. The sequence goes on from NW_027286181.1 coordinate 39,161,976, forward strand.
ATATTATGAACTTGCATAAATATCACAATTCTGAAGGCCTTTATTATTAACCATTTTTACAACATGTATCGTCACAAAAGCCCTATCGAATAGAGATATATTTCTAAATTATATATTTCATATTATTCTACTGGCGGGGGTAGAATGATATGCTACCTCAGTGGGTAGAGCATTGGTCTATTGATCGGAAACCCCTGGGTTCAAATCCCGAGTGATGCCCTTGGACTAACCGCTTGTAATAAATCCAAGTGGTGCAAATTTCTGGTTACTAATGGTAGAACGTCTTGGAAAACCGAATGGTTGCCCCAGGGAAATAGGTAGCATAGCTACCTAACTCAGAATGTGTTGACACGCACTTAAGGTATTGTTCGAGGTGAGCTTAACAACCAGCTATCAAAACTAAACTTCGGTTTCACATTGTCATGATAATCACTCAACATAATCGAAAATTTATGGCCGTCTACAGTGGTTTCAACGCTTACCGACGCATCGGATTCGAAACAGCCTCGATTACTGTGCATTCTTAATAATTGAACTTCGGAAGGCAAAAATAAAACATGGAATAAGGTGTTAATACAGACATAAAATTTTAAACTAGTGTAAAACTTTAACATATTCAAAGCAAATATTTTTTGGAATGTTACTCATAGACTTTCCTTCGAGTTAAAGCAAATAAAGTACTCTCAATAACTTAATCATTGATGTATCTAAAAAGTATTTGAAAACACCTGCGTAAAGAACGGAATAATCAAAATATTTGCGTGAGTTTCAAAACTCGGCTGCATGCTTGTTTTGATGACGCGGGGTGCATGACAAAATGTAATATAATCATGCCTTGAAGATTTTATTCAAGGGCTGTTTCCCCCATATTTTTCGCACTGTAAGAGATATCTAGCACATCGGGAAAATGCATTTATAGAGTTTTAAGTTCCCAATAATTGAACTTTTAATTATTTGAAATTGAATGAAAATACCACGAGTGTAAAACTGATTATTATTATTGGTATTTTTGACATTTTTGTTTGCAAAAATTCCACCGTATGAGCCAGTTTTTTGGGTGGACACAGACTGAACAAGCCTCTCTTAATCAATCATAAAATGACGCCCGACACTACAATAAATCTTTCTTCAGTTTGGAATACTTCCTTCCTCCCTCCATTCCTACCCATGCCTTCTTTCCTCCCTCCATGCCTATCCTTTTCCACCCCTTTCCTCGTTTGCCTAAAGTTCTCCCCTCTAACACGGTCTTCAACACCCCTTTGCCTGTCAAAATGCTCTTCATCTAACTTTCCTGCCTCCTTTGGATTTCTCCCAGCAGCTCTCTCTCTCCTGGGCCTAATAATTCGTTTGAGTCCCTTTCGGTCCTTTTCGTTCGCATAAATAAGGACCAACATTTTTTAGACCACAAATGACTGCTTTTATAGGTAGCAGCCTAATGAAGGCATCTATTTCCATTCGCTTTCAGCTTTAAATATATTAGAACGTAAAAATAAGAACCGACATTTTAAAAACTGAATTTGAATAGATACGACTTTTGTCAGGTTTTTACGAATAAAAGTCATCATTAGTAGTTATTTTCAATTCAAACTTATAGTAACAATACCGCAAAATGTCCATTTATTCAAAAAACAAACTTTTACAAAAACAGCAATATTTAAGATTATTCATATTATTTTCATATTGTTTTCATTCAGGGATCCATCCATAAACAAAATAGAAAAATAGATGTTTTTATCTGTATTTTTAAGTTACGTACAGCCAAGAGTCGCCAGCTAATCAAGCTAATCATTCGTCCACTAATTGCATGGGTGTGTAAAATGCTTATAGTGAGTATTGGTATCCTGCGAATCTGGTAGTCCGGCCTCAGGGAATAGTAACAAAAGGTCAATATACTTGATCCAGGAACCATTCATTAATGCTCATTCCGATGTGATTTAATATAAAATCTTTTAATTTGGTTGAATCATGAAACTAAATCAGCGTTAAAGAGGTAGTTGGCTACATGAAATTTTACTATAGGTAGTTAAGAATTTAGCATGATGGTATTTTACTTTAGTTGGATACTTTTGATAAATAACTTTGAATGGTCTACTAAGTAAATTATTAGAAGGAGTCTAAGTAATATTATTGATTGATGCAGCTGAAAATCTTGACCGACCCATTTAATTTTCCAAATAGCAGTTACAATAAGATAATCAATTCACCTACGTCAAAATTCATCTCCAAATCGCATGACAACGCTTTTCCATGTGAAGTCAGGTATTAAGACTAATATGCCCATTCAAGAATAATTTCAATATTTTATACTACGCCAAGGATGTCGAAGGCCATCAAAGAAAGAATAATATTGGGTATCGGGTATGGAGGAAGGAAAATATTAGGCCTTTAAAACTGCATGAAATCGGTCAGAAATCACGATTTAATGAATAAATAAATAATGAATGACAGGCAAAAGAAAGATTTTGTGATACGTAGAAGATAAAGTGCATCATGGGCCATCCAAAAACTACTTGTAATAGATAGAATACCTTGAATGCCTCTACCTGTATGTGGAACTCTCTTCCACTTATTTAGGTATACTATTCGTCCCTAAGTTTGGCCATAGGTCGAAAAATGCTTCTGCACCACTTAGCTGTGATATCAAAATCTCTTGGCGTTGTGTTCGTCGTCAAGTGCTCTAAAGATAGGAATATTCAGGCTATCCTCTTGAAAATGCCACCATATGGCAAAAGATTCGCTGGGGGGTAGGGAATAGTCACTCCTCGTGCCTTCTCTCTCTGTGCTCTCTGTGAAAAACTAACTGAGCGAGTTCGTGCCGTGTAAATAAAGGCAATATGGGTTGTGATGAATAGATAGGGCCCGAGCCAAGTGTAGCAACCTAGCACATTTTCTTCTAGTCCATGCGCAGCGGTGGAGATGCCAAAAGAGAAGAGGGAAGGGCGATCGGGAACGCTATACTTTTTTATCAAAATGGAGTTCGTGATCTCCTGAATACGTTTTTAGAAAAAGTGTCACCATATGCGAGTACTTCTAGTCGATAGCATGGTAACATTTGATTAAATCACATTCAAGCATTCTAATATCAGACTTAAATTATTAATATTTTGAATTTTATATCTGTTTACCTTTGAAATAAAATCCAAAAGAAAGTATTCCATTATTTTATTCATTTATGTCATTTGAAGCAGATGTTACTTAATTTCTGATAAATTACCTGAAAGTATGAATGTTAAAAGAGTTTTTTGAAATATGTACAGCATGAAAATTGTCCATATACAAATATCCCAACGTTCTGTACTGAAAATGAATCTCTCAAATTAGCAGCTAATGAATTTTATAATATGAATGGCGTAAATGTCCACCACTTTCCTGCAGGTTTATATTACGTTAAATTAATTTACATTGTAGAAATAACTGTGCGCTCGATATCTGAAATTAATGAGAGAGTGATTCGGAATTCGGTGAAACTGACACACGAGGCAGTGAAATTCATGTGCAGTGCAATATCTTTTAATTAAACGCCATTCATTTCAAGTCAAATAACTTTACTACAAATTAATTTTTTTTATGGCATTTCAAAAGTTCTTTCTCTAAAAGCCCTTCCCCTTCATTATTTTCTTTCCCACACATGTTACGCTAATTGGTCGAGGTGGCAATATATTATATCCTGAGAATATTCTGTCAAGTCTTGCAACATATTCTCACCTATCAGAGATTACGCTGTGAAAGATTTTTAAGGTATATATTGTTTCAAACCCTAAAAGATTCAAAAATAATCATTGCGGCTCCAGAAAGAACTGCCACATATATTTGAATTTACGCGTATCAGAAAGATATAAAAAGTACGCATGAAATTTTAAAGGTGGCATGTATTGCGATTTTAAAAACTTTTGAGTTTTTCTGTTCCATATTCTTATTAAATTTAGAAAAACGTTTTGGGAAATGAATTGAGATCAATACATTCCAAGGTTTTCTCAAGCTAAGAAATTCACCTTATCTAACATTCGTATAATTTCTTAAGCATCCTTCATTCTGAAAAACGTTAAAGAACTTGAGTGCCTATTTTACCCATAATTATACTATTCAATATACACGGACGTTTATGGGCGCCTTACATTGTCTTTAGATAGCGCGAATTTTCGCCAGTATTTTTGTCAATGCGATGATTTAGAAAGCTATTAATCCAATCAATATTCTGGTGCCGTCATTGCTGAGTTAAAACTCACTGTTAATGTATTGAAATACGCTTCCGTATTTTTATAAAGCACACATTTTTTCCTGGAAATGCCTTAAATTTATTTACCATATTTTTCCAGGCAATCAAATATCTGCGCAGGATAAAGATTTGCGAGTTTCCAAACAAACATTGCACGAAATTATGTAATAGCTATCAGACAGTTTTTCTTGGCATTTTTAATCACGCCTTTATACTTATCTTCCAATCTCTTAAGTTTATAAATAATCGCCGATACCTCATCTACCGATATGTGACCTGAAAATATATATGCGCTAATTGCCAAAGTAGATTAGAAAGCGCGAATGCGTGGAAAAATGTTGTCAGAGAGAAAAAAAGAGGAACACAATCGTATCTTTCGAATTAAATCTTATTCAGGAGATTAGCGTCTGCCTTCTTTCTCCTTTGCCCACGTTTATTCTCCTGGGAATAGCGAAACTTTCCATCGTGTAGTCAGTTTTTAGATCGAAACTGGCTCACAAGATTGTAACTTCGCCCGCTAAGCCAATAGTATTCTGGAGTCGTTATCACCCAAATTCCCTGAGGAAACATTTTTTAATTCCATGGAAAAAAAGAGCTTCCGACTAACATTGGAATGCTTCCACATATAAACACTGTATATTTATTTTACCAGTAGTTTTGAAAAAGTCGTCATCGCCGACTCTGTCTCTCTAAAGTAACTAATTTCTTTCAGAAAATGTTTTTCTGATAGGTCAGCAGTTAGACGTAATAATGGGTATTAGTTTTTAGGGTAGTTAGAGGTCATTTGGGCCATTAGGGATGGATGGGAAAGAAGGAAGGGTGGAGAGAAACCTGGCGTCGGCATTAGCCTACTCTTAACGAAAGGCGCCAAGGGGTTGGTAGCTTAACGTCCCATCCGACGGACGGCGTACTCACTCAAAGTGCTCACCACGAATCACCTCAAGTAGAGATCGCGATGTTACTGAAAAATATCTACCGTCTCCAGGATTTGAACCCGGGCTCTGGGTGGGAAACCAGTGCATTATCTACCGCACTATTCCGATCCCCTTGAAAGGTAAAATGTGATGCCCATATTTGGAGGAACGTTTCTATCGTACCAATTAAATATATGAAGCAAAACATAACAATTAAAACTGGAATAATAAAAAATTATCGGTTCTCATGCACTGAATATACTTGCAGAAATGCTGAAACGCCTCATCAGTTCACAAAGGACTTATGCGTTTTCGAACTAACCAATAACCTAAAGAGTTAGTCCTCATAGTTTCATCACGTTACACAAATATATTTCATCTGTTTAATTTGCCCTTCAAAATAAGATGCTCATTTACGTATTTGAGCAAACATTCTTTCAATGTAACCAGTGACATGTGCTTTCAAAAAAAGACAAAATAACAGGACCTTATGGACTTCGGTCATCGTTTCAATTTATAAATTAAAAGGACGTAATTCCACGATGTTTTGTAGAAGGTCAGGCAATAATGAAATAAATCTGATTTTCCACCGAAAAATACAGTTTAAGCTTCAAACCTATACGACAAGTAATAGCTAATTTTCATAGGATTCAAATCGTGTAAGTCAATAAAGTATGCAGCTCAAAGCTGATTGAGAAATCCACATCCAATCTCATTTCGATGTATTTGATACATATCGCAGTCACTCAAATCAATGTTCTTTAGAAACTAGGACGAATGTACAAAAATTTTATATTGCTGTGCCCGATCACCTATAAACCGTGACTTCTGCCTCATGCAAGGGTATCAGGATAAATCTAGTTTTCGAAGCAAACGCCCTCCTTAATTACGCATCGATAACGGATCCGATATCAATCCCTTAACTCCCGGGCTGAACCGATGACCGCAAGGTCCGGCGTCGCCTCATTTTGTGGGCGGAGACCGACATCCACATCGCTAACGAGCATCGGAATCGGTGAAGCGCGACCAAGAGACCCTCGCGCATACCCTCACCTACGAAAAACAGTGCGGTTAAACAATAAAATGAGGTAACTTTGGTCACTGTCGGGCGATTTTCGAGGGCGTCAGATTTTGGGGAAGAACGTGAGGGAAAAACGTTCGAGCTGGGCGTGCCTTCCATCGACCACTCCCACTGCTTCTCAGATATCCTTCGCATTACTTAACGCTCTCCATCCTTGGGATTTTCCGTGATAATCACTTGAAAATCGATCCTAGCGTGAACGGGCGGACACGCGCGGTTAGAAATTTGGACATTGAGCGACACACCTATGCTCTGGCAAACGAATTTCAAAAGAATCGCGTCCTATAGGGCGTGGGATACATAGCCTGAGCCTGAATTCAAAGAGAACAACTTTAGCTTCACTGCCTCTGGCAGCTTTCTAAAGAACTTAGAAACAGTATTTTCAAATGACTTACCCCATCGGACACGTAAGAACGGAGATATATGGATATGATTTGAGATTGTTGTGTTTGCTGATTGATTGTTGAATGAGATTGTTGGAATTTGCTTGGTAGATCCACTGTCATCCTTAAGATTTTCCAAGTTTTGACTCAATGAGAGAAATGACATATTGAATTACGTTGCCTCTGAATTATATTCTTGATCAGATGTTGTTACTATCTACGTCGGAACACCATCTGGATAATAAGTATTTTGAGTCACATTTAGTTATTACAGAGCAAATGCGTTAAGTAAGAATCGGTCAGAGCCATGTAGTCTTTTTGATGATGAAGAAAATAAGCTGGATTTCTCAGTCAGCGACTCAAATAAACATCCGAAGAGCTAGATAAAAATTTTGGTAGTAGGTCAACCTCAAGGATTCTTTAAGCAAAAAACGCTCTAAATAAACAACTATGGATAATCAGTATCACAAATGCCTAATAAGAGAAAGGCGTAACTGATTGTCATAAAGCTGTCTACCCAATACGTAATCCACAAAAACTTGAACTTTATTTTGTTTTGTTTTCTTCTCAAATGAGATATTTTCTCTTATATTTAATTTACCGACATCACTTTTATTACACGTCACATCATTACTGCATTCAGAGCCACCGAAAAATACCTCGAGCTCCTTAGGAGAGATTTGATTCAAAATGACCGGCGAATCATTCGAAAGCGTATCGCAAACCATATTTGAATATCCAAGTAAGAAGTCTTTCGTGTTAAAGGCATCCTGGCGCCAATAAACTAGCAATATGACAACACTCGTCTACACACCTCGCGCGCAACTGGAGAGGCTCTGCGAAACCTGAAATTTGAACCGATTCCATACCCTCCTTATTTCCCCGATCTTGCGCGTTGCGATTTTCATTTTTTTGCTAAACTCAAGAGACACCTCAAGGGTAATCACTACACCTCGGACGATGAGGTGAAGGAAGCTGTCAAGTCCTGGGTTCAAGAGGAGTCGGAAGAGTTTTTCAGTGAAGGAATGAAAAAACTTGTTACACGTTCGGAGAAATGTGTTATCGTTAACGGTGACTATGTTGAAAAATAAATTTATGTTTTTGAAACTCAGGAATTTTACATTAATGTGCTTACCCTACCTTGCTATTTGCTTTTGTTCGCGCCCTACAAGCATGTGTGCATTACTTTTCAGCTTACCCTCGTATAAGGAAAAATATTCTGTTGAACAGAATAGCTTTTTACTTAGGTATCTCTGCAATGAGCATGCGCCCACAAAATCAGATGGTGAATTATTAAATGAGCGAATGATCTCAACCGTATCTCACCGACCATTTTTTTCGCTGGAAATCCAGCATTTTCATTCACATTTTTATGTTCCAAAAACAATTTTTTCGTTCTATTAATTTAATAATCGACTCTTTAATATCCATGGAATTGGTTTTTTTTTCATTTAACTGATTGATGATTAGGAGTCCTTACTCAAGGGTTCGGCAACATATGTGCCAAAAATGTTTTATTGCTTCAACGGTCATGGTTTCATAGAATCAGGAGAAAAGAGCAAAAAGGTTTGCAGTGAGATAACATCACGCTTATGCCCTTAACTGAGTGCCTTCAGTGAACTCACGTTCATTGAGTATGCCAGCGAATGATTTCCCTTCGTAATAATTCAGCCAGTTTCAGAAACTATACTATGTGTTACAGAAACCATAAGCGTTACAAAAAGTTGTACACAAGTTGTAAAAAATTATAACTTTGAGAATAGGTCTGATGCTATGATGATGATGATGATGATGGTCTGATGCAGATGATGAATTAAGTGCATACATTGAGAACATATTTTCAATATCAAAAATCTCTTATTCATGCGTAGAAATTTAAGTGCAAAATTAAAAAGTATTCGTAATTCAAAGAATTAAAAAAACTTTCTCGGCATCAAAATCATTTGCGAAAAAGATCTTTAATATTTGCGAATGGAGATGGCACGCACTGATAATTCCATTAAAAGAAACATGCTGGATATTTGCTTTGATTGACAAGAAACGTGGACGTGAACCTTTTTAATTTCCTCCTAATTCCCTCTTTCAGAGCATAATGACCCCGTGGGATAATCTTGGCGGCTGGTAACACTTCGAGACAAAGCGGAAGTAATTAAATACGCATAAAACGACTGAAAACTCTCGATAGAAAGATCGGTGCGACTGCCAAGGTTTCGTCACAATGACGCTCTCACACGGAACTGCAAAAAATAAGTCAGAAGAGTAGAGGAAAGGGATTCATAGAAGTCTTGCCAATCCAAGAAGGCGATAAAATGGGAGAAAGTGTTTTTCACCGCCAACGTTTCTGCATTAAAAAATCTTTTAAATCCTCATAGTGAGTCTTTAATGTCGACCGTTGGATTTATTTCAATAATTCCAGAGACTTGGGGGGTGTTTATAATTGTACATAACGTAACACCCTAATTGGAGATAAAACATATGCTCGTTGGTTGGAAGCCAACACTTCGAGCAAGAGAGTATTTAGAATGGCATGATTAATAGTGATTAGAAAAATACGGCAAGGAAACATTTCTCTTGACGTTCGTCTAGTGGTGGTTAAAATTTTGTTTTAACTGCCTTCATTACAGACAAGGAATGGCATAATTAAACTTTCCCGAAGGTTTCATGTACCAAATACTGATATTCCTATCAAAATAATACTCTGATTCCAAATAAGAATGTAGATACTTTTAAAATAAATTTTCAAAAAATGCTAAAACTACATAATAAATTACAATGAACATTAGCCTCGAAAAAAATTTCTTTCTTAGTAAATCGTTTTAAATAATCTACTCTTTGGTTATTATTAAAGTTTAATTTGATTAATAATATGATGTACCATTTTTGTTTAGCCAATGATTGTGAAGAAACCCTGAAAGGTCTTTAAATGGTCGTTTAAAAATTGCTTACAATAAACCCTAAGCCACTCACAGAACATATTCTAAAGTATAAACCCTAACTCAACGTTCCTTCTGTCGTTTAAGGTTTTGGATGAACAATAATAAGTTGCTTTACCTCATATAACAAAACAAAAGCTTACATCTAACACAACAATAAGCCCTTCAATTCTGTATACTTCCTTCTACCCTTTATTCTCTTCATTCCACCATGCCTTACTTTTTCCGACCCCGTCGTCCCCTTCCTAAAGTTCTCCCTTTCATCACAGTCTTCAAAACCCATCGAAAATGAAAACGCTCTTTCCCCATCTTTCCTGCTTCCTTTGGATTTCTCCAACAAAACCCCTTTTCTTTCTGGGCGTTAGGTGGTAGAAGAGACTCCACAGACTCAATCTCGCCCCAAAATAAAAACGACTATCTATCTATACTTTCCCACCATGCCTAGCACTTTTTCGTTTGTTTTCCTTCCAGTCCATTACATATTTTCCATTGTTCTCTACCCCTAAAATTCAAAATCCTCCAATCTATGCATATTATCTTGGTTAAGCGACCACGTTTGAAAATCACGCTCCAAATCAAAAGTGTTAACTAGTTTTTCCTTAACATTCTCACTCAACGTCCCAATCATTAATACCTTCCTTGTACGAAAAGTATCTTTGCTTAATACAACTGTTCTTCTTAGGTCTCGACTACATTGACCATCTTGGTTCAAAGTACCACCAAGATAGGTAAACTGCTCCACTTACTCTAGTTATTTTAACGCTTATCTTCGGCTCTCTCTTTCTCAAAAACTAGGAAACATGTGTTTTGTTTGCATTCAGTCTCATCCTTTTACAATCACACTGATATTGCTAACACACGCTGAGCAACGCATGTGACCACTAGGCTAACTGGCTAACGAAAGCTTGATCATCTGCAAATCTACTGTTTTCATGGGTTCCCCGACGGCTTTCATTCCTATTTCCAGTCCTTGCCATGTCTCTTCAACTATTTCCTCCACCGATACGTTGTAAAGCACGGGTGATACTGGATGCCCCTGCCTTATTCCTCTTTCTAGAACTCCCCATCCCGATTATCCATCCGCCACTCGTACCGGAGCCGTCAGAAGTATTTTCATGTTACGAATAAGTATCCTATCTACTCCCATTTTCAACAGTTTGTTCATTAATTCTATATAATTTCCTCAATCGAATGTCTTCTAGAAAGGTACGAAACAAAAAACATATCCTGATTGTATTCTACAAGTGTGTTCCTCTCTATTAGTAACCTCATTACTGCTATGGCGCCACTTATGCCTATCCCTTAATGGACCGAAACTGCTCACACTCTAAGCAATAATTTTCCCTCTTCTCCAGCCTTATACTGATGAGCATGAGTACCACTTCAGCTGCGTTCGAAATCAAGCTAATTGTTCTATAACCCTCAAACTTGCTGCCTTTCCCTTTCTTTGGATGGGAACTAGCTTTTCAGTGGCTTAATTTTACGGCCGAATTCCTCAATCATCGGTGCTAAAAAATTGTCACATAAAAACTATTCCTTCCTCGATTTGCTAAACTGTAAGTAGTTCCGCGAGAATGTCATGTATCCCAACGCCTTATTTTATTTTCATTTTCGTAATGCTCTTTTAATCGCTCAATCAAATATGACTGGAACTCAAGTGTTCCCATCGACGTCATATTCTCTTTCTATGCCTAAGCTTGCTGGCCTAATGTGGGCGTGGGTGTTGCGTCAGTTCCGTGGGTTCGATCTCTGGGGAATTTGATGGCAAGCCAAAGGTTTATCGGGATCCAAGCGACGCACGGACCACCATAGACGTCCGGAGAGCAAAAAAGAAGAAACCAGTGCAGCGATAATAAAAGTCGCCACCAATGGAAACGAGTGTTCACTTTTTGTTGCACCATAAAAGGTTTCTAACTCGCATTGCAATATGTTAAATATCGGTTGGAAATTCCAATTTCTCAGTAGTAAGAATACATCAGTCGATAGTTCTCAAGACAGAATTAAATGGCAGTTTATGTTTCACTTCCCCATTTTCCTAATTTCCTCATCCTGTGGATCTTGCCGTTAGCTGTAGACTACACAAAATGATGTCATGGCATTCTCCGCAGTTCATCGAAATGTCTCCTGTCTTACCACATCGAGCATTTCTCGAATACTTTTCAGTTCGGTTGATATTTTCAGAAATCGAACGCTTTAATGTTACCCTGGATTGCCTCACAACTACAAACAAAACGAAACACATTGAAACTTCCTTGATTTGCTTTTAGCGTCGAAATTAAAACAATAGTCGTGAATATTGAAAGAAAAGATGAAAATAAATTACCTAAACGGACAACGATGTTGACTGGACCATCAAAAGTGAGATTTTTGGTTTTTTTATGTCCAGAATACTACTGCTATGATTTTTATACATACATCAGGTCTGCACAAAGATTTCTTGTGCAAGTATACGCCAGAGATATTGCCCTTATCTCCCAGAGAATTAATCGTTTCTGGCGTAACCTAGGGGAATCGTTCCATAATGAATAAGATCAAAGTAAAATCTCATATCAAATAAAGCCATAAAAACATTAATCAACCCGAAGGTTGGTTTGGTAGGTGATGGTAGGAGAGTTCACTCAGTACTATCGTAAGCCCGACGGCGTGTGAAATGCAGATATCAGGGTAGGAGGGTCAGTCCCTTTCCCTGTGTCACATATGGTTTCCCTGTGTCACATATATATATTTGATATGAGGAATTACAAAGTTTTACTTTGACGTTATTCACTCCCGGAGAAGTTTTTGATGGCACGCAACGATTCGCACACACGAGTCAACAGTTACGAGCACAAGAAAAAGTCGATATGTTCTACAAAGAATAGCGATATAAGAATATATCGGTTTAATTTTGACCAACGCTCTGGTGAAAGATTCAGACTCTACGTGCAATTAGGCTGTTCGATCCACACCTTGTCACTCAGATTGATGTTACTGCTTTTACGCATTTGATTTAATGATTGAATTGGTGGATTATGTATTATTATTCATTATACATTAATCGTAGTTTCAATAAACCAATACGGTTACAAAATTGTTCATTTGAGAAAACGTCTATAAGTTATGTTTGGTATTAATTTTGTCATTGCATTAATATTAAAAACTAAATAGACTTCCAAGTAAAATAAAACTGCAATATGAAAAACAGCAAAGAGGCTATTAATAAGGGAGAATTTCGTTTAAAAATGCCTACAAAAATAATTCAATGAGTATAATAATGGTTTTTTGATATCAGAGTAAGCCGCTTAGGTCTAGTTTAAAGGGAAAGCAATGGTGGACGTAGAGTACGCAATTGTACATTTAACCTGTTTCCAATTCAAATTAATTTAGTATTAATGAATTAGAGATATTCAATGGTAAAAAAAATAGTTTTTTAAAAGAAAGTTAGCTTTTGAGCTCATTTTTCTTATAAACTGAAGCGGGAAGAATTTTCCTTTTTGCCTATGACATAAGATGGTGACGTCAATTACCATTTTATTATTAATACCTTTTTGATAGAAATATGAAAATATGTAATGATCACCAAATTTAAAAATTAACACTGAAATTTCCCATCATAATTTACATAAAAAGGTAAAAGTTGATAGTTAAAAAAGGTTTTTACTTTTCCTTCCACAGGTGTTGATAGTTTCAGCGGCAATGCTCATCGGAGTGTGCAGCGTGCCGGTTCCATCTATTGGAAGTGAGGTGCCGGGACTAACTACAGTACTTTTCCCTGAGGTAGATGAGTTTATCAATTTTTATCCCTGTAAGGTTGCCAATTTGGCAAATGCAAACCTTTTAAAAGTTGTTTTGACCAATGCTAATATTAATAGTTTGCAGCAAGCAATTAATTTTGTTGAGGTGTATTTAAAGAAACAGCTTCGTTTCCTTTTGGTATTATAAAAATTCGGTAAAATCATCAAAAGTTTCAATCCTAAAATCGGGAGATATTACTTAATCCCTGTAACTTTGAATATTAGGTATTCTGTTGAGCAACAATTCCATGTGTTCGTCATTAAACATTTTTAAAGATCCTTAATAAATTGATATAATCTCTACACTTTAGAAAGAGCATGAAAAGCTGTACTAAAAACATGCTACGATTTTTAGTATGCCTTTAGAAACGGATAAAGTAAAAAAACTAATTATATTACACGTTAAAATATGATTTGGTAACTATCCAAAATTTGAAATGGGAATATTTGGAAAAAGTGAACAGTATACCTAATTAATTTCATAATGCACTCTCTCTTTTTGACACCATGCGAAAAATTTCGAAAAAGGAAAAAAATTCATTTTAATGAGGGTAAATAATAACAGGTACTTTACACTTCCACATACTTTTAATGTCCTATGACTATGGTTTCGATACTGTGCATCATCGAAACCGTGGTCGTAGGACATTAAAAGTGCGTGGAAGTGTATAGTTTCTGCTATTTTTTACCCTCATCATGAAGGTATTTCACAAAGTTAAGCCTGAAACTGTTAACTTAATTACATTTTAATTCCAGCAATATCGGTCTTTTTAGAAATGTTAGACCAATGGTTAGCCCATGGATTGACGAATATTAAACACCTACCCATGTATGAAATCACATTTCCTCTCGAAATAAATTCATGCCGAAAAATATATTCCATCCTATGTGACTACAACGAACAAGTCATTACAAACATTATTTCCTAAGTTAGAATGGCCATACCCAGCCATTTCTATACATATTCTATGTATAGCATGGCTCGTATAACAATATACATTATATGCAGTATGCATACAATTGCTCGTTAAACAATATGCTCTTTAACATCCTGTATGATCGATATATAATTTATCGATTCCATTCCATTTTTTTCCGGTGTTAAATAAGGGAAATTAGAATTAAATATTTTATGCTTCCACTTCATCCCTTTAAATACATATTTTAATTGAGGATTCACATTTCCATTTTTACGTACAACTGAAATGAATACCTATCACCAAAGATAAATTCGAATTTCTCAACCGTGATCTCAAAGTAAAGAGTGGAAGCCAGTTCAGTCAAAGATGGTCAGCTCTGCTCAAATAGCTTCGTACACCAGCGGGAACTTTTGAAAAAAAAAGTAAAACTTTTGATCTCAGGTTTACGCCAGCCGCGAAAATCTTAAATCCTTCAAGGCCATGGCACTTCGCGACACAACTCAGCAATTTGAGATCGTTGGCGGGAGAAAAAAATTAAAAAAAGGTGGATCCTTTCGTGCAATAGCAAGGTCTCTGTCGGCATAGAAATAAAGAAAAGTGATCCGACGATTCGAAAATTATACCGGTAACCGATAATTTATTTTCTCTCTTTTTCATCCCTCTCCCTCACCTTGCCTTTCGCCGCTGTCTCCTGGAGGTGCCCCCAACCTCCCGAGTGCCGTACTTCGCACCGCTCGACCCCGTGCCCCGCGTTGAATACGACTACCGCTACACCATCGACGATGTCGCCGCGTCGGGGGTGTCCACGGATCGATGGGAGCGAAGAGTCGGGGACTTCGTCAGGGGAGGCTACACCTTCCTCGAGGCCGACGGTCGGATACGTTTCGTCGACTACGAGACGGACGGCTCAGGGGGAGGGTTCAAGGCAGTGGTGAGGCATGCGACCCCGGCCATCCACCTGCTAAGCACACAGCAGCTCTACAAGTCCTTTGAGATGCACGGTGACCCCCTGGTGAACAAGCTGGCGAGGATCAGGGGTCCCGAGAGGGCGAATGCTCTGAGAGGATGATGGTCACTGTCGCGGTGGACCAAAGCTAATTGACAAAGACACTCGTGACAAAACATGGCTGAACGGTTGGGTCCATCGCTCCTCATCATTACAAAAACAAGACTAGCCTCAGGGATATCGAACGTGATCGAGAAGAGATATCAAGTCGGAATTAATGATGGAATGTTGGATGGATAAATTTTTCGCGGGGGATAAGGAATGTCATTTTTTTGGAAAACTTTTGTCTTTGTCGAGAAGTCTTGGTACAAAATTGTGAATGATTAAACCATCATGCAGTGGAGCTCTAGTAGAGGTCTAATAGAGGTGTAATTATGGATTATTCTCAGTCCTTAGTAAAAAGAAAACCTCATAGCACGTATAAGTCTAAAGAAATATAGTCTAAAATGAGAGGCTATCAATCATTGACAAATTACGTGGCTATTTTTAACCCCAACCGTCTACTTTTAACTCTTTCGGAAGATGTTTGTCGAAAGTGTTTAGTAAATATATTCACGCGGGAAGCAAACAATACAATAAATTTAAAGTAATCATCTTAAAATTTAACTCGTTTTCTATCTAATTAGCAAAACTGTGGTTCGGTTTAACAATGGTTAAGGCAATGAGGGAAAGAAGCGGATAAAGAAAGTGGATGTCATATATATATCATTATTGAGCTCAAACAATGTTAAGTCATTCCATAAGTTCTATTTAGAAAGACTAATCACCTTTCACGCATGCCAACTATTTCATCGTAGAAAGGACATATCACCAATATTAGAATCATTCATTTTTTGAAAAGTTCATCACTTTGAAATCATTTAACTGAAAAAAAGCTCATTTCTCTCTAATTAAGTCATCAGTATGAATGTTTTTTATTAATTTTTAGCAGTGATTTTCATTATTTGATTGTTCTCCAATGAATTCCAATTCTTCTTCAATTAAACAAGGTTCTATTAAATACTTTCTACAAGAAGGAAATACTTAATTTATCTAAGTGCAAAATAAATGTAATAACAAACTTTACATTGCACCAACATTGGAAAATATCAAGTGAGTTGAAAATAAATATTTTCAATACGTGTGAAAGAGTTAAGTAGTTAAGTCACTGAAATTTGCAATGTATGTATTCATAAGGGTGATTGTAACTTTTGGAATCAAATTGACCCTTTTCTAAATACGTTTATACAGCGTGCTAATGATAAATTAAATCAGGTAATATTATCAATATTCGATTTGTAGATAATTCCATCCCAATATTGTGTTTTTATCTATTTCATAGCAAAATTTAGTCATTGCAAGATTTTTTAATCTTATTACGGGAAAAAATGTTAATTTCTGCGTATAAGTTATATATGTTCAGATCACACTTTATTGTGGCATTATATAACACGAAAAATAATAATTCGTGGAAAATACGACTAGCAAAGCTGAATTAAAATCGTACCTAACAGAAAGATCCAAGGCCTGTTCACAAGTGGATCATAAATTGCGATCCGGGAGAAGGGAAACTAAAGGGTTGTGGGAAAGCGAAGCGATTAAGGGAATAATGTCAAAGGCTGAAGACAAAGCAAAGGTCAGTGGTGTACTTGCCGGAAGAACGTTGGAAACAAAGGAATGCAGTGTATAGCAATGTCATGTTTTAGAAAAGAGAAGTAGGTACAAACTTGGCAAAGAGGTCGTATTAAGTTCCTCCTAAACGTCATACATACCCTTACATAATATACGGAACAATATGTGCTCGTCTCGAAATTAGTTTATAAATGATGAAGATAAGACAATACGGATTCGCGACTTGATGCTATCCGTGCCGGTAAGCCGATAGCATGAAGAAAACCACAAACGCAAACTTTGTAATCTATGACGTCAAATCGAACGGCCTATCTAAATACAAGATGCCCTTGAAGACCAAAAAGTTTCACGTAGCCTAGTGATCATGGAAAGTAGAATGAGGTACCGATAAATGTTTAGAACCTTGTATAATAAGTGGCAATAAATACTAAGCGTACACGCAGAACCTTACAGATACAGCGATAGTACGTCAACTCATGAAACGGAAGGAAGTGGTAGGAGGGAGCACCCCTAAAGAGGGCAGAGGTGGACGATGCGGAACGAAGTTTCGCCGTTCATGACACCGGGGGAGCAGATCAACACTGAGCTTTAACCTTGACTACGGGGACATTGGTGGGGATTTATTGCGTCCTCTGCAGATGTAATTAGGTTGGCATCCCTATGGCTGAGAGAGTCGTGACCGGTTGGCGCGGGAGGGGTATTGTGCGTACATGCGAGTGCCTTGTGATCTTCTCCGGAATTCTTTGCCTCCACTCCCGATGACGGCGGCCGTACATCCATTGTCCCACGGGCGAGGTAGTCCCCCTTCACTTGCCACTCGGGGATGACGACGCAGGGATGAGAACGCCTGCGTCAAGGAGATGGGTCTGCCCGCAATTCACGAAGAGATCGAAACCAAATTCTTCTCCAAAAAATTACATTAAAAGCTCGAGGCGACTAGCTGCAACACGAAAGCATCGAAAGAACTCAATAGCGAGCCAGGATTTCAAACGAATTTTCCCATTAAAGTTGATTCTGTTCACTGTGTAAAGAACGTGGAGGAGAGCGCAGCATTATTTTTACCAAGGAAAATTGTGACAAGAGTAACAAATGAGGCTAAAATCGTCAAAAACCGAAAAACGTAATCCGTAAAAGTCCCCTTAAAAGATACATTTGTCCCCGCGCCGTGCCTTCCTAAGATTCAAGTTAAAAAAATCTAACGTTAACAATAATTCTTTTGACACATTTTGTGGCAAGAAATCTCATAAGAAGATGTCCCAAAGCAAAGATTTGGTGAAATGATAAGGAGGGTCTCTGACCGAACACATCCGGTGCATGCTGGTTTCCAGTGGTTATGTTAAGTGCACAAGACACGCAGCATTAAAGGGTACACCTGAATCCACGAATTAGGTTATACGCGCGGGAGCTCTTACAATAAGAATTAAATGAGTTTCAAAACGACAACCACTCCAACGACAGTTCAAAAAGCCCAGGACATGGATGGAGAATCAATCTGTTGTAAGACAACGAAGTTTCAACTGTTATTTGTTAAACATGTAATTTAAATAATAACAGAAGTGTCCCTACGCTGAAAATCTGTAAAATTATTCCAGATAACATTTTTTGCCAAAAAGCCAAGCACCTCCTCGGATACGGTAATGGTGGGTCATCATCCTCTGAAAGCATGTGCGCTTTGATTTGCACTACGCCAAGGATTGCCAAGGCCACGAATGATACGGGACGCCTACGCTAAAAAGTGTCGCCTCTAGCTTCAGGAGTACATTAAAATTCCTTCATGCTCTCAGTAAATTATCTTGCTCAAACAAAACTTCGTAAAGTATTCTCTGCTTGGAGAAACCCGGAACTAAACAGTTCAAGTGAGCACAACAAAACTTACAATAATTTACATGAAACGTAATTTGCACATAAATAATTTATGTAAATATAATTTTAAAATACTACAGTGTGAATTAATGGTAAATCGAGATTCAACTGACAGTAACGCCCTCTACGTCTTCAATTTGCAGAGAAGCAAAGTGGCAAGCCTACGAAAAATGATTATATAAAAAGGAAAAAAAGTAAAGATATGCTATAATGATTTGTATGTATAATATTAACTAATGTAAATACAATGAAACGTGTGTGTGATGAAAAAATAAAAAAGGAAATTTTAATGCAAAAGTTGCTAGTCGTTGTCCTTTTTGTTTCATAATCCCAACCTGAAAACTGCCATATATATAATCGACAGACATTAAAACAGATTCAAGACGTTTTTATTTAGATATAAATTCAATATTTCTAATGGAACACTACGGGATGAGACAAGCGTATGGAAGTAAATGATTTAGAAGTTGGCATGATTCTTGAGATTACCTACTCATTATAAATGTACATAGTGCATAAATTATGAAAAGTTACATCAATACCTTCACGAACAGAACCGAAAAATACGGTAGACTTAACATCATAAATGCATACTTTTAATGAGCGGCTCCAAAATCACTTCTGACCCGAAAAGAAGGAGAAATTCGCTGCCATGACTCCTCGCGAGAGAACAAATTTTGATGGTTTGTGATGAGACCATGCAGGGTCATCGTGTTCAAACATTCAACAATGAAAACAAGTGCGTGTCATTGCTATGACTTTGCGCCAATCGTGCGCATCTGTTTGATTAGTTAGCGGGAACATGTGTGTGAAAAACGTACGACAAAGATATGCCTCAGGGGACACAAAGAGCTCCCATTGAACTCATGAACAGGTGAAATCTAAAGAAACAAAATTAAAACTAAATGAAACTAAAATTGATCCATATTTTCATAAAAACTCAAACTCAAGGCAATATTTGACAGAGCCTTTTTGGATGCAAATTATGGTAAATATTGACCCATGTAGTATCTTAGTGGCGTTCGTCATCGGCGAATATGATTCATACATACAATGTAGGAATGGCTTTCCTCTTTCCATTAGTATGTATGCGGTATGGCGTGTATGGTGAAATGATGATGCAGCACTGCTTATTTGCATACTCATTCTGAGGAAAACTGATTGAAAGAGTATATTCGAATCACCTGCACATCCGAAGATTGACGAAAGTTGGAGCTGATTGCTGGAACTCTTGGCCAAGAACTTAAAAACAGTACTATTCGTCTTTCCTTTGACAAAGTTACGACAGCATTCTAACAAAAATTTAAACCAGTGTAGGTATTGAAATTAATAATATGAAAAATATACATTATAAGGAATGCACTAGTTTTTAAGTTACTACTAACCACAATAATATGCATTATTACTCTAAATTCATACGCAATACTGAGACAGACGCCCGCAGAGGTAGTCAGAGTCAGACAAACTATTGTTATGTGTACGTCACGGGTTGGACGTAAAATAAAAAATTTCCTCACAACGTACTGTAGGTACGCTGAAAAGCAAAAATGAGCATCTATTAACTTAACTGTAGCTTTAATATCCCAAATTGTGGGTGTGGCATAAAATATTACCTGAAAAATGGTCTTCCCTAAAAATTACGGTTAATTTATGAGTGTGCACAACGGTTAAAGACTGAAGGAAGTTTTCTCTTCGGTTATGAAAGCCAATTATAATGCAATAATTCAAACTTCTATGTGACGCAAAAATAAACCCTAAATCCACGCATCTTAAGTAATTTTCATGAAACGTACACCCTCAGTTTCAGGTAAGGAAAAGCGTGCTTATTTTGGACTGTTATCTATTGCAGTTTAGAAAAATCCAAATTTGAAGGTGAAAAGAGCATTGGGCCAACAAATGTTTTTAAAAATGTTAAATACTCCTTGAACCAGTGCCAAAAGTACTAGTTATTAGATGAAGCGAATCACAGATGAGGTGATTTGCGCCACAATCTAGTGGTGTATAATTTGATGGTTCGATTGATCTATTAAAAAGTTAGTCGTGAGACGTGTTTTGTAGCCATTCAGCAATCAACTTCAAAACCAACTAGAAAAACACAACCAAGTGCCTTCAGACACGAGTCACGACGCCCATTGATCACAACATATGTTCCTTTCCGTATTTTTAGCTATGGCTTTGTTTTTCACGCCAATTATGACCCGGAATCGGCAATCAATTTTGTGTAAGACAAGACAGCTAACAATAAGTAGTACATGCAATGATAGTAATGAACCAGTTCTTATACAAGTAATGTCACGCGTTTTCCCATGCCAACTGAGAGTTAATTTGGCATAATTAACACTGAAGTATTCATTGCATGGCGGTAGAGACATTTTGATGGACGAAAATTATCAATTGATTAAATGTTTTCCACTGATCCTTGGCTTCTGCAAATTAATTTAAAAATACAACCTACTCCAACCACAAGATGAACTCCGCTTTTTGCAAGAAAAAGCTATAGCATCCCTTTTAAACTAATACGTAACATTGAGTCCGGAGAATAAGTATAATGGTAGAGCAATAATAGCGATTGCCTACCCGTTTTTAGCATTTCCACGTTTTCATTCTCTCTTCACCGCTAATATTGCACAATTTTAATAATGAATTTCTACAGCAAACTATCAATTAAAATGTAATTTTAATTGTACAAAAAGTTTATTTTTATCTCGAAAATTATTAGTAAGTTCCACGGAGTAACGCCTGAGACCTTAAATAACAATGATTGATGGTTCTATAATTCTATTTGGGTAATGATAATTCTTAATAATTGCTCATAATAAGAATATACAAAGGAATAAAGTGTATAGAAATATATGGGATTGAAGTAGTAAATGAGAACTCAAAGAAATATACTGGCTATATACCGCACTAGTAAGACCTAGTCTTAACTACTACTCAATAGTGAAGTGAGGGAGGGTCCGGTAATCAGGAGCAAAAGCAAACTCAAAGACAATCAATGACAAACTCAGACTCTTGTGTACCGCTCACCATTAAATAAGGAAAACCCGGAGCAACAGCTTATTGCCTAAAATACACAAGGCAAAGATACATTCCTGCCCACTTCTTAACATGTAGCGAGCTCAGCAAGTCCAATCCTATCTTTGAGAAAATATGGCTTCGGGTCGAGGTTCAATACCATAGGTCCCCTATTCAAAACGCGCCCAGAACACATTCTTTGTCAAAACACACTCAAGAGAGCCATGGAATGGAGGGTGAAGGGATGGTCTACACAAGGGATCCTCTGTATTGTTTACGGATGTCTACGGGATGAAAAATAAGGAGCCAGTGTTTATGAATCCAGCCCGCCCCCCTCCCAGGGATTTCAATTTTCCATTTTGAAAATACTCTACAAGTTTCCAGTCTGAAATACTACTCATTTTGTGTTGTTTTGAATTAATAATTACATAGTTGGCTCTAACCGGCAAGTAAATTCATATATTCACAAATAGCGAATCAATCATTGAGGCGCTTAACTCCATTCATGAATATAACGCCTAGTTCAAAGGTGTCGAGATGCGTTAACTGAAGCTTCCCAAGAATAGCGTTTTTCAGGATTACGTGGCGTAGATGCATCGCCGGGGATGAGATTGCTGGGATCTTGCCAGGGTAAGGGTCATTCATGATCCGACTGGTCCGAAAAAAACTCTTATCATTATTTCTACAAAAGTTAATACAGAGGTGGATTCATATGCAGCATCCCCACGATCAGAACTAATAAACAGAGCTTAATGGAATCCAAAATCTATACAGGAGGCCCTAGGACCAGCAATATCAAGGAGCTTCTCTCAATGGACAGAAGTTACATAAGAACGTTAGCGGAAATATTGAATGGCCAGGGTCAAAAACACCTTAATCCCCAGGGTGTGGTGCGCACACCCAGATGTACGTGATGTAAAGAGAATGACGAAACGTCTCATTTCAACGGGGTTGCTCTGTCATTTCAAGGACTCGCGTGAACTTTCTAGGGGCACCGTTTGAGTTAATAAGTATCGGAATAAATTTGCTCCTCCTATGAATGGTGCATTTTATAACTAATCTTCAAGGTGTGAGCTTATGGTTGTCTTCGTTAATCGTTGATCTTTTCGTCAGATTTCATGGCCATGAATGAGTTTTTTTCACCTCTTTATGCCGGTTATCAAATATTTCAAAAGGTTGCCTGGCTGTCTTCATCAACGGTAAGAAAATACCTACTTAGAAAAAAATATGTGCCGAGTTCAAGATAACACGAATTTTTTCCAAGAAAAACAAAGTTGAACTATATTATCAAAAACTAGTATTCTAATTCTGTCCCTTACCATATTGTCTACTTGCGTATTTGTTTGTTCGTACATGACCATTACTCATCGCCTAGACGTCTGATCACCTATTGACCATTTCTTAGATTGGCCTTGAATATGTTTTTAATTATCACTCACTACATAAATGAAATCAAGAACTAACAAAAGACATAAATAAAATTTTTTCTTCTCACTGTCAAGAACTTAGAAACCAGTAAAAATGTATTGGTTATATTTAAAAGTAAAGAATGTACAGCATTTTGGAAAGTTCAGGAATTTTTGTGTTACTTTCGATTACCTATGATAGCAACATGTAATGAGGTTTGCAGTTAAAATGAACCATAAATTTTACTCTGGCTATTTAAACTTGAGCTCTACGGCCTCGAAAAATAACAAATTAAAGGAAAACTCCTATAGCCGTAATATGTTATTGCGTCATACAGGCATTACTAAGACTAAAGAAGTTTTCCTTTAATTTGCTGTTTGCTTAAATCATATCGAGCTCCCATTCAAACCAGTAAAATTAAAGTAACGGGAGATAAAATGAATGTTAAAATGGCCACTACTGATGCAGGGCATGATTTCTACAGTGAACGGCTCACTTCAAAGTCGAGAAAGTTAACAGCAAAGACGTTTTAACGGATCCGCTGGTAAGAAGACTGACTCTTTGCGAAGTAAAGGAGCCCAAAACAATACTGATAATTCAACCATAAAATAATTAAGAATATTTCTGTAATATTTTTGCCATGTACAGCTGTTGTGTATTTATCTTAATGAGCATAGCTTTACGTTAAGGTGACTGGATTTATAATTTTGTCACTAGGTATTTTCCATTTTAATTACTTTTGAATGCTACCCAGGAAATATGAAAGCTAAATACTGTCTCAGCACGTTTAAATAATTAAGGTTAATATCCCTATCAATTTATGAAATGTAGAGATGATACTTTAAAATTTTAAGTTAATTAAAACTTCTTTTTACTCCGTTGAATTCGCGCGAGTTTTTAAAATGTATTTTTATGTGATGTCATTGTAAAATTTCGATCAATAATGGCACTATTAAATAAAAATATAATAATCCTTATATATATAATCCTTATGATTTTGCGAATTTTGGGCATCTTTCAGCGATGGTTTCGTTCACAAAAGTTCATTGACTGCCCAAGCGGGCAAGTATAAACCGTCCCGGTGAGTGAAGTCCCACCTTTACCGGTCATTGTACATAATAAACGCATGGCATTGAAGAAAGAAACATGGCTGAGGTAGAAGTGCGGTTTGCGAGAAAGTGAAACTTAAAACTAGGAATAAAATATGAATTCTTAATCTAACAAGAAAGGAAAGCCGACAGGGAACACTCAATCCAATTTTTATAACAAGGAATACTATTTCATGAATATTAGGGCGACAAGAAAATTAAAAGCTGAAAACATTAAAAACTATACTAACTATAACACAACCGTGAAGCGTTGTCTATCATGCGGTATGCATAGCTAGTTGCTGCTAGTCAACTAGGTGAGCATTGCCATCACGGTTGGTCTACCAGCTTAAGGAGGTTTAAATTGATTCTTGAGAACTAATCGCCCAACGCCATAGATTATTTAACTATTTCTATAGCCAATCTAATTTATGCTAGACCTATGTTATTAACTTCATGGATCCTTCATCATTTCTGCCGCCTCTTATAATCGTATAACACGTTCATTCTCTACCCCACTCTTTCATACTGATTCAATGTTTTTCCTTTCATGTGTTTTTTTAAGGTAATCTACCGGTTAAGGTAGGTTTTTGGATGGACTCAACTACCAAACAAACATTTTATTACTCCTAACAAAACACAAAATCCATCGTCCTACTCTATATTAGGTCCCTCTTCATCTCTGAGTACTTTCTTCCTCCCTTCATCCCGTCCAACATCCCTATCCTGTTCCTTCCCTTTCCTCTTTTGCCCAACATTCTCCCCTCTATCACAGTCTTCAACATCCCACTGCCGGTCAACACCCCCTTCATCCACTTTTCCTGCCTCCATAGGATTTTCATGTGTACCATACGATAAATGTATATGGACGAAAAAAGGTCGTCATCAAAACTTTCATCTTCCAGTTTCGTTTCATGACGAGTTTAATTTAAATGAAAGGTGGTTTTCTTTAAGACATTTTTCATAATATGATCCATAAATTTAAGAATTTCTCTTATACCACATGCATATTTCCCCCAAGGTGAGATCTGAACTATATGTCTCGATGCAGTGAGTCCGGCCACTAGTGATTTCTCCCTTCGCCCGTATCAAGAAACCAGGTAGATTTATTCCATCACCATTTCAAATGAATTCGTACGATCAGATAGCAAGGTAACAATTTTCTCGCGTTTCTACGCTCATAACCTTACATCAGATTAGTCAATGGACCAGAAAAATGGATCGTGGTTACAAGAAAACGATGCATATGTCCATCCTAATGCACAAGTCACTGAGATTCCATCAATTTAGTAGAAATACGAACTTATGAGAATGATAAAGTCCTCAATCCATATAAAACTGTCTAATTTTACATAAACTTCATATTTTTAAACTACTCTAGTGGAAAAGGTATATTTCCAGGATTTTGCATACAAGCAGTCGGATAAAAATTTATTATTTAGGCCAAAAGAAGTAAATGAATATCTCGTTCCCAAAAATCAAAGTATCCTCACAGTCTCAATGGATTTCAACTTTTGTGACAATTAACTTTGATGTACTGCCTCAGATGCCTTTTTCATTTTTTTCAATCGTTAATGCTGTATATTATAAAATAGTGCTGAAAATTACCTCTTGCCTTTTTCAATATTTTGTGTAACATCAAATCTGAAGTCAAATTCTGGCGTAAATAGCCACTGAACCTAACTTTCAGGGACAAAAAAGTCTATTCTTTAACGACACCTGATTTTCTCAAAATATAGGGGAATAGTAGTAATTATACTTCCGTCGTCACAATCAGTTCCCTCGTTTTAACTAACCATTCTCAATTTCATGTAGGTGGTCTTGGGCTTTGCTGGGACTCAAAAACCACCAAATAAATCATGTTCACTGAAGGTTTTAATGAATAACTAAAGATTCCCATTATTTTTTTCCTTAATTATAAAAAGGGATCATTAATGACCCATGCCACACGCCTATATGACGGCTTTCTCGGTATTATGTGATCGTAGACGTAAAAGTCATGGGTTTGAATTTCGAATATGAACCAACCTACAATTTCATGCCAAATATATTTTAAATTATGAAAATTTGCCGGTAGTTACTGGAGTTTTATGAACAGACAGGGAAAAACGGGCATAAAATATCCCATACAAGGAATCCTTCAATTAAGAAACCACAGCGACTCTTCTCTATTACCAGCGAGATGAAAATCTATCTCACACAATTCCATCCACATAAAAAATGAGAGATGAAACCCGTGAAATTCAAGGCCAGAAATGACACGGAAAATCGTGACGCTCAGAGAATGTTTGATACACGAATTGGAAATGAAAATATCAACTGGAAGGTAAAACAATTATCGGTGTATACGATGAAAAATAAGTAACAGATACGACATAAGGATGTGAAAGTGAGTATTAAATCCTCAAGCTAAGTACGCGGCCAAATAATGATTAGCATAGCTAACATAAGCCATTGCTATCATACTTGTATTTCATACAATCGTTGTTACTACTCCCCTTCAGCGAATCTTCAACGATCCCGAGCAAGAGAATGAGTTGCTTTCATAAAGTCAAGTGCTATCAATATCTGCTTGACTGGTATTTTGTACTAGGTTTTCACAGCGGATTAAAGCAAGCAAATGGATTGCCCTCATCTGTGAATAATTACTTCCTTAATCCATTAGGATATGGACAATCTTACCACAGTAAATTTGCCGCTTTTAACCTCACCACGCTATCACACAACTGTTGAGATTCGTAAATTTATGAAAACTGGTCCGGTAACTGGAAATATCCAAAACTAGTCCAGCATTTAATATTTTTTCCTTTTGACTAGGAATAAAGTTGCGACTCGGCTATAAAATACAGTACTTTTGAAATATTTTGCATCTCTGAGGAACCCTTATATTCTTATAGGATTTACAAAATACTACCAAGAACCCTAAATGAAATGGTTATGACGTAATTTACTATATAGAAGCTACCATTTACTACATCATGGCTTTTAATTTTAAGCATCATATTATTTCATCTCCACTGAGACTCTATATGTGAAACCATCTCCATGGGATCTCTTTGTTTAAGTTTACAAAATACTTCCACAAGCAATAGTTTGACAAAAAATGCCCAATTCCCACTTCATGAAATCCTTTGCCTTTTCTATAGCTATAGTAACACTGATAAAACCAGGTAAGTAAATGTATGGAGCAAAACAGCTATCCAATTAGGCAAGACATGCAGGATGCAACCAAAGATTCAATAATTGTGGAGGAAAATTGAGAAATATGTGAGCAAGGTAAGGCACAATATGGAAGATATGCCAGCATGAAAAGGGAAAAACTTAAAACCTGCAAACGCCAATAGTATTAAAATCTAACGGTCATATCCGAAAAAAAGAAAATTTTAAGTAAATTAAATTTGTGCTTAGGAATAAGGGACTGTATCCTACGAACAATATTTTTCGCCATAACTTGTTTCGTTGAACACATAATTATTTAGAGCAACCTTGTACAGTAACCAAATCATTTGGAATATTTAATCAATTTCGCTTTGCCGTTACCGCACTAAATGCTCTATGTGTACTCCCTATAAACCTTGAACTTTCCTCAAAGAAATCACACTCACTCTCTCCTCCCTTTCATTGAAAGAATCAAGGCCTGATAAAAACGAAATCGAACCATTTTCACTGAAAAGCAAATTTTTACGAACTTTCACAACGGAAACAACTTCTATTTCCTAAATAGTGTACTCAAAATTCAAATTTGTGTGCAACAATTTCAGAGTGTAAAAATCATTCGCCTTGACCTTTCTGAAATTGTTGCATTGAAAAATGTATATCAGCAGATGATTCCGTTAAAAGTCACCGTTGTGGCATCTCCCGCAGTTTCTTTGGAATGTGTTCAAATTTGAATTGGAAGGTAATATCACGCAAAATTATTATTTAAATTATCAACTGTAAAATCAGTGAAATGTTCTACTGAAAAATTTTGAGAGGCTGTACGTTAAAGACGGCAAATTAATTGAAAAAAAATGTCTAAAAATCTATATCTGTGATAACCAATTTTTGCCTATTCAATATTGCTCAATGAACAACTTCAAACGGCAGCTTTAATTTTTTTAACTTTATTAAAACACTGAAAGTGAATCAAGTTTACAGATATGTAATATATTTTGTTCAATGTTACTGCAATCATGAGGCGTAGAATGTTATCATACAAATACCTGTCTATCGCTCAAGTCATCTGACAAATGACTTGATTTAGAAATAGACCCTGATATTGGAAAGTGAATGAAATCTCTTAAAAAACATTTATCCGTGGAGAAATTTCTCCCTTCAGAATTTTTGGTCCTCTTATACCATGCACGTTAAATTCCACAAAGAAACACTTTTTGTTTCGAAATAGCACGCCGCGTTCCGGATTACTTTCCCTTACCGAGACGCGTAGCCTGTAGATTCTCGGCGACACAATAGGGAGTAAATTCCAGCATCCGGTATTGTGTACTTGCATACGGCAGTCACGCTTCGCTGCAACTGCTGTCTACGTTCTAATAATTATACCGTATCACTTAAACGCATTGTACATCCACCACCAATATGGAAAAATTAAACAGGATATTAGGCAACCGCCTCGGCAATTTTACGAACTACTAACAGAGCCATTGTTCGACGAACACGTTAAAAATAAAACATTGTTCTATTAAGCGACATCAGCAAGTTCCACTGAAGATTTTTGGCAATATTTTGTATGGATAAAGATTCATCAAAAGGTTGGAAACGGGATGAGGCGGTAAAAGTAAGTTGCTTTTTTGCATTCATTAGGCCTCGGAATATGATGCTACTAATTGGTTGTGTTTTGAGGGTCTTAATTAAATTGAGCGTAGCGACGAGCAGCTATTGACGTTATATTCCTATTATGGGTGGCCTATATCAAACAACTATAGCTGCAATAGATATTATCAATCATTCGCGGTATAAGTGTGAGCATCTCTCTCATAGGCATAAGGCTAGCATTGTACCTTGGTCAGTATTTGAGTAGGGGCCTTTCAATGACAATATTAAAAACTAATTTTAATTTTCCCATTATTACTGCTGATGTGATGTTAAATATAACATATGAATGACGGGTTGTATAAATTGCAGGTTTAAATGCCGCTTTGGATGGAAAAGCAGAATAGATATAAATAGAATCGCCAGGAGATAGTTGATTATGTTAGAAGCATAGTTTTTAGGAACGCGTTTTTTTCCTGTATTACGTCTACTTCTAACAGCTCATTTGTAGAGAGCGCACGCTCGTTCGAAATCGTCACACCTAAGCTTTGATTTCTTAAGTACCATTCAGATGTAAATGAGAACAAGATTGGCCAAGCGAGAATAGATATGTCTAAAGTTGCAAAAGGAATAAATAACTATCGATAATTTTATGAGTCCAGGTTGGTCTGATTAGAGTCAGATGGACACCGCATAGTAATCCCGTGGGTGCGGATTGGATGCCTCTCTCAGGGATGATGTGTTCCTCGTTAACAATAGGCACTGGTATTTCGTCTCCACGGAAACCTTTAGGTGAGTTGAGGGTGATTGGAATCTCTGCCGAACAGATAATGCGGTAAAGGAGGAATCATAAAGTTGAATCGTTGATTTGTGACGCATGTTTACAATTAGAATATGTCCAATGACAAAACATGCCTCCAATATAAAATTCAAAGTTCATTATGAAATTATAACAGCTGCAATAAGGCATCCACACTAGCGTTCACACAGTTTACAAATACTTACAGCGGTAAATTCAATAAGTTTAACTTTCAACGACAAAGGGCATTACGGTAAAAACTAGCACTACCAACGCCGGTAAATTAGGGAACTGACTGACGTACCTATATAAGGAAGGTTAAGTCCCGTTCTTGCCCAAACACGCAGAGAACCAGTATAGAAATGTTCTTAGGTCTTCAATGTATACCTACCTAAACAGGAAGGGGAACAATCCTTTCTCTTTGACCATTTCTCTTTCCCACATTTCGTTTTTCAAAAGAAAAGCCGCAGTTTCGGTGTCAGTAAACGTGTGAGAAAGTCCAAACCTGACTTTTTTCCTCAACTTTTCAAGTATCAATCGAATTCCCAATATGTTACGAATCAATTCGCAGGCATATCCGTTTACGAAACAATCAAAAGAATTGTCAATAAAAATGTGAGCATTGTTCTTCTAACTGATATACTCAAGGGTCGTAACTACATCCAATCTGTCTAAATAAAAATTGTACGGCCAAATTATGATTCCTATATTCACACCCTCAAGTACGAAGTGACTTACTTTACACAGCATCACATATTACCGACAAAGGGGAAAGAGAGCAAAATATATAAATACCAAATTAAAATGAGGATTTTTATCATGTTCTTACACAAATTATTTCGATGATATGGCCTGTAAACATTTTTTATTATTAACCACATTCATGAACAGTGCTTATTATTATTTGGAGCATTATTTCCAATCAGTCAAATGTAGATTTTTCGAACCCAGGGCGACCCCTATGTGTCTAAGTTCCGCCTTACATTACACTAAATATCCTAATACGCCAATTTACAATACAATATTTTTCCATTCCCATTTTCTTTGGCAGCCATTTCATATTAATTTTTTTAGCTAAAAATTTAATACTTAAAGAGTATTTGGTCGATAAATAACAATGTATCTCTTTTCCATCACGAACTAATAGCTCACCTTTCCAACGAGCTGCTTTAGAACTATTGACGCGCTAAGAATGATGTACTGTAAGATGAGAAGTGCACCGTTTTACTTAAAACTGTGACCGGAAAATCTATCTTAAATGCTCTACGCCATATTTTATTTTATTATATTATTTTTATTTTAGAATTACGTTGCAATTAGACGATTTTCCTGGTGGCAACAGTCAAGTTTGGTCAAAGATGACTCTTACAACGAAAATTACATACATACACGCACTAGAAAAACAGATAATAGACAAAATATTCTGACATATAATGACACTTCCACATCACATGCAAACAAACTTCCACATTACATACAAAATGCCGTCCATATCGCATACAAACAATATTTTA
The DNA here is from genome assembly GCF_022747635.1 of Hetaerina americana. Taxonomy (NCBI): domain Eukaryota; kingdom Metazoa; phylum Arthropoda; class Insecta; order Odonata; family Calopterygidae; genus Hetaerina; species Hetaerina americana. Next base: position 39,193,248 of record NW_027286181.1, read on the forward strand.
ATGACTACAATGAAGTTTATTACCCAGTGGCTGCTTTACATTTATACTTAAAACTTCTAAAATTGGATGGAAAGGGCTCAATTAAACCTCCAGGCAGCTGGTTCCAATCAATAATAGTTCTATTTAAAAAACAGTATTTTTTTCTTATTTGTTTTTTGCATCCTTATTTTTATTTTGAAACTATTGTCGTTTTTTCCCTTAAAGTTAGGCTTTTCTATCCCTTGCCATAAATATTTCCACGTTTCGTCCTTTTTAACAATTCTATACATCGCGCCTAACCTACTCCTTTTCCTTCTATTTTTAAAACTCTCCCATTCACAATACAATCGAAGTATATGATGAACTGGGGCATCAAATCAAATTATATAAACCCAAAAATAATGTCTTGGGTGACCAGCCCGCTGGTTAATACTCGTAAGTCTTCGGATTCTAATTTCACTTGGGTTCACATTGAAGCGTAAATTTCTTAAAAATGTTTCCTGTTTTTGTATTAAGCTATAAACACATGCTGATTTGTTATTTTCAACGCGACATGAATGCGTCCATCAAAATACCTTAAAATACCACATAACTGTGACATAGATGTCATGAAATGTTGTCACATAGCCTTGTCTATTATTATCAGGATTACTTACTGGATGATAAGTTTCACCATTTTCAGGTAAGCTCAGTAATTGTATTTCCAACATTGCAACACAATCTTCGTAGACATAACTGTTATATTTCTGATCAAAGACTGTTTGCATCATAAGGGAAGCTAAAACTGGCAAATCAAATTTCCTTGCGCAAAAATACTCGTATCTTCATATTTACGGTCTACGTACCAATATCGTAGGAAATGAAAAGAAACAATGATCATGTGATTGATTTAATGTGTGCACTGCGTCCATTTTCAATAGTGATAATGCTGGTTAGCTAGTGTAGTCTGTTTTAGATTCAACGGAACCACAAGTAAACACGGGCAAGCAATCATCTTCTATTATTAAATGAAAAATGGTATTTCATGCTTCTTTCAGATAATTTTGTGCAGCGTATCGGATTCGAGGACTTCAATATCTCCCTCTACTCATTTTCAGAGAGCATACTTGAGAGTTAAGAGACAATTCACATTCTACGATAAAGTATATAGTGAAGTTTTAGTAAGGAACTCATTCCCTAAATAAATTCATTAATTTGAAAGTTTGTCCTTACACACATTTAGGTGGTGAAACTATGCACATGATGGGTATCATGATAAATTGGAAGAAGATAAGTCGTAATTGAGACCAAATTACGTAGACGTGCACGTAGGAGCACGTGCTGAAATTACTTATTATCAACTAAGGAACTCGACTGAGCAATAATTTAACTACAAACAGTTTGACAAAAAAGAATTTCATTAATATGGCCACAAATTCAAGCACTTCAAAATGTCTAAAATATTAACTTTTTGAATGATAGTCAAAATACGATAACATAAATAGATTTTCGGTAAATACTGTAAAATAAATAGATTGCCTCTCGGTTCCGGTTCGCTATGCAGCACATTAACGAATGGGAAAATTCATAGCAAATTAGCTTTTTCACGGGAAATCTTCGTTAGCGTTTTGCATGAAAAACAAACTTGTGAATGTCCCAGCATTCCAGAAAGTTAATTCGCAGCGAAAACAAAAGGCTGTTTTCTAATAATAGCAGAGGAGAAAGTGAGGGCGACGAAATATTTATTTAGGATGGTTCCGGATTATTTCACGGGGATGAGGAAGCTGGAAATTCTCAAAAACATTTTCAATACAAACATTTGTCCAATGTGTACCATACATACCTTGATTGTACCATAGAAATTTTTAAAACCAAAAAACTAAGTTTATGACAAGGCCGAAGCACAGTTCACGAGGTAGTTTACCTTCTAAGCTATTATATCCTGCTTAATGCAGTATTTTCAAACTATTGGAGGAACGTTGATCCAAAGTTTTTGTAAGATAATGTTTGCAACGAGAAGCACTGAAATACAAATTCAATTTTTTTATGAAAAAATACCATGAAAACTTCCAAAATTCAATTTTCTTAAAAAATTGTTATAATTTTAATCCCTATCGATTTTATCAGCAAAAAAAATACTAAAAGCAGTGTTCTACAAGAAATTTCTGGCTAAGCTTTTTCTAATAAATAGCAAAACTGCTTACCTATTCCTTGGACTAAGAGCGGTGACGCACAACCTTTGCTTATCAACGGGCCTCAGTACATTCTTTCAAAGCTTATGGACAGCATTTGGAAAGGTTAATAGAGATGGAAATTACTTCGTGAATTTTAATTATTTTATTAAATTGCTAGGCACTCATAAATAACCAACAAAATTATAGAAATTTTGGGATTTGAACGAAATTATAATGTGGATTTTAAAACCATGTTTATTTTAAAATGAATAAGCATCAACATTTGTGGGGCCGCATGAAACGACGGGCTTGAAGTGGACGAGCATGAGCCGCGGGTTCTGCACCTCTGGCTTTGAGAAAGCCATCATCAGAGTGAAATTTGTTGCAAAACTACAAATGAGACTAGATGCATTACGTTGGATCTAATTGACCTCCACCAATGACGATGTAAAAGACTTAGACATCCCACATAATGTTATTGGAAAGCGACTTAGGTCAGACATTGGAAGGGGAAGCGAAAGGATAGCCTGTTTTCCTCTGTAATTTTAAAATGCCCATATAGGACGCCGTAAAGGGCCCTTCAGAATGTAAAAGTAAAGCTGGAGAGAGTGATTAAGGAAATGAGTGAACTACGTATGATGGCCACTGTGGACGCTAAATCTTCATTGATTTGAGCTTCACAGGCACAAGTACTCAAAAAAATCAGCAAATGGTATAACATAGTTGACAAGAAACTTTCGTAAAAGTTCACTCAAGGTATGCGAAGCATATAAGAATCATACAGAGTTCTCAACTATAAGTTATGTATCAAATTAAATAAGATAACAGACCCAATGGAGCATAATCCTTGATTTTTATTCTTTCTAAGAGAATAAAAAAATTAGTACTCTCTTCAAAACACGTTGAAGGGAAACGCAATTACAAGTAAGTTCTTACTAGATGAAAGGGATTATAATTTAGATTTGTATGTAGATAAAGAACAGAATGCTAAAATATTCTCATTAAGAAAAGCATAGTCTGGAAAAGTTGAGTTTGTTGAAACGCTATATGATAAAGGTTTTTAAGTGTTGGTTAGGATGAGAAAAAGGTAGGATAACAATAGGAAATAATTGTTAAGGTAGGATAGAAGAGATTTATCAGATAACGTAATGAAGTAAAAGAGTGACTTTGGGGATAAATTGTAGAAATAAGATAATTAATACAATAAGATAAATAATATAAGCGAGGTAATTAATATGCAAGAAATGACCAGTAATGCACGAACTGAAAACATTTTTTGACGAAAATTAACGCGAAATGTCTACGAAATATAATATAACGGAATTGGTGACTTATTTTCCAAATATATCATTAAATATTATAGAAACAGACAAAAAGCAAATAAGGCGGCGAAATCAAGGAATAAAAATCCGGTTCAAAAAATTGGAAAAAGTAACCGATTTTCAGAAAAAAATATCCTCAAGGCATGGAAACACCCTTCTATAGTTTCAAGGTAAAGCAGAACCAAAAAATGTGGCCTTTATCAAGGACTTTATACACTGAACCGTAAATAAAAGAACGGCTATTTTTTGAAACTGCCCGCGTAATTACATGACCATTCCTTCCATACTTAAATATAGCCTTTTATCGATATACGCTGTGAGGTATAGAAGAGAGAATTATTTATCCCGGGTATCTAATGGCCTACTGATATACTAACTACCATGTTACGAACTTAAAAATTAGTCATCGTTTACCTATCTCGACCAAGATCCTCAACTTACAAGATCAAGGTTAATAAAAATGTCAGTTTTCAACCTTCGGCTGAAGAAGAAAATCGAAGCTCTGAATAATCTTAAAAATTTAAGTGCAAACATTAAGCAGAGAGAATTTGGCAAAACTACGTTCTTCCCCATTCTTCGGAGGAACTTCACAAATAATTTTGACAGAGTAATGACTCGTAAAGTGATAAATCAGCATTGAACATAAATTACAATAATAATTTCCAAGAATTAAATCGTTGGGAATGCTATGAAGAATACGTATTTTTAGCGACTAATTTACTGATCTGCGATATTTCAGCCGTATATATTCTGTATCTTAAAATAATTCAACCCCTCGTTAATAAATCCTCATTGATGAAAAAGCCTGCCTCTAATGCAAAAATAGGTATATTTAAATGTAAAAATCAAATAAAATTGAATTCAAATATTTTGTTTGAATCCATCGAGACGGGGCGTGGTATTCCATTTCTTAAGGTGCTATGCTACTGATGGGAGGATACGGGTTCGATTCAGATTGAAGATCTCTTGGCAACCTCAGCTTCACCCATTCTGTGTTATTTATCGGGTAGCAGATCCTTCAGAGAAACTTCAGGAGGCTAAGGTAAGGGAACTGGCCTCCTTACCCTAAAGTTTGAATCTTAGTTTTATATCTGTTCTGCCATCATATAGCAAACGAACCCTTGAGTTGATCACTGTGGATCCGTCGAGACGTAGTTAGACTAATACATTATGCAATGACATGTGACTCTTTCGATCCGAGCCAAGCATGTAGTTTTATTATTTAAAACGAATTCATTTCAATAGAAGAGCACTTGCTTCTTTCAATATTCCTGCAACAGTTATCAACCCGAAGGACGTTTAGATAGGTAAGGGTAGAGTTCACCTCGTACTAAGCCCAACGGCGCTTGTAATTCACCCATTAGTGTAGGAAGGAGGAAATTTCCTTGCACTGAACCGGGCTGCTTAACGGATGGCTCGGTTTCGATTCCCGCTTCTATTCACGCTTCTGGGCACCCTCAGCTTCACCCAAGCTGAGGATGCCCAGTGGCGTACTCGGAATTGAAGCTGAGCCCCTCAGTCAGCTGCCCGGCACCCCACAGCCTGAGCTACCACGTCCCCCAACAATATACGAGCTCGCATTTAACCATAGCTTTAAAAAGTTTACCTTTAAAGGAAACGGTTACGCGCAAATTATAATAGTTGGACCCGCACTTTGGAGAAATTAGTTCCATTAGATACATAAAATAAATTACCATCGTGTCCTTTCAAGATAGGGATAAGAAAAGCTTTCGAAGAAATAAATACTGAAAAATGATGTGATAAAGTCACTTCTAATTTTATGAAAATGAAATCTACATTATTTCTTCAAGGTAAGCTGTTGTGAATGCTCTTTTTCAAAGAGAAACCCTAGTTAAATCTCTTTTTGTTTCATAACTAGAATGAAAACTAATGCATCATTAATGTTATATCTAAGCTTAATCCTATCAGTTTAAGGACATCATGAGAAAGTGGTGCTAAACTTATTAGGTAGCGCCTAATTGAACGTATATTTTGTAAGTGGGACTGTCCGAACCCGAAGTTTCTATTTTCCTGGTAAGCTTTTATTTCTACCGAAGGGGAGCTAAAATTAAATTTAGAACGTTCGGACATTTCTTCCCATCCCCTCGTTTCCTTCCGCCGCCTTTAATTTCCATTGACGGCCTTCATTGCCATTCAAGTCGAAGGCAACCGAGTTCCGAAACGAATTTTTTTTGTGCCTACCTCGCCATTATTTCAGCCTGATCAAATGCTCTCCCTTGGTCGTGCCAAGTATAAATTGTGAAAATAAGGAGATTATAAGTAATTCTCGTAGAAAGGCTTAAGTAGCTTGGAGAAGTTTTGAAAAGAGTGCTAGGGTTAATTAGACTATTATTTTATGCCGAAGTATGCAATCTTTCACTAACGTAACTTTAAGAAAGCAAAGGAAATTTTGAGAAAGAGTTAGCACGGATTCAAGAATAAATCCAGAGGTCATCTATTGACAGAGCGTGTAAACATCGATGGTAATGGAAGCGAAGACGGTGTCTTTTATGATCAAATTGATAGGAGTCTACGGGAGTTAATATATGAACAATCTCAACAGAGAAAGTCACGAAATAAAATATGCATAGCAAAATGGAACAGCTACCAAAATAATTACCTAGGAGGTTGTTTTCAAAGGTTTTATCATTTCATATTTTATAAGTCACATACAAAGCACAACAGCGCATGTAATTTATACATTCAGGGTAGAGGGCCCAGTTCCTTTCTTTGTCCCGCAAATGGATTAATGGATTTCCACAAGTTTTAGTAGTAATATAACCAACTGTTTTCAGTTTATCTGGGAGTGTACAAAGACATCTGGTTTTGGAGATGTTCGGTCAATAGGCAAACGCACAATATCCTAGATTGTCACACCGCTAATTTAAAATGAAAGAGTAATAACATAATGGACTAGCACCATATGTAACTGATCAACCGTTAACGTGGAAACGCTTTATGTTGCTGCAAAAGCGAAGTTGTCCTCATTAAGGCATGCATATAAGATGTCTGAATGAAATAATCACTAAAACATATTCCCCATTTAAAGGGTTTCGATTCCCTAACTGCAGATTTTAACAGTTCATAACTACGATGAAGAAAGAATCGCGAGGCGAAACTCTTATCAGGGCACAAGATGGTGAAGAAGAGGAATTTTAATGCAATTTAAAATAGATTCAAATTATCAATAAATTTATAATTTTTAAATTGATTACTATTTTTTTACTCCATTCCAACTCTGAAGAGGCTCGAATGGTAGACAATGGCATTTAGTGTCAGGATTATCGAAAAATGATTTCTTTCGCGATAAAATATGCGCTCTTGAAATTATAATATTCATGTGATTAAACGAATGACTCTCAAGGATCACTCTGGATCGCAACTTGAGCAGGAGAGCGTGCAAGTTATGCGCTGTTTCCTCTTTTCCTTTTTATGATAATACGAAGAGTTTTCAAGCAATAATTATTATATATTTCTTCTGCAAAACTTATGTTGAAAAACTTGATTTAATGTCACATTGTTAGCTTTATGTTTAATATACATACACGTCTATGGTACTCGTTCTATTGACTTGACTTCAGTATTCCGTCAATGGCAGCCGTTGCAACTTTTAACCTTAGTTCACCTACGGCAACAGGCGGGACGAGAAATACGCAGAATTGCAATGTTGCTTTCACCCGAATAAATCAGCCAAGCCTGTCCAACGCTACAGAAGGCCTAATAAGAGTGTTCTTCCGTAGAGCACAGTGTGTTCCTCGTCCTCCCTATAGAGCGGACATAGCCCCATTTGACTGTTCCTGAGTGTAAAAAACACCTCCGAGGAAAGAAGAAACACCGTTTTTAATCATCTAGCATGCGTAGGAGAACGGAGCATGTTTCAACTTGTAACAGATGTTTTTGATACGATGCTAGAGTCGAATCAGGAGAATTACTCATGAAGCTAATAACTTAGCATAAAATCAAATATTTAAACAATAAAAAATGACAATAAAAAGAAGTTCAATCACTTATTATTAAATTTGATTGGTATTACTCTGCAATGGATGGATCCCTGCTGCGGAATAAAATCCCTGAGATCCTTTGCGTGTGCTTACTGACTCACATGGGTGGCGGTGGATAGCAAATCTGAGTGGAAGAGTGTACTATCTTTCCTCCTTTTTATTTTAATTTTTTAATTAAATCCAGCGTCCTTCACCACTCTGTACCCACAAAGTACACGGCCTTGAGGTCATGTCTATATTCTAAATGATTGCAAACGGATTTAAGGTTTTAACGGTTGCAAAGACTTTCTTGCATTATTGCGCATAAAACCAGCCTTAAATTATCAACCGCAACTCTCGGAAGTCGACTCTTGCACTGTAATTAGCCCGTACGTTGTGAGAGCTGTGACAAACATTTGTAAATAATTGAAACACTCCATAAACATAATTGAAATTATGTCTTTTAAACTTTTTTAAAATTTACTGCATCATTTATGTTAGACCTTGCATTCTAAAATGAAAACGAACAATCTTTTCTACTTGTAAACAGACATATTAGTCTGTTGCGTGATTTTACCGCGTCTGAAATCAGTGTCCTCTAACCACTAGAAAAGTAAAATGGAACAGATAATTAAGATAAGCTGCAATTAGGCACATCAATATCCACTTATGGGCATTAAAGACCCAACAGTGAAATAAAATGAGAATATGGCCAATCGACTGAAATATATTATTACAAGATTATTGATTAATAACTCGGTAAGGAACACTTGAGTTATCATATTAAGTCACTAATTGTTGACAAGATTAATCTATAACACTCGCAGGACGCTCCAGCAATGGAATTTGGGATCAATTAATTACTTCGTATTTACTTAGTGTTATAGATCGGAAGGAAGGCTCAAGTTAAGGTCATGAAAGGATAATAGAATATGCATTATGCAATTATACCCAGCTTGCTACAAAACTTTATTTATTTTTTTACCATGCCAGCTACCAATAGGGTGTGTGACAGCATGTGAATACACACCAGAATAATTTTACCCAAATGTGACCCTACCGCGGTCGCACAATGTTATTATGATCCTCTATAGTTTGTGGAAAATATAACATCTTAAGTCTATCTGCTCCACACTTATTATTATTATTAGGTAATCTACCGGTTAAGGTAGGTTTTTGGATGGACGTAATTACTAATTAAATAATTTGTGGCCCCTAGCAAAACACAACATCCTACTCTACATCAGGTCCCTCTTCAGCTCTTGAGTACTTTCTTCCTCCCTTCATCCCGTCCAACATCCCGATCCTGTTCCTTCCCTTGCCTCGTTTGCCCAACATTCTACCCTCTATCACAGTCTTCAACATCCCACTGCCGGTCAACACCCCCTTCATCCACTTTTCCTGCCTCCATAGGATTGCTCCCAACAAACCCCTCTCTTCGCCCACCATACCAAGTACTTCCTCGTTTATTTTCTTCCCTGTCCATTTCACTTTCTCCATTCTTCTCCATACCCACATTTCAAAAGCCTCCAGTCTACGTCTATCCTCCTGCTTCAATGACCACGTTTCCATGCCGTACATAGCTACGCTCCATATCAAAGTTTTTACGAGTCTTTTCTTAACATCCTTACGCAACGTCCCCGTCATTTATCTCCCTCCTCCTTGTGAAAGCCTCTTTGCCTAGCGCAATTCTTCTCCTTACGTCCTTACTACTTTGACCGTGTTGGTCCACAACACTACCGAGATACATAAACTGTTCTACCTGCTCCAGTTTTTGCCCTCCTATTTTCATGTTAAGCTTAGCCTTTTTCTTTCTAGAAAATCGCATAACCATTTTTTATCAATATTGAGTCTCATCCCATACCTGTCGCACTGAATTTCCAATTCACTCAGCAATGCTTGCAGCCCCTTGGCTGACTGACAAACTAAAGCTTGGTCATCAGCAAACCTAACTGATTTTACGAATTCCCCGCCCACTTTCATTCCTACCTCCAATTCTTCCCATGCCTCTTTGATCATTTCCTCTGCATAAAGGTTGAACAGCAACCGTGATAATGGGCAACCCTGTCTTACACCTCTTCCCAGCACTGCCCAACCGGACTCCCCGTTCCCTACTGGTACCTGAGCAGTCTGAGACATGTACAGGTTGCGGATTAGCCTCCTTCCCCTCCAATCTATTCCTATTTTCTGCAATATACTCATTAGTTTTTCCCAATTCACTCTATCAAACGCTTCTTCGAAATCTACGAAACCGGCAAATACCTCCTGGTTGTGTTCTATATTCCTCTCGATTAATAATCTCATTACTGCAATGGCATCACGCGTACCTCTCCCCTTCCTAAACCCAAACTGATCATCCCCTAAGTAATCATTTGCCCTACTCTCTATCCTTTTGTTTATGATCCTGAGAACAACTTTAGCTGCGTGGGATATCAAACTAATTGTCCTGTAGTCCTCACATGATGTTCCCTTTACCTTTTTCGGAATAGGAACTAAAACTGATCTCACAAAGTCTTCCGGCCAGATTCCTTCCTCATAGATACTACGAATCAGCCTATATAACCTCTTCTTCCCACATTTTCCTAAGACTTTTAAAAGTTCCACGGAAACGTTATCCACCCCCACGGCCTTATTTAGTTTCATCTCCCTTAATGCCCTTTCTATCTCATTGTCTAGTATGCCTGGACCTAAGCTGTCTTCCTCTACGTCATTTTCTTTTTCAATGTCTAACTTTGTTGGTCTGAGTTCTTTACTATACAGTTCTTCTATATACTCCTTCCATCTCTCTTGGATCTTTCCTGCGTCAACTATTACCTTACCCGCCTTATCTCTAACTGTTAGCATAGCTCTTCCTTTCTTACTTCCCGATAACGATTTAACTTTGCTGTACAGCGCACCGATTTCACCCTTCCTCTGCAGACTTTCCATATCCTCGCACTGCGTCTTCCACCATGCTTCTTTTGCTTTATTTGTTGCCCGCCTCAATTTATTGTTTAATTCTTTGTACTTCATTTTGCCTAATTCTGTATTTATATTCTTCCATTTTCGCCGCTCATCCATCTTTGTAATCACCTCATCCGTGATCCATGGTTTCCTAGTCGTTTTAGTGTTAACGGTTCCAATAGTGTCTTTTGCAGCTTTAGACAACCCTTTCTTAATACTTTCCCATTTTTCTTCGATAGTACTTAGCTCTTTACCATCCTCCATGATTTCCTCTACCACCTGTTTGTATTACTTCCTTTTCAAACCATTTAATGCTTCTACATTCCATTTTCTGACTCGCCGACCGTACCTTATCTTTTTGAAACGGACGCTACATTTCATAACCACTAAATTGTCGTCAGAGTCCGCATCCGCTCCCGGGAAGCTGTGCGAATTTATCACACTGCCCCTAAACCTGTTTCTCACCAGGATATAATCTAGCTGATACCTTTCTGAGTCACCTGGCATTTTCCATGTATACCTGCGTCTTTTGTGGTGTCTAAACCAAGTGTTGGTGATGACTAAACCCTGTCTCCTGCAGAACTCAACTGCTTTCTCCCCGCGGCCATTCCTCGTGCCTAAACCGTAGTCCCCCACCTCATCACCATCTCTTCCTTCGCCTACCGTCGCATTCCAATCCCCCATCACTATCAAATGTTTCCCTGAAGGAACACACGCAATTATGTCCTCTAACTGATCGTATATCCTATCGACCTCTTCTTCCTTATGGTTGCTTGGTGGCATGTATACCTGAATAATAACCAAGTTCGTCGGTTCCGCTTTTATCTCTATTAGCAATAATCTATCCGTTACCTGCTCTATGTTGACTACGCTTCTTCCTACCTCTTCATTTAATACTATGGCAACCCCTCGTTGGCTCTCGTCCCCGTCGCTGTATATTATTCTATAATTATCGCTCCAGTAATCCCCGCTATCCTTCCATCTCACCTGGCATAGACCTAAAATATCTATTTTTCCCCTTTCCATCTCTCGCTTAGCATTCTCCAATTTCCCTGTTCTCATCATTGTCATAACATTCCACGTTCCTATTCTAACTAATTTTAATACTATTAATTACTCCACACATAATCTCTCTAATTTGATAGAAATGATCTGTCCTATCGTGATACGATGGGGTAATAATACATTTTCAACATCATCGCTGAAGAGGCATCCTTCCAATCTATGCAAGAGATTTAATCTGTAATTTAACCTTCGGTCCGTGAGTGATTCCCAGCCTAGCTGCTCTAATATTTCGGATAAGCTACTGAGTTTATCATAACAACGTTTTGCAAATCTAGCTCCTATATGCCGCACACGATCCAATTCGGCAATCAATCCAACTTCGTGAAGATCGCATATACTTGCAACATATTCTACATGAGGCCTTATCAACGACAGATACCACTTCTCTTTGACCTTTTCATCACATTTGCCTAGTATTCTCCTAATTAAAGAAAATAAATATCTTCTTAAATACTCTATAAAAAATATAAAGTGCTCTTCTAAAAATAGTCCTGTATTACTCTTATGCTATAATTAGCTTGTGTGCATCCCGTCACATATGACGGAAAATATAAATAAACGAATAAAAAACCGAAGTTTTATAGCCCCAGAGATTTAGAGTTTTACACTTCTAAATCCCACACGAAGAGACATTTAAGACCTTTAGCGCCCTACATATCACAGTCGATGATTTTTGACTCTACATACTTCATACTGCCCTTAATTCCGCCCTATACGCGTAATCCAACCCTTTTCCTACCTTGCCTATTCAACATGCCCCCTTCTATCAGTCCAACGTTTGAGCTACACCCACTTAAAATCCGTAATTTTCATTTTCGAATAGATTATTGCGATTCTCCAAGACGCATTAATGTTATACATAACATTTTTACTTCTCTGAGCCGAAAACCAGCGAATACGAACGTGCGCCACGAATAAGAAATGTCTTCTCACCTACCGACTAATTCCCCCAGCAGAACATGATTATAAAGTTTATATCTTGAGTTGTAAAAACATCTGAATAATTGATCCGTAATTACATTAAATAGAATTGTGGTAGGTTATTGTTGAAATTGTACTATGGTTGTAATCAACCTTTATTCTACGATAAAAACATGTTTTTTTATAACAGCTGCTTAGAGCTCACTTAAACTTTTTAATTAAGCTCAGTAAAAAATAAATATCCCCAATAAATATATCCATATATATATAATTCTGCTATAACCAAGATTTAATGGACTGCCGCGATTACAACTAAACTTTATTTCCAGTCGATGTTTTTCACGGCGTACCACAGACAATACTTGTTAAATAAAACAATCTTTTGAGAATGTCAAAATAATAATGCCAATCCGATATATTTACGGGATGAAAAGTACACTTTAGGAACAAAAATACTTTATTTATAATGAAAGTACTAAGAAACGCAACAGTTTGAATTTAATATATTAGGCTATCTCCTAAGAAGACGCATGATTAAAAGAATATAATTTTCAGCACATATTATGCGAGGAAAATTCTTGTTAAAAAGATATATTAGGTTTTTCTAGTCAATACAGAAATTTATAAGTTCCTTCAAAATCGGAATTGATTCACTCGGGGTATCATAAAAAATCGATGTTATGAGTCAGCCTATAGCACTACATGTCTGTACATGTCGGTGATCTCGGTACAACCTTATCATCTAACACTAGAAGATCTTTACGATTTATGATTTTGGGGGATTTTCAAATATTTCTAAGGCTTAGTAAGATTTTATTTGGGGATATGTTTTGAAAGAAATTATAGTGTGAAAAAACCAGGTCACTTGCCTAAGACCCTTATTTCCCGAAGAGGCATTTTGACAGCAGTGAGAACTTCTAAAATCGTAGAGTACAATAAGTCAGCTGGTAGACGGAACGTTATATGACTTTCTCTCTATCATCTTATATCCCTATCTATCCACCTACCATAATTCCTAAAAATGACCACCAAAGAGAATTGTCTGATAATATAAATCTCTTTCGATAGGTGGAAAAGAATCCCTCTGAGCAGCAACCCATCACATAAGATATGTGACGAACTTTCTTTCCACACAATACTAGATGTCGGTATGCCACCTTAGGGCATCAAACCTGACATATTGAATTGTAAGCCTTAATGGGGCGTGATGTGAAAAGCTTGCCTCAACACATGTCCGATCTCAAGGAAGAAACGGGACGGGACGCGTACAAAAATATGCTCGGCAAGGGGGCGGGGATAGGAGGAAAGGGAATCATGTGAGAGAACGAACGGCCTCGCTGAAGGACCTTGCTTTTTGAAAGAATTCCCTGCTTTCCGCCCGCTCCAACATACATAGAGTGGAGGCGGTTGGGACGAGGTGGGAAGAAAGGAAAGGAACTTCTTCACGTGCGCGTCCCTGCTTAATGACCAGAAAAACTACGGCGGGAGATATAGACCGGGAGATATTAAGGTTCTACATCATCCGATCCGTCAATTTCAAGGAGATCATCGAGAGGTTTTGATGACTCCCAAATTGGAGCTCTCATATTATCGAGTTGCGATGATCACATAGTCTAAACAAAAGTAGACTAACGTCCTTCAACTAAATTAACGAGAAAAGCACTTTAGCATTATTACTTAAAGTATAGCGCAAAAAAAAAGACGAAATAAATTTCATCAATGGAAGCTGCTTAGGCGGGCAACCCAACGACTCAGTCCAGTCGCATCATGAAAGGAAAAGTGATTAATTAATTCTTAACGGGGAAAAAAGGAATGGCGATAAACCACCCGTGCACATTCATCTACTTACGACGAAAGCATAGGGTTCAAAACGTATCAACCCATCCCACTGATTCGCCCAAATAAAGACCACTATCTATCTATCTATCTATCTACTGATGGAGGACTACACTAGAAGGACTATTTATATCGATCCAATGTAGGAATCGTAATTCCAATTCAAATATAATACTCTTTCCCAATTCCACTAAAAATAAATACTCTTTTCTAAAATTCATCAATTTTGATTTCCATTTCATTCTAAATATTGGCTTCCAAATGTTTATTATCTTCAATACATCAACGACACATTATCATATATTTATTATAAACGCATTATTTTTGCCGGAAATGAGCAGTGTCTAAATTTTATAAATAAAAGGAGCAAAAAGTTGAAAATTGGATGTCCACATCGAAAATTATATATAAAACTTCTTTCACATGATAAAATAAGTAAATGATACTAATACATTATTATTGTCCACTAAAAACGTTCATCTAAAATTAACAGCCAAATATTCAACCAGCTATCAAGATCACGTACCTATAGCTAACTCGTTAGGAAATAGGCATGGCAATTTGCGCAAGTACTATTTTAGCCATTATAAAAGTTGTCATATGAATAGGGAAGTACATCGAAAGTTTTTTCATATGATTCCTCAATGTCTTTCGTTTACACAATGATATTTCCATTAGTTTAAATTTAATAAAAGTGACATATTTTAAGGCTAAGGGATATCAACTCGTAACCTTCATCTGATTTAGTACAGTAAACAATGATTGTTGTATTCGGTAAGAATCTCGCGAGTCAAGTGAAATACGTACAATTTACACGGCATGGCATATGCATGTTAAAACTGTATCGTAAAGTAGCCTAAGTAATTAATAATTTATATTATATTAAGAGATGAGTTTAATGTACAAATTCAACATCTTTCAGGGAGATTCACAATTTTATCTGATAGCATCGGAAATAATATCGAGAAGATACTCGCTGAAATGTGAGGGAAAAGTTGATGGACAAAATGCTGTGTGCCGAAGCAAGCTCGACATGTACCTCAGCATGAACGAGCCGCTGCGTAATCCTATAATTGAACACGGTATTATTTAATAATTTTATATTTCCCAAACTAATACAACATTTATTTTTATTTTCGTTAAAGTATTAATGTTATAAGTACGTCTAAAAACAAAAATCTTAAGTTAATACACTCCAAAAGGAGGACGAATCCTTTACATATCCTGCCACTGACCGCGACGCATTGACCGTTTGGTTGAAGATCCCGTTACATTTACACTTTCACCTCAAATGATTACCCTGACACGGAGAAGAGAGGGCGTACTTGTGAGGGTCGAGGATCTACTCTATTCGGAAATTAGATGAGATTCATACAATTAAAAGAGTAATTAGCTTAATCTTGAGTAATCTCTCCATTTGGGAAACTAAGAATAATATGTAATTAAATTCATTTACTTACTTCAATACTTTAGATACCATATAACACCACATTATAACTTCCATTAATATTTAAATTCATTGAATCAAAATCGTAATGAGGACTGCAAACCCATATTTTTCCCATATTGAATAAAAAAAATGACAAAAAAGGTCTCTAAAACGACAATTGTCCTAAGTTCTCGCAATTTGAACAAGACATTTATGTATTTTAGAGGTCCTCTCTGGGAGATTTTTATAATTTTATAATTAAATTAAGAAACTAATCTCAAAATATTTAAATATGATAAAATATCCGAAGCAAGAAAAAATAAAGTTCTCTGTCCTTAAAAAAATGTATGTAGCATAAATAAAAAATTTATTCAAAAAACTGTCTGGACTAAAGTGTTTATTTAGTGTATGGGACAAGCTAAAGTGTCTCAGACGTCTAGGCAGTATTTGACGCAGGACGAGGTAGCCAGAGAAAGAAGCGAGAGATGTAAAGAAATCCTACCATGAAATATGGTGCTACGTCACGTCACACACAAATGGTGTTTCCAGTGAGTGACCCCCGGAGAGAGAGTCAGGGGCAGTGTGACGTAACGTGGAAACAACTTATACTCCTTAAGCACCGAAAACAATAATAAATTAGTTGCTTTAGTACTCCAACCCGGGGAAATACTGAAGGTTCACCAAGTATTTGCCAATAGATTTTCCAATATGAAATGGGTTTTGAGTGATTCAACAGTTACCCACAGATTAAATAATAGGACTTCAAAAACTTTGGCAGGCGCCAATAAGGCGAAAGAAGGCCTTGAAAAGAACAGTGACTGTGGGATTATATGACGGAAGTATATGGGAAATTGAAACAAGAAAGTGTGATCCCTGTTTTACTTAAATCAGAATCCTTTATCACGGATGTTTGATTGAGCGAGGTTAAGCCTACGCGGCATTCAGGGGGAACAAAGCTCGAGTTGAAACTTTCACCACTAGGTGGAATTTTCCTTAGGTGTGCAGGATGTTACATTCTTGGTCACCGATGCTCACGACATCTTTAGAATACAGCTAAAAGCTCAAAGAATGAGCCGAGGCGAATAATAAATCTCATGCAAAACCAGACCATTTGAGCAGGTCAAGAGAGTTATGGATCGAAGTCTGATAATCACAAGATAAAATAAAATTATATTTTGATTAAAAACACAAAATTAAATTTTCATAAGGAGATAAAATATTGTCTTGCGTCCCCTACATCCGTCATAGATCATACCTAAAGTTCCACCATAATAGGGCCGAACTATATTTTAACCAGAGTTAAAACATATTGAATTTGAATTCAATTTACAACAAATTTCTCTTGATAATGTTCCCTGGTCTCCTTACGGTCGTAGAACATTATTCAAACGAGTACGTTCATCTCTATCAGTTTCACTGAAAAACATGTTTAAAGAACTATCAATAAATTTACTAAGTACCATAGGTCAATCGTAAATTAATTGTTGTTGAGTGTATTGATCGCGTTTTTTAGCTTCTCTTTCACCAATATCTGATGTATGTGTTACGGTAATGCTGATGATATGGTAACTTCAGTTTAGTTCATACTACAAAGTTTTTGTTAGTTTTATTCTCATGCACATTCAGTGTCATAACAGTTGAGTTACAACGTCAAAATAGAATGAACATATACAGAATGCATTGTAAATTGAAGTGAAAATAACGAAGACTTCACTTGTTGGATAAATTTTTGCTACATTCTAAGGTGCAATTGTTTGTTAGTTGAACGTATATGTATTGGCATGCATGTACATGCCACTGTGGGTATAGGTTTAAATTGATGTGTTGATTTTGGAGGTGGTTTTGTCCTCTTTTACGGGTGGTGGCTGTCTACATGATACCCCCCGCCACACGCCATTGCGGCGGCTTACGGGGTAATATGTAGATGAAGTAGACTTATGGATTAGGGCTTTCGCAATTAAAACGGTTAAATAATGCATTGCCAATGTTTAAAGAATCCAAAATATTTTTAATTTATTTAATGGGCCATTAACAAATATAAAATGTACTAGAAAGGTTAATACTATTTCGCTGATTTCTGCAGGAATATTTGGTACATTTCTGGTTCATCAACTCTAACACTCTCGTAAACTTGAAGAGGCCCAAAATGAGGAAATGGATGAAGGAAAAATCTCATTTAAGTACAATAAAATAAATATAACAACTCTAGTTATATTATAGACATATTGATTAACTCAAGCCCTATCGCAATCTTAAAAATACACAAATGCGGAAGAAGATAGAGGAAAAGTTTCGCTCAAACACAATAAAATAAACAGCTAACCTACTCGTAGATTGGCAACCACTCCCTCACTCGGGTGTTTAAAGCACGATCGCAAATGTGTCTCAAAGACTCATACATTCAGAGTTTAACGGGAGGTAAGCCAAACATCTATTACCCGCTGATCAGACTAACAAATAAATTCATTAAATTAAATCCATAACCTATCTTCTCCCGCTATTTTCAACTCTCGTGGGTGAAAACAGTGTTCCTCGGAGAGTCTCAAACGAAGTGCCAAAGAACGCCCACCAGGAGAGCGTGCGCGTGATTGTGACTCACAGGGGTCAAGCACCGATGTGAGGGAGTGATTGCGAATCTAGGTTTAATTCTTTCAATTCTATTATGACTCGGTGTTTTTTTCCTTCATTCCCTTCCACATATCGTGCCTCTTAAATATTGTGGACCAAGATGAAAATTAATAACGCACGTCAACTTTTGCAGCTACGTACTTCTATTAATCGATTCACTTTAACGACTACTAGTCATTAAAAAATTTGTTTAGAAATATATCCTTTTCGGGAAATAAAACTTCGTCGTTACTAGAGACTTCTCTAGATGTAGGCATGAAATTGCCTTTCCAAATATAGTGTTTAAACGTTGATATTCTCTGAAGCAAAAAACGCTTTCGCGGATGTGATGAGAGAACAGAATGAGTTCAAAATAAGATAACGAGCGGATCTTTCATTAGGTACTAGGATTGGTAATAATTAGCATAAAAGCATATACCACAGCTATTATGAAACTAGTAACGTAACGGCTTAATGGACTTTTATTGCATAAAACCATTCAAGTTTTCTCATCCTGTGGCACTTTAATTGATCTAAATTACCAATGAGTATCAAAATTATCATTGGGTGTGTTGATTCATCGTGATGGCACATACCAATGACATATTGTCTTCAAATCAAATATTTAGTGCATATTTATGTCAAGACAAAACATAATAAAGTCAAAAGTAGTTTAAACTATTAATCCGACATATTTTTAAGCTAACTAATTTTCAGAACATAAGGAAAATCCTTGAAGCATGCCTCATAACTGTTCAGCCATCATGTACTCATTCATAAATGCATTTAACAAATTTCCCACAGTCAGCCAGAGAGCAGATTTGGCAGGCTTATGGGAAAAAATGAAGTTATCCACTTTTATCGGAGAGTAATTTTATTTACAGATTGACCATGAAAATAGAATGTAAACTCCTTAAGGTGTTGTAGGTACACCTTAACAGGCGAGTACTACTTAACGCGATTTCGATAAGTACACATTTCAAGAGAAAGGTTCACGATCGTCTTGCAATGATCGTGGGGCTATTGTCGTATTACCTCAGTCACTTCGTTATATTTATCATATTTGCTCCCAGATGTTACGAAGTTCTGCTCCAAGTGTGAAACATTAACTATAATGGCATTACAAATGTTAACGTGAGGAATTTTAAAACGCATTGTCACAAATGATAGGAAAAATAAACTTTCAAAATGCACACAGTCGAAAGAATGCTCTCGTGATGATAGGCACTAAAAAGTTGTTTGTTCGTGGCAACCTTCTACGAACCTGACAGGCCTTTCCCATTGGACAGAAATAGTCACTCTCACTCTCTTCGCTAGGAGAACGTTCGACTAATTCAATGAGGCGCTCACCTATTAAAGCCATTCGAGACATTCAAACCTAGGACACAGAAGCTTTCCAAACAAGTAAATCTTTCGTCACTCAGTAACCTTCAACTATGGATTGCTGTGAATTTTTCTGCACCAAACGCATGTTTCTTAGGCACCAAGTTGTCTACAGGGGTCGGCTGAGACAAACCCAGTAAGGTCAAGGATCCTAAAGACACTGTCTCTCGCTGCAAATTATACTTTCAGAAAAAATTCGAGATTTTTAGTAATGTGATTCCAAATTTTCATAAATAGCTAGTTAATTCTTTTTTCAAATATTTGTCACAATTTCGTTACCATTTGTTGACGAGCTCTTAGGGGGAAAAAATGTTCGAGATGACGGGGGGCTAGGAAAAGAATATAAGAAGCCCTTTTTATCAAATGCTGTTTATGTAGAGAAATATTAGTTTATCCGATGCTTTCATTTTAGTATACAATATCATTGCTTTTGGCGATAAGCATTGAGCTAAACACGAGGGAAGAAGTAGAGCTACTAAGAGAGAACCTATTCGAATATTAAAGCACCTTCCTAATGGTAACAAAAGTTTAATGAGCATTTCTTCATCATACGGTAGTAAAATAAGATTCCTTAAAGGAAAGCATTATATTGATTTAGACATGAACTGAGTCAGTTAATCTGAGCAGAAAATAACTACTCTGAAGTTCAAATTATAAATATACTGATAACAACTACGCTACGCTATCACTTTTAGCTCCCAACCTACATAAGTGATGGAGGAATCAAAAGAGAAACTCTTTAGCTTCATACCTTACAGCAAAGTCAATGCTTCTATAACTTCAAGATAAAAAAATAGCCGCGCTATAAAGTGAGAATTAAGTCATTGTCGATGATAATCATTCAACCTGGGGAAGAATTTCTGTGATAGGCAGTTCGACCTTATAACCCTGGAGAAGCTTGGGGGTTTGGATAGAGATAGAATATTACGACAGTATTCATTCGAATTATGGGAAAGTGAACTGTTCATTGACCCTGTTTCTAATTCCCCCGAGATGGAAAGCGGCACCCTATCGGGCATGTGTCATTTACCGCTCACGTAGGGGCATTTAGCCCTGAATTCATTTCATCATTTTATAGCCACGTCTCGGAGAGAAAAGGGCAGGAACCGCACCGTCACCTTTTAGACCTTGGACCCTCTAGAGGCGTGGGGTTGTTGAAAGGATCCTTTCCCCTCAGAGAAATTTGTTTCAACAGCCTTGAATTTTTGTAGCCTCGAAATTGACCTTGTGAATGATCTTTCATCAATTTGGTTCGTGATTTTTCGCTGCCACAATCACGGGTAATGAGGTGCGTGCGCTTTGAGTCGGTGGAGCTTAACGACCTGGAGTGAATAAGGCAATTAATTTGAAAAATTTTATTTCACCCAATAAAAATGAAGCACATCTTAATTCACAATCACAATATGACACAATAGTACCCCTAGAGTAACTCGCTGGAAATTGGAAGGCGCTCCTCTAAAACTGGAATATTTTGGGCGTAAAAGAAGAACGACCGCCTTCATTTCGTCGGTACTTCAAATTAATTGTGGAGGAACTGCGAGTCAAGCGCATTCTACACGCAATTAATTTATTAATAGGAAATAGTAGTTCATTTCAAGATTTTCTTACAAAAACCTACATCAAGAATATGTTTACAGATATTTAATTTTTCAAGAAAGAATAAGAACCAATCGTCCTAAAAAGGCTTTCTTTGTCTGCCGTGTGCCTCAATTGTGATTAATATATTACGTGTCATAGCCTCGATTAAATTTGAATAATAGCAAAACGCAGAAAGCGCCTGAAATTAGCAATTGAGACTTCATAAATTTACATTTCTTTTGGTGATACTTTCATATTTTTCCTAAGGGTAAATATACCAATCTAACTTAAGGGAGCAGCTGTTATTACAGTAAAACTACGGTCTCGGATATGCAACAAACAGCAGCAGAATGTACAACAAAGTGGACTAGAAATATTAAGAAAAATTCTGCGATTAGAAAAGATTATTTTTTGTAAGTTTATTCGAGCCCATATATACATGTTTATCAATCAAAACGTTATAAGCAGTAGTATCTATTGAAAGAATCAAGTAAACTGCTTCAAAATCAACAAAGAAATGAGGGTAAATTACAGTTATTAATGAAAGTGGGATGAACTAAGAACCAATCAGTTCATACAAAGTCAGGAGACTTTTGAAAAGTTATTCCTTAATTTTAACATTTGAGGCAGTATTTGCATCGAGGGAGAAATATCTATTCCCCGCATTTTATTTTTGTCTGAAATCGCTCGGTGGCAGTGACATTCAGCCCAAATTATACATAGGTGAAAGAATTATCAGCAATTGTATCCTATAAATTTGAATACACACCTATGTACTTTCGTTTCATTCCACTGAGTCAATCCCTTTACCGGTGAATTTATAAACACGACCTCTGAAATAGAAAATATCTAACTTGAAGTTTACTTCCGATTCGCGTGGATCATCTGACATCGAAATTTCCAAATTAGAAGGGAAAAACGTCGGACCTTGGGAAATGCTTCGAGAGGGATTGTACCAGGCGACGGAGAGTAAATGTACTGTGCGTGACAGAAATGCGTCTCCCATCACATTCCGTGCGGGACTGAGGAACAGGCATATGCAGAGTAAGGAGACGAAATACTTTCTCCACAAATAGAATCCATAGTCCGTGACTATAAGAGGATCCTGGAAGAGGAATCGTCTAACTCAATCCTCCCAGGCTTTCAGAGTAGGGGAATTTATACATGTACATTATAGTTAAAGGTTTTGGATGACAGGACTCATTTTTGCTACATTATAGCCATGTATAAGACAACGAGCAACATAAAATATACTAGGGATCAATATCAAGTATAATATCCCTTTTTTGATACGAGTACATCGATGTGTTATTGATGCTCAGTACCTTGCCTCAGGCATTGAATGGAGTCCGAGAGCTCTTTGAGACCCCCAAGCCATGCTTTGCCTCCCCCTACCAATTAGTGGAGAATAAGTACATCCAAATATGGGCCAAACGTCCAATTTTCAACTAAATTGCTTGAATATTCATGAAAGACGGTTTCAGGTATCTCACAATGAAAAAATGTTATTCACAGTAAGAGATCTAAAATTAATGAACCAACCTAAGCGGAAAATGCAAAACTCGCAGTTTTCCACTTTCCATCTGAAATAGGCTGGACCGCTTCTAAGGACAGACGATGTAGGATGCATCATAATCAAGGGTCATTTATCCAAGGATTTCTTTGCAGCAGCTCTCCAAACAATCCTGTTAACCGCCAATCTCGTCATTCCCTCGTAGCTCCTAGTACTGACATGTTATATTACTTCCCAGTTCATCCTCGGCCCTCCTCTGTGACTCTTCCCCTATATGCTTAGGTTTATTTATGGTCTTTGGCAAGCTATCGTTCCTCGGGATATATCTGATTAGTGTTTCTCTTCTTCTCGGGAGTGTCATCGATAGGGAGTGCCATTCATCTCTTCTCCGCTTATCGAAGTACTTTGATCGTTATTATCCATCCATTTGATTTTCATTATTCTTCGTTAGTACCCTATTTCCACTCTAACTGAACTTTTCTCTGCTTTCGCTATCGTTCAAGTCCCAAAAATACCGAAAAAGATATTCCATACACGCTCCATGTTAGTACTATCTGCCGTTAGTAGTTTTTTCTTGCGACAGATACCCTTCTTCTCCATTCATATTCTGCATGTAATATCCCTTTTTTTATTCCATCACTGGTGATCTTGCTGCCAAAATATTAAAACTCTTCCAGACGTGTCTGTCTCAAGTCTTACTTAAAAATATTCTCCTCCACTTCCATTCAAGGTCAATACCTTAGTTTTACTCCAGAAGTTTAAAAAAATTACTGTAACGTGGGGATAAAAAGTATCTAATGTTGTGTTGGACGCAGCTAAGAAGCATAAAAGTCTCTGGGTCCGCGATAAAGCTGCAGTAAATTTGTATACAATTGATAATAATACACGTAAAATAATAATTTACATATTCTGAATAATTATTTTCCCAGCAAGGTTTACAAGCGCAAAATTTGACACTGATAAAACATTATTCTGGTATAGCATTACTCTTGTTACTCCATGCATCACGTTCTTGTCAGCAAAATTATGAGACTAAATAAAGAGGAAGATATGTACTAGAGAGTCTAAAACGCATATTACAAAGTCCGACGTGCTAAAAAAAATGCAGATATATTTTTCGTGGAATTCCAATCCACATCCCACCGTAAACGTTCTTAAAATTGTAATATGACTCATTTTTCACTTTATTTAAAAAATATATTTACCTGAAACGAAATCTTATTTCTCTTTGTATTATTTAACTTACTTTTCAAGTCAAATTTAGCGCTTATTATTTAGGCGTCTAGGTAATAAGTAAGCCTTTAAAAAACCTTTGCCCCACAGGTTTTTCACATCTCAAAGCTCCGAATTTTAATTGAAACTATGAAAAATGATTACTAAATATTTTGCTAATAGTTTTAACAACTTTATTTACACATTATATGATCTATAAATCACACGATAAATGTAAGAAGACAAAGCGACTTCGATTTTCATTGTCATTCATAAGCTATCAGTTAATTTTATGCTCTGATTTAATCGTTCCAGCAACGTTAGGTCACTAGACTGATTGAAGGAAGATAAAATTAGCGGGTAACGGGTTGAGGAGACCCTATTTCCCAACACCACCCGAGTGTCCAAACAAATGATTGCATATCTCGAGTTAAGCTGGGGTTTGGGCAGAGGCAAATCCGAAACGTTCAAATAATAAGTATACGAATGCTGCTCTTCCTACTAGTTTACCAGACATACATACTGATTGGCACATTAACCTCATATACAAACAGCTGAAAATACTTTATTTCTTATCCTAATCGGAAGAGCCAAAACTACTTGGAAATTTTCGGCTCCACATCGGCTCAATCAATAAAATTAATATAAAATATTTGCAAGCATGGAAGACAAATTGTGACACAGATACTCTCAAAGTGAGCTGCTGAAGTGTGGTTTGATGACCTAGGCTCCAAGATCAACTAAGTAAACCGGAAGAACGGGAAATTTTGGGCGTTAACATAACTAATAAATAAATCTTACACCTTTCCTTTCGCCAAAAGGAACTCTCAAATTCTTTCGTCGCTAAGATATCAAAATTTCACCAATGAAGAGGAAAAGCAGAATATTTTTATATAACAGCTGCAATGAATACGAATACGAGTTTCCCATAAATATTTAAGAGAATCTTCGCCAAAAAAATTGCCGAAGAGCTTATTCCATTCACCGAAAATTATTCAAAGCCTTCTGTTTCCTCTTTATCCATATAATCTGATGAACTTATGACCCGCTGAAATCAAATGGAGCTAACCAATAGTAATCTGTTATTTTGGTCACTTTAAAATCAAACAATTAAAATATTCTGGAAATGCAGGGTAGATTATTTCCATAACATTTAGAAATTTTTGGATTATTGCACTTCACGATTAAACTTTATTAGCATCGAGTTCGACTAGTTATGGACATGCCATATCACTTCAACTCTTAAAAAATGGAATTTTATAATGAAAGATTCCCATATTTTTGGGTACACAAATTCAATTTGGATTAAGGTGAGGGCAAAGACGCATCAGATCGTCTACGAAGACAAAATTCCAGACGAAATTTGTCAAATATCTAAATTCAAGCTTCCTAAATTTTAGATCTCCTAGTTTTGTTAGAAGGTGCAAATAGTACTCTCCAGTTATTGTTTTGCCATTTTCAAGATACTCGTTCAACAGAATTCCTTTCGCATCCCAAAAAACGGATGCCATGACCTATCCCGCCCATTGCCCTATTTTCCAGAACCAGCCTCTACCCATTGTATGGAGTGTTGTTTCGATTCGGGTATCAAATGGCGAATCAATGTTTCATCCATTGTCACATATTGACGCAGAAATTCACTCCTGTTTTTCTTTTTATTTCATACTTTAAAAAGATTATATTACGTACTCCGGTCCCGAATCAATATTTTATATTTTAAGATTTTGACTCGTTGTCGATTTTGGCAGATATTCAAGAATTTAGTAGCGCTCTAGCCATAATATCCCAAATGCGCTTTCATTAAAAAGACAATAAATAATAAGTTAGCTAAAATTCATTTTCAAAAGTAAGCAGTGTAAGGTATTTTCAACGCGGCACAGTTCATAAACTATTACTTCTCACAGGTTATCTTAATTACGTTCGTATAGCGAGTTCTATAAATCTTCGTTTTACCAATCTACTTCGAAGCTCTTCATAGCAGTAAATTACGATGGCACTTTTCCAAAGTTGCAAATGTATTAAAATAAAATATACACATCTATTACCCCATAATCGAACGATGAAAAGAATAAAATAAAATTATAAAACTCTAAATATTTTTGTAAATTTCATTGACGTTCATTTTGAAAATTACTAAAGGGTGCGGAAACATAACTTCCTTTTTAAAAGGGGTTTTTCTTTATAAAAAAGGAAGTTACGTTCGGCATTTATGGGTAATACGAGAATATAAAAATTTCTCCTGATTAGCAATGAACAAAGCGAAAGAGAAAGTAAACCAACACATATTTATCAAAAAAGAGCAAGTTTTTAAGTGTTCACTGCTGGTTACGAAACTATTCCGTTATTTCCAAACACTTCTGAAGGAAAGGACTACGTCAACGCAGGAGGGAAATGAAAGAACTCTCTCGGAAGCGGATATAGGACACGCAAAAAAAATTAATATTCGATACGAGATCTACCATCGGCCATCTGCCTTGAACTTTCCGCATACACTTCACACAATTAAAGTCGAAGAAAAAAGTTAAAAGAAGAAAGCTGGAAACGTGCGCTATGTCTTCGGCAGAGTAGCGAGCAACGCTGTATACGAAGTATCGTAAGGACTCCGGAAGTGTTTCCGTAACAATCGAAGGTGATGGCACTTGACGGAAGGTAATAGTCCCAGAAACAGAGGTACGAGCATTCGTACTGCAGGACATCGATTGTAAGAAAAAAATAAATCCACACAACAGAGGTTAAACGGGCTGAACGGTAAACAAGTCGCGTGGAGGTGGCGGAGGAATGCCTGTGCATTTTGAGGAAGGCACGGAAGCACTCTGGCGCGAATACTTGAGCTTGGCACTTTCACAAATCGGAAAGGAGTCCAGAGCTTCACCAGAAGCGAAGCGATGCAGTTGTGACTGTAACACGATTTAGACTGTGAGGCATATCTAGCCAACCCATGAAATTTGTTGGCATGTAAGTATAGGGTATCTAAAAGGGAAAAATTTTTAATTTATTTTTTTCTACCTTTTCCTGAAAGCGAAGTTCAGAATGTCAGTACAATCATAGCGCTCGGAACCATGACATGAATGAATGTATCCATCTAAGTTAGCACAGATAAACTAATGCACGGCTATGATGAATAAACTTGAACGGAAAGAATTATCAATAAAAAACGTACGCCGAAAGTCGTTAAAATAGATTTCCGTGAATCTAGGATTTATGTTGTCGCTCTCTTGTTCTGTGAATCTAGGATCATCAAGCAGATAATGAGAGTAATGAAGGTCACCACCCATGGAGAAAGAAGTTGCGTTAAGAGAGAACGGGGAACTGAAGAGGATAGCTGCATTTAAATAATCTTCTGAGCGTTAACTGCTGATGATTACGTTTCATACGAAACAAAAACTTTAAAAAAATTAAGAAACAGGCGAAATTGAATATTTTATGGCGCCTTAGTATTTAACTAACTTACTTTTAGGTGTTTAACTGGGGATATTATACCGTGATATACATTCAGTACGATCGTAAAAAATATTATTCACTGCAATCCCATTACTGCTATTTTCTTCAGTTCCTTAAACTTTTAACAACTGTCAAGCCTTGAAAAATGCCCTCTTCCCTCTCGCCCGCTTAAATTAATATTCTCTACTTTACCACAGCAGTCAATAACTCTCTTTAATACCCTCCCCTTTCACCTTATTTAGCATTTTGTTGGTCTTCTTGCCTATCCAATTTACTTTTTATATCTTTACAGCATTACTGAAAAACACCAAGAGAGATGGCAAAAAAATTGTTTTTCGTCGCTTATGTAAGAAAATCATGGCATAATATGTTGATAAGATGAGGAGAAGGGCAAGAAATCAACTCTTCAGCCAAAAAAAACATCGGGTTGGCTTTTACTCGACCACCTCTCCCTGTCGCTTTCTAACTCTAATCCATACCGCATAGGAATAGATGTGTTGGCTCTCAGGCTATGTTAGTGTTTTCCTCGAGTGGAACTAGTCCAAATTTTAATCAGAACAATAAGAAATGATGATAGAATATTATGGCCAGATCTGAAAATATAATTGGCAGACTTTATCTAATTGCTTTCGGAGACAAACAGGTGCTCGCTTGGAATGTCCAAGTGGTTGAATTCTCTCGAGCGAAGCAAACGCTCTCTTGGTAAATGCTCCATTGAGCGTAAAACTGAGAGATTTAATCGTCTGTAAATATGGTGGTGTAATTTTGTGTGAATATCTCTTTCGCCGTAAATCATGAAAGAACTTAATTAATTTGAGCAAAACTATTAGTTTAGGGCAACCCAAACATGGTCATATTTGCGAGCAGATCATTCAGATCATTAAAAATCCATCAGAACGATCATTTCTCTTCATTCCATCATGCGGATGAGAGTAAATCATCGGGCTTACTCTGAAGCGATTTTGTATTTTAATAATTCGTTTTCAAAACCTCTCAATTTAATTTAACCCCTGTAAAAATATGTATAGAGAAAAAAGTAATGCAATCTAGCCAGTGACACCTCGTGATGATGAGTTGCCAAGGGAACCGTTGACTATTCATGAAATTTATCTCATAAAAAAGTGACAGAGAGATGCAAATATGTTTCAATTTCTCAAGAGAGGTTCGAACATAAAGTTCAGGAACCAATACAAAAGGAAAGGATTGCGGTCATCGTTTACGGCGGCGCTTAGCTTGAACATTCTAAGCTTAGCTTTTTGTACACCGAATGAGAACCTATTTAAAATAATGTATCTATACACATTTTCTTCAATCAGGTGGCACAAAAGACCGCAATTTCTTTCAAATATAACCGTCTTTAGATGTAAAATTGCAGAGGTTGTTTCAGGCAAGTAAAA
The DNA here is from genome assembly GCF_022747635.1 of Hetaerina americana. Classification (NCBI taxonomy): domain Eukaryota; kingdom Metazoa; phylum Arthropoda; class Insecta; order Odonata; family Calopterygidae; genus Hetaerina; species Hetaerina americana. The sequence continues at coordinate 39,222,007 of NW_027286181.1, forward strand.
CAATTGAACTGGCGGACAGTGATACTGAAATGTATTCAGTCACAATTTTATATAGATGATGTTATGCCATGCTCATAGAGTTCAAATAGTTCACTGAATACGTTAAAATGAATACCAGAAAAATGCCAGACATTCACGAATTCAACCGTAAAGCGCAGTCGGAAGCAAGTCAGTTGTTTAACCTCCATTCCATTGAGCAAAACAAAGGCTTAAAAAATTGCTTAAATGCTTCAAACTGAGCCAGAGGCTTAATGAAAGTGACCAAATAGTGATTAAAAACTTCAAAGAGGAAAGATGAAATACATCCTACATTCCACAGCAAAAATAATCGAAAACTAAAACTAACTCACCAGGGAAAAATTATGTATCATTGACAAATAATAGAAATTAGCGAGATCCTGCACGAGTACCAAAGCAATATCTATCAGTGTAAACCCAGTTTTAGTTCATATGGAAATAAGTAATTCTCATTAAACATTACAATTCTCTGAATACATCCCGAGCCATTATGAGGGCCAAGGTCCCATTGATAAATCCTGAACTGTAGACCTCATCTACATTTGCATAGATAGTGCCCCGCAAGTCATCGCAAGGGCGTATGGCGGGAGGTCACCACCCGTAAGTAAGAATGAAATCGCATGCAAACCCCACAAATTCATAAAATCTTATGCATTCACATAAAAGCCTTTAAAACTCAAACACATGCAGATTCATTAACAACCAACTAACACACGCATACACCTAAGAATATACCTTATGTCGACGCAAAGTTTAATCTTGTCCTGACTTGTAAATTAAATGTCTTTACTATTTCTATTTACCATTAGTTTCTTAATATTATGATTCCTGATTTTCCGGGGTATAGAATGAGTATTTGTATCTATCTTGTTTGTAGTGTGGGACCATAGTAATTCCTTATGTGTCATTTAAACTCGTTTGTTCTGAACCTTTCTAAAAGTCTCAGTCAGGCATGTTTTCTTCACATCTCAAGTGGCTCCCAGCCTAATTCCCCAGAAAGGCCTAACACACTCGTCTTCTCATGATAACAATTTTTCACAAATCTGGCGGATTTTCTCTGGACTTTATCTAACTCTTTTTGCCTATGTTTTTCCCAAGGATCTAAAATGCTTGCGGAATATTTCAAATTAGGCCTAACTAGAGCAAAATAACGACTCTTTTACTTTCTCATTACATTTCCCCACCACCCGTTTAATGAAGCCGAGTTTCTTTAAATCGAATCCGCATATTGTCCTGATATGTGCTCCCCATAGACCAGGGTCGAGATAACGGGACCTTGAGATCCAGCTCCAATGTATTCATGGAAGCGCAAGTAATCACGTTTTGTTGATTATGCAGTGTGGAATTCGATAAGTATTAATTGATTTTGTTTTTGTCCCATTAATGACGATAAGGTCGGTAACGCGTACGCGTTATGAAGATTTGTGACCGCGCCACACGTCTGCACCAAACAACGCCTGCCTTTCGAAATATGGAGCACTTTCGCAAGAGTAATGCATATGGACCCAGGTCACAGACCACAGAGAGAAGTAAACGTCGAGAATGGAAAATATTGCTCGGTGGAGCAGTTGACCATAGTGCGGGTGAAGAGGGCGCGAGCTAGGAAACTCCTGCGGAGACCGAAATTTTCGCCTTCATTTCTAAAGCGAAACAAAAAACCTATTACTTTTTTCCATGCTCTTAATTGGCTTCTCAAGAGAGTGCACACTCAGTACCTTTTTTTTTCATTGGATTTTATTGGGATTTTCATCGCTTGTCTCCTTCATAGAATGCAGTCTCTAAATCTCATTCGAAATTATAGAGCAGTAATTAAAGAACATTCCCGTGAGACTATCGCAGGTTCCCCAAAGTACGGTTCACCATGTATTTTCCCATGTTTAACGGTCCGAAACAATAAAATTTCTCCTGAAAGCACAGAATAATACATTACCCGGCAGGGAGTGGAGAAGAAATGTAATAAAGTTTTAATCTGAATGAGATTTGCCCCTTCTTTCAAGTTTCCTTCGAAACAGCGCCGTAAAAAATATTATTGTTGGTAGTTTATCGTTTGGTAGGTTATCGTTAAGGTAGTTTCTGGATAGTCACAGACTGATTATAAAATGTAAATGGATGTAAATTAACAATTTCACTAACGAAATCATAAACCTCAATGGTTATTATATGTTGTCAGCTAAATTTAAAAAAAACCGTGATTACTCTGACAGTTATTTCCAAACCAGCTCAAGGAAGGACATTAGGCGCTGAAAATATCCGAATCTACATTCGTTCTCATAGGAGCAGAAGAAATGTAGTGCTTTAGTCCTCTTGATAACAACAACGAAATGAGCTACTGCAATATTTGGAAATCGCTCTCTTCATATAGGTAGGCTAATCTATTTATTGTAAGTAGTTAAGTGTGCAGGGATGGATTCGGGTGGCTCATGAAAACTAATGAATATTCTTTGGGAACGAACAGAGCGTACAAATATCACAACCAACCTTTGCCCTAAACTAATGCATTCTTCATTACCTACCTCGTAATTTCTGGTTCCATGCGTGCCGCCCTAATTGTTAATGGTAGTCAGGCGGTTTAGGTAGTTTCTTTTCGGGTACAGACACTAACCAATGATACAATTCCCTAAAACCCCTGCCAATTAACCAAAATAAGAAAATTTCGTTCCTGAAACACGTCATATATTGGCGCTTGCGCTTATCTTGAACTCTATAAAAGTATTGTTGCCTTGGAAATAACGGGGAGAAATTGCAAACAAATCAGTACAACTATTTATTCAGTGAAAACAGCTCTAATCCCACTAATCCAATCACCATCACGAAAACGAAGAAGCCAAAGAACTGGGAGAGCCTGTGATGTGACCGCCAACTTTTAAACTTAACAAATTTAGTAAGATTGCACTATTGTTTTGATTAAAGTTCGCCTAGCACGGCACTAAACACTATACACAACATTAAAACGTTCTTCGACTCCTCAAACTTTGCACTTCCCTTCATTCGGACAAAAATGCCATGTCTTTTCTCCTTCCACCTCGCTTACACAATACTCTCTCCTCTATCAGTCTTCAGCATTACATTATGTTCCCAAATGGCCTCCATCCGTTTCTCTGCCATCTAAGCATGCTTTCATTAGTGCTTAATATTCATCAAGACAATATGCATTTTTTAATTATGGATGGAAAATTAGAAAACACATAAGCACATGTCTTGGCTTGTACGCGTCAGATTAGATTCAAATGCCCTAATGAGAGAGCGTCACTGTCGACTTCGACTGAATAATCCCACTGTAATTTAGACCATGCATTGGAATGTTAATATTATTTAATATTAGTGAATGGCCTTATCATATATATTAAAGAAAATCAATTCGCTTCTGTTAAAAATCAGCTGACTGATTTCTATCATTGTAAATGTGCCGAAATCGTCATTATTTTAAATCACCAATGCCATAATTTAACGACCAAACGTATTTCACATTTATAACACTGTTATGAAGTCAGAAACACTTAATTGGAAAGACAAAAGTCTAAAGTTTCTGCCGTCGCGAATGGATATAATACTAATTTAGCATTACTAGAACATTTAACTGTTCATTCTCTCTCATAACAAAATATGAATCTTTTGTAGCCATAACATATGGTGACGAGGCGTCGTTACAGAATAAAGAAATGACACGGGTTGGAGAGGTTGAGTGAAAGTGGTTACCGTGAATAACAAGAAACTCTAGTGAAGTAAAAACCTTAGTCTCGGAGAAATGTGTAAAAAAATCTTAGATGAGTGTGATATTATAAGGATATTTGGAGGTGAGAAAGAGAGAGGAGAGATATAAATGAAGACGGACAGACACCTATTGACACTTAATCCTGCGCTGAAAAGGGAAACAATATGTCGAGGCTGACAGTAATACTGCTGTTTCCATTAGGCTTTGGGACTAGTAAATAGGTCAAGTAGAATTAGAGTAATTGACAACGAGTACGGTAACGTCCTTAAGACAGCAATGTCCCACACTTTTAGATTCTGGTCCTAGACTTACATATTTGCTATATTCATTCTTCGCCCCGCTCATGTAAATTATTTTTCGATCTCCCAATCCCTTCCTTTCAAAAAGGAAGGAATTTGAATTGGAAAGGATAGTACATCGCAAACAGTGGAAATATTCCGTTTTGTTGAATTATGCATAAATAAAAATATAACGATATATTATCTGAAGCTAAATGAGTTGTCAATTTGTATATTGCATATTATGGACCCTGAAATATTTCTGTACAGAATTTTATGACGAGCAAAAGAAACTAAGCTTATCAGAAAACATGATAGTACCATTTAAATACTATTAATAAATAAGTTCCTCATTAAAATTAGTCATTCTTGAGTTCAATATTTTGATAGCTGTTACACTAATGAATATCCGTACATCATGTCTCTAAGAGTCACAGTTTTCCATCGAACAAATTCAAGAGACTAAAAATCGATGTCAGCAAAAGTGACTGTTTGTTCTATCTGAGAGCCACCAATTACCCGCTGTGATTCACAGATATTAAAAGAATATTTAGATTTTTGCCGGAAATTCCACCACTTTTAAATAGTAAAAACGAAGTCTGCGTATGATACCAATTAATTTTGTTCAGTGGCTTAGCTAGGAACCATAGGAGTCATAATCCGTAGCCTTATACGCCTAAATGACTGGGCCATCATATCTTCGGTACACTGCTCAACTGCGAATCCAAATGCCGTGAATTCAAATTCCAGCTGTGACATTCACGTAATTGTTTTTACTTGGGTATTATCCAATAATGTAATTATTTTTGCAAAATGGTAAAATTAATATTCCATAATTTAATTCAATTACTTACTTGAAATAGCTTGACCTGCCTCAGATAGAGGAGTCACTCGGGAATATTTATGTCTTAAAAAGTTCAGAACCTCTAGAAATCAGGATAACAATATCTGTGTCAAATTTCAATACCTTAAACAATTGATTGCACTTCATATACCTACTATCACCATGAGATGAATTTATCAGTAACAAAACTTCAGCAGGGTTACCTGTATTGGTAGTAGGAAGTATCCCAGTGGAAGGTAATTATGAAAATTACTGACAGCTTCGGTCACATGCGCCAGTTGTGACTCACAGATAGTTTGTTAGATGTTGATTTTCGCGGAAGTGAAGGATAGGTTGTGAGAAAGGGACGCGCAGTTAAACAAACTATCTGAAGGACAGAGTGCTACACAAGGAATGCTCAATGCATGGCACCAAATTAGGGATCGGGATGGAGCTGTGGAAACATTTCGCCACTACCCGGAATCCATCCTGGGCTCTCGATGCGGGAAAATAAGACAATGACCAACGTACTAATCCGATCCAAGATTATGCCGTATACCGTGCTAGAAAAGTGCAAAACCATTGCAAGATAAGATCGCTTCTAATTAAGGTACTTGGGATTTGAGTTCTTTGGGAGTATCAAATAGGCCATATGATTGATCAAAACAGGGTTAACTCCTTAAAAACATTTCCTTGAAGTTTAATGTTGGCAATCTACGTATTTCACCGCTACTTAAATCGCGCGCCTTTTGCCATGAATCCTGGAATTTAGCATCCAAAATATTCGTACAATTATCTCAGTACTGGCTTCACCATTGGCTATCTTAAAAAAAGGTTATGTAAATCAATTTACAAATTGATCAAAGGGAAAATTTTCCATATACTCTAAGCAAATGAAGATAGAAGAACGCTTGTGGACATAGCGGGCTATCTCCAATTTACATTAATTTTTATTTGATAAGTTTACCCTGCTTTTAATTTGATACATATAAGATGATTTCACAATTACATCTATTTGCTATTTTCTTTAACCAAAATATTTTAAATATTAAAAACTTTTCGATGAATAAATTTACTTAATTCAAGTACTTAATATGTTTCAGCTTTAAACGATTACCATCAATATATCAGTTCCCAATCAACCCTCAAATATTCTACGCTATTTCAAACGCAAGGATATCATTTTTGTTTTGGGGTTAGTTTCAAGGTCCCACTTAAAAATAGGCTCTCTCCAGCACTACTCAACAGGCTATCATAAATCATTCATCATCCAATGGTGCATTCAATGGGAATTCACCCAAGTTCGAATGGAATAAAGTATTAAAGCGTGGGAACTTCAGTATATAAGCCCTCTTTTCAGAGGAGTCACCCTCTTTCACGACAGCAATATGGTTTTCACTTGGGTTCCCTTGTTTTATCCATTCCATGTGTAACTGCATTTCACTCTCGATTAGGAAAATTAACTAGAATGGTACTACTCATAATATAAGGATAGAAGCAACCTTTAATCTCCTTTCCTTGTCATCTTCTTTCTCACCCTACTATATCTGCCTATACTAACCCGCATTCCATGCTCACCTTTTCTATTTTTCCGTTTTCCATTCCTCCACACCCCTCCCAACTCTCTCTCTCCCTCTCGCTCCCTCCCTTGGCCGGCTCGTCTCTTGAGTACCAACGCTCGCTTCCCAGATGGCTACTCACACCCCTCCATCTTCTCTAACCCCCGAAGCATAAGGAACTACCGTTGCCGTGACGAGGAATGGCAAAGAGCTGTAATGACTCATGGGTTACCAAAGTGAACCTGAGAACGAGACGGGATTCTCAATTAAATTAATCCACCCGGGGTCTAAATACTTTTCCCCAAGTAAACCTATGAGGTACAGGGACTAGAAGCTAGGAGAACGTATCTCACGTGTGGATCATAAAAGCATTTTTATTTTACCCGGCGTTGTCAAAGAACATTGCTAAAAAAACTTCGAAAGCACTAATCTTACTAGCTCACACGAAATGACCTAACAAGATACTGCTACTCTGCTGCCATTGTCATACACTCTTCACAGTAAACAAAAAAATCCCTGTTAATTTGAAGATGGCCTACTGTTTCCGGTACAAATACTCCCAGGGCACAATTATTAATTTTAATTTCTAACATTACGCCTCCTTTATTTTTAGCAAACTATGACTCTCTCTCCAAAATGTCTTCTGTACTTACATTGGCCATTTTCCATTTCACTGGAATGAACCTGAAATTACTATCTAGCATCACTATAGCTAACTTTTCTTTGTCAAGCAGTATCTACCGCTTATTACATTTTATCACAACCTGTGCGTCACCCATTACAATTCTCGCTCAAAGAACAAAATTTGAGACTTTGGAAATGGTATTTATGACAATTTTAAATCCATATTTAAAATAAATTCTCAAAAATTCTTGATCCACTTTGGTGGTGATTATCACATACTTTGGACCGCTCCAAATAACTCCTGAATTTAAATATACTACGCGCTTTACCAAGTTGCCAATCATTAAAATCCCTGACTAAATTAGCTATTAAATTAAAAACTAAAACTTAATTAGGAAAATTTTGGAGTTAGACGAAGACCATTGACCCTAGATTTCTTTTTTAAGGGAGAGAATCAGCGGATCAAACCAAACATAGTAAACAACAGCTGTGAGTCAATGAGAGAAACTAGCAATGGTCTGACAATGATGACTAAACATTCGGAATACATGAATAGATAATACTATTCTTCATTAAAAGAAAGTGAATGTTTGCTTCCTTTACAGCGAAGCCATCTTTAAGGATTTAAATTATATTAAAAAATAACTTTCCATCCGTTGAAAAATAATTCGTTTTGGAATTGATTCATTTCCAGATGGTGTAGAAGCAGGTGCCAATATATATTCAAAAGAAACTCTCAGATGATACGAGCTTTTCGAAATGAAATATGAAAGTGATTCTTCTCAGTACCCAATATCTGTCTAATTCGAGCTAAAAGTAAACTATTTAACGAATTAAATTCAATACTTGTACCTATATGGGAGAAAATATTCCCATATCGGTGCTCTTGGTGCTTACTCCTAGATTCTATGGATCGATAACTACACTTTTATATCGCGTTGCTCCATGTAATGCATGTTTCAAATACTATCTACGATAGATAAGGTTTACATCTCTCTTGCATTACCTGCCTTAACATCGTAGCTCAGAGAAGAGAAGCATAATTCGTAGAAAAATAAAAAGAAGGACAAAAAGATCATTGACCCAATAAACGTGCAAAAATACCGCCATTCAAAGCCTTGCACTTGAGCTATGACATGCTTCAAGCTTCAACCTTGAAACAAAGAGGCCAGACATCCTCATTTATCTCTTCCCTTCCGAACAATCGGTGACCAGTCATGCAAATGATTCTGAAATCCCCCGTATGCATTGTTCGGAACCGTAAAATCGAGATAGGCTGCCAAACCTATCAAAGTTCCGCATCACTTCCTCCAAACCATATGCCAAATGCAGCAAACTCTTTGTTGAATTTTCTCAAATGGTAATCATAATCTGAGAGGAGTTCGTAAAACAAGTAGTAATGAAGCTATTCAATGTATTATTTACGACCCACTGGGGGCACATTGGTAATACCAAACCCTGAAATGCGAAATTACTACATGGCATCGTATGACTGCTATTCTACATGTATGCAGTCGCATTTAGACAAAAATAACATATAGATTTAGGGCATTTTGTTGGCTTTTGATTATTTTGCTCCCCCAGATCCTTACATCCAATTATTTTTTTTTGGATAACCCGCTTTAGTGGCTCTAGAGGAAGAAATCAGTGTATAAATTCAATCGGTTACTTTTAAAAGGGTCTTCATCCTTTTACTTCCCTTCAAAATTATGAATACATATGCATACTCTAAGTTAGTGGCAATGGTCCACACTATATATATTTAAGTAGCCATCAAATGCTTTCAAGCTCAACAGTGCTAGGCAGATGTAAATTGAATCAAGAGGTTTTGAGGTTGCCCCGAACCATAATTTTTTTTTTAAATTGGTCCTAGCAAAAATAATAATTTCACTTCTATCTCTCGGAAAAACCGTGGTCAATCTTTGCCTTCACACTCCGCCGAGCCGCACGTGAACAGAAAACAGCAAGATTATGATGACCACTAATGGCTAATTTTGAAGAGGGTTGAGATCGGAAATGGAAGAATGCTTCCCTGATCCGAAAGAAATACTCGGTTCCGGGGGTTCGAGATTTTTTTTCGTCACACGTTCTGAGGATGCACACACTCTCGGATAGAGAGACAACTTCGCCACCGCCAAAGCGTTATCCCTTTCACCACGCCATGCTCCGACGGTCTCCAAACTCGAGGTCCTCTTTCATCCACGTTCCCCCCGCAGCGCGAGCACGAATTAATGTCCGAGAGGTCCTACAATCGAGAAAGCGCTACGGTGATGGTAGGATTTCGCCAACAAAGCTGCGTTGGAAACGAAACTCATTTGTCGGAAACGGTTCGGCTCCGCGTAGAACGTCGTTCCCGTCTTTGTTCGGTAAAGCCGGGAAATAAGGGAGTATATCACAGTCAACGGAGATTGGATAGAACGTTGACCTTCCGCTGTGGTTTCTCGCTGTGCCAATTTCAGCGAGACCGGATCAGATGCGCAGCCGCACGACGTTTTTTCACGATACAATAATATATCCTGCTTCAGTTTGATTAAACAAACACCCACAGGAAACAAATGAAAATGAAGAGTAGTGAAGTACCGTTATCTGCCACTTTTTATTGGTAATTTGTTTATCGCCATAGGTTTGGTGCACAAGTCTCACATTTATATTATATGAATGAAAAACAAATATTTTTGCAAGATTTTGTGTATTTACTGACAATAAATCACTGCATTTAGTGTTTATTATAGTTTTGAGAATTCTAACCTTCTTGGTAAGCACCACAAAATAGCTGACGACCAGGAATTCATTAATATTCAGTGGTATCCTGATCCCTACTTGAGGTGCTTTGTGGAGACCATGTGAGTGAGTACGCCGTACTTCGGATGGGACGTTAAACCGCGGACCCATTAGCGCCTTTCGATAGGAGTAAGCTAATGTCGACGCCGGGTTTCTCTCCACCCTTCCTCCTTAAAAATCCCTAATGGCTCAAATTACCTCAGTTTTCGACCAACTCCCCTAAAACTACGATTACTTCCCTCATCCTTAAGGACAGCTAACTATTAATACTCTGAAGAGTTATTCATTACTTTTTTTAGAATTTTGTAATTCCAGAGCAAGAATTAATAGTTATTCCGCATATATCACATGTCTTTCCAAAGACGATATTTATGGCAAAAATAGGGGTTTAAGTTAAAGGTGCACAATTTACGCAACGATGAATCGCAACCTGCGCACTATAGAATTACTAAAAACATACGAATATCGACTTACGAAATTTAAAAAAAAAATCCATGCGATTATAATTAAATGCCTACACATCCAAATTAATTGATCCATATCTAATTAAAAACAAAATGTATACGGCCGTAAAGCATTTTCTGATGTTTTTTATAAATTCTGAAAAATGAAAACGTGCACAAGATATTAATAACAATTAATAACCAATAATAATTATTATAATTCTCTTCCCTGTGAAGAAATTTGATTTCCTATATTAATGGTCCAAGAATCAAATTCTTAGCCAATTAAAAGCTCTTTAGTTGAATCCTACAGTGATGATGATTTGAATTCCACTTATGGCAAACATTTTGTAAAATGTTGTTATTGAAAATAAAGATGCTCGAGTTACCAACATATTAACCTCATAATCAGCCAAGAAAGAATGGATGGCATCACCTAAATGGCGAATAATCACCTTATTGCAATGCTCACTCAAACAGAGAACCGGAGAAAATACGTCTAGTATGTGAAACCCTTATGTAATACTGTAGCTAAATCTGAATGCTCCTGTGTCAAGTGATGGAGCATAATTTGAGAACCCAGGTTCTCTAGACTTTCAATTAAGTTTTGGAAACCTTTGGTCTTTCCAGAGATGAGAACGCAAGAAATACTGAAACCGATGAAACGACAGAATGATGCCAGATCAGTTTTTTACTAAAAACCATTTGGAATCCAGCTCTGGCAGGAAGCTCATATTTTACAGCGAGAGGGTATCAACAAATCCATCCTCAAAGAGCATGGACGACAAGTGCAAAAATTATTTGACAGGTTTCCGTTTTCAAGATGACTTTCGAGAGTGAAGAAATTACTGTGTGAAAACGAAAGCAAAATTGGACAAAAACGTTTTCTTTAGCCAATAATTTACGCGTATCGGGTTACCAGAAAATGACACATTGACAAGATGCTCCTGTATAAAAACCAAATTCAAATACGTGATCCAACATTTGGTAGGTTTTACTGCTACAGTTTGCAGTGAAAGCTTACGCGGCTTTGTTAGATCTCTTTAATTTATTAGCGCACCATGCAATAAAAAATTTGGGTCTTAGGCTATCCGGTGGAAGGACGGCTGTCATTCGTTAATCCTTTGATCAGGGCGAATGGTTTCTATTCAAAGCACTACCCTTTGAAGAACGTTCCTCGCCTAACCTCTATATACCATATTATATCTGAACTTCCGCGGTAGATAAAGAGACTATGTATTCATAACTCCCAAATTCGACGCAATAGATCGTGAATTCAGGCGAATGATTTGGAATGGAGATTTTTATTTAGAACCATGCTATCCCAAAGTAATCACTAAGAAATCAGTTATGAAGTTAGATATCATGGAACGAAAATTATGATAGTTGAAAAATTAATGGGAGATGAATTTGTGTAATGACTCAATGTATCATTTACAAAAATATGTGTGTGCACATAGTTCTTAAAATATGTACTCAAAGATGGCTACTTATTAACCCTAGGAATCTGGTGAACAAGAGAAAACAATATTGATACTTGGCAAGCAAGCGAATCACCAGTCACATTTTCTACGCTACCGTACTGTGCATACCCACAAAGGGACAATTGAATACACAAGTACTAATTTTTACGTATTATTATTCTCACTATCGTTATTGTTGACATTCCACCGGATTAAAATTAGGTTTTGTATGGACACAGCGTATACAATTGAGAAACGATACATTTCCTTGCCTCTCCTAACAAAACACAACCAGGCATCCTACACTACAAATAAGCTCCTGGTCAACATAGTATAGTTCCTTTAGCACTTCACTCTGTTCTACATGCCTATCCTATTTTTACACCTTCCGTGGTTGCCTAACGGTCTCCCACCTGTCATATTATTTGGATTTTGGAATCTGCAATAGCGATTGTTTACATTTCCTTTGGCTTTGGATTTAGCGCACCCGCCAGCAAACCAGAAGGTTGAAATATGTACTACTACCAACGTATGAGCTATGGTGTGACAATGTGTTTTTCAACAAAGAATTTACACTGCAATACATTTCAGTGATGCAAATACATCAGAAGAGACGAAAAAAGTGAAAATAGTTCACGAATGCGCAAGAACCTGGGTGTAATTTCCGTTATTTACACCACAAAGCATGCTTTGATTTTCTTGTGATCAAGGCGTATACATGCATGAGCATAATTTCCTATAAAACGGGCGTAATAAAATTCATTTTTAATCATTAATTCATTTAAAATTTATTCTTTCGTCACTATGTTCCTTTAATTTTATTTTTAGTGGCCTTACTGGTTTAGGGTATGTTTTTCATCGATCTTGGGGCAACACACTACCGCACTCCTGAACCCTACATTATGACGAAAAATATTCCCGGCTACATATTGAAATTACTCTTTCTTTGCTCATACTTTCAACCCCTCTCAATTCCATTCAAAATGCCTATTCTTTTCCTCCATCTACCAAGGTGGCTCAGAATTCTCCTCTCTATTACCTCTATCTTCAGCCGTTGTCTTTCATTACCTACCTCCTGCAACCACTTGTCCTGCCTCCTTCGAACATCCTCCAACAGACGTCTTTAATGCATGCATGGAACTTCTTCGTTGTATTCCTCTCCGTCAATTTTATTTTCTCCATTCTTATTCACATCTCATTAACATGAACTTATCCTTTTATATCAACGGCCAAGTTTCCAAACAATCATGTACATACAGGATATATTTTATTGATGGAAAATGTATTAATCACACCAAGAAAATCTTTTTCCCAAATTTCTCTTACTTCATTGTTGAACAGCAATAAGAAAATCATTGTGACCGTACTGTGGAAATAGTTTCCCCTTGAAATTTTCCTTTTTCCTACCTATTTGTGAGGCTACATCGAATATATTCTAAAAGGGAAAGATTTTTTTTACGAAATTCAAGTTGATTAATACATCCTTCGATCCATCCAAAGGTCATTTGTGCCATAAAAATAGGAGATGAGTTTGTGTTACGCCGAATTTTTGTGATAGGAGGAAGGTTGAACAGAACCCTCTTGCTCCAAAATCCGTATAGATCATGAATTCTTATCGTCGATTGACTACTAGGGCTATTTGAACGGATATCTAATTCTGATTCTAGCAGATCGGGTGCTATGTACTATCCCACGACGTGCAGGGGCCGTTCGCATGCGTCATGCGTAGGCTGTCACGGAGAATCGTTTGAAAGGAGAAGTCAAGGGTGCTGAGTGCCCACACTGGAAAATTAGCACCAAATGCAACAGATGGTGGGAAGATCGCCTCGAAAGCTCCCCTTTTTTATTTTCCTCGCCCGAGCGCACACGAGAAAGTGAAACAAGCTCGAGGAGCTCCCGGTCATCATTTTAAAGATTTTCAGAATGAATTATCCGTCCTCTCTCTCTCTCTCGCGCTCGGGTCGTAATTTTGGAGGGATGGTGAGAAAACTACGTTGTACTTATACCCTAGGTGGATTACTTCCCCTTGGTTAACCATTAACGAAAAGTCTGAGAGGCATCACGCATAATAATTTGCGGAACGTCTAATCACTGAAAGACCTGGGTTAAAACGATGGGTCGGGTCTGCATGGTTGATAAAACGGAGGTATATGGCAGGTAACTTCTTTTAGACAGAGGATGTCGCCCAGAACTTCCTCGGTCAGTAAATAGTACCAGAATTATCCTTATTAGAAAATCTAAGTCTTCATTTTTCATCACAGCGTGATGTGGTTTCGTATAAGGGAGTAGTAATAAATCAGTCTTTAATTAATTTAGGGAAATTAAAAAAAATTGCTGAAGAAATAATGATAGAATATCATTATGACAACATGTTGTTCGATAAAATTTTTTGCCTTATTAAAATGATTTTCTTCTGTTTGCGAACTGCACAACGGAAGAACAAACAATTCACCATATTTTAGATGAAGTCTTTTTATTCTATCTGGGAATCCGATATCCTGCGTGATCTAAATAATTCCCCCGATGTAAAAATTTCCAAAATTACGAACTAGAGTACCTTTCCGTGTATTTTCACATGGTTTGCTTTCTTGAATGGAAAAGCTTCTATCCTAGTTTCTCGGGTGATCCTCTCTCACAATCATTTTTCTCATTACATGATTTCTCAAACCCAACAACTTTATCTATGAATGCTTCTCCGATTGATCCTAAATACTTGCCACATAATCTGAGCATGACCAAACCAGTATGAAGTTACAATTACAATCCCCATTACTTTTTTTCGTTTGCAAACAATTCACCTAATCAATCCAGCATTATTTACGTAATGCATCTTCGCATATTCTTCTTAAGGATACGATGCCATTCTATATCAAGAAGTTCAGAAAATAATTACCGTCCAGAATATTACCATATTTCTGAAACAGACCATCCAAAAAATGCAAAACTCTTGAATACCCAAGCTCTGTAATAAAATAAATAGATTTTTCGTATGTCTTGACCAGAAGTATTTCATTCTCAGGTTTTCGAAAAATAAAACACCCTTTTTTTCAACTTCATTTCTATGCAATATGAAATACTTGTGAATTAATGAAAAAAATCGCAAGCGATTTATAATTGCTTAACGCAACTGTATTAGTACCTTACGCCTACTATTGAAATTTTCTATAATATCTAATCATTCAAATGAATAAATCAAATAAAAACACAGGTAATGTAATAGAATTTCTTCTTGACATCCAGATGGCTACTTTAAGCGAATGGCCTCATAATGTAGCACTAGTGGGTACTACAGATAAAGCTAATAGTAAGTAGTATTGTATCTCCCCAGAAGTAGATCACTATTTTCAAATTCTTAACATAGGACATAAATAAGCTCATAACGCGAAGGGAGTTAATCACTCCAAAATACATGAGCAAATGGTGTCATATTGGCAAAATTACCAAGTAAGAGATACACTCTGCTGAATTTAAAACTCATTTTTGCTCGCATAATCCTCAATCATTAGGAAAGCATAGTAAAAGTAAGCTTTTTCGTGACTGTAATAACCTAAGAGAAGTTTCCTTTGCAAGCATTCAATTTACTGCAACTGCAGTTTAAAATTCGTTATTTACAATCTTTGTTACATGCCCTTTTCCTTCAAAATCACTTTCTAAGATTTTTACCCTTCAAAAATTACCGGGGTGATTTTACAAAAAAATATGTTCGGTGTTTTAATAGGTACGCCCTGCATAATGTCCCGGTGATGGTAGAGTGTGATGCACAGGAAATAGCGTGAATTTAAAGGAAATGTGTACACACTACGCGCATCGAAAGGCGTTTAAAAGTGAAACCGACCAACGTCGTAAAGGAGAGTCTCTTTATCAAAGGCAGTCCCTGGCTTATGTCCAAAACTACTCCCTGACCACATTTCTCCTCTAACTAATAAGAATTTTTTTTTAATTGCAATGATATTAGCAGTTAGTTACCCTGTCATTCGCCAAATGTGATAATGAATCAGCCTTCCCAACTGAAGTCTCTGATTGAAAATGAAATTCCAGGACCTTATCTTTATGCTTAGGAACGCCTGTAATTATTCTGAACTAATGTAAATAAAATATTAATTTTTGCCTCTGAAATGTTTAGGTATATTCCAAAAATATTTATTTTTCCAAAAATACCCAAGTGTTTTTGACATTTATTGCACAATAAATAAAACTGCTGACGTATCGACATTAAAATAGGGCAATTACTGGGTAGCATTTCTACCGAGCAATAGTAAATAAACTTACATGTACGGTCAATAGTATACGTTGTGATTTTTCTCAATACCATAGTACCAATGATATATGTATATTCTCGTGTTATCCACATAGTTACGCAGAATGACTCCATATGCAAGTGAAGAAACATTCAATTTACTCCATACTCCTGATCGGTTGGTCGGAACTTCAGACCATGAAATGATAATTAATTTCAATAGACCTTACTGTTATTCTCCCAGTAATAAATAAAACTAAAAATGAATATCCTAAATTAGATTTTAACTCGAAATATTGAACAAAAAAGCTCTTTGGCTACTTTTCAACTTGAAAAAGGTTTGGGTACTTCGATGGTCATCAGATTGCCTTTCCAGAAAAACTGAATGATTTATTAATAGCTTCAATATATTTAATTTTTATTAAACATGGACTATTCCGAATTAATAATTACCAAAAGGTGAAATTCCACACATTTTGCAAGAATATTTGTGGAAATTTACACCACCGCAGTAATCAATCCGCGTTTTCATAATAATTTCACAATATATAATATAAATTCATAAATGAATTGATATAAAATGTCACAGTATTTTGCTAGGTTTTACACGAATGATTTCTTTAACGTTACTGATATAATCTGACCTCAATTGAAACATTCGAGAAATATGTTGAATTACGCCATTCAATAAAAAGTGAATTTGTTCAGATATCTTTGTATAATAGTCGATGGTGTCAGACTACCTCACGTGGGATGAAACGAAAGGGCTGAAATTTTTTCGCAGTACATTCCAAGCTGGAGCTTATTTCCATAACTATACATAGTTACTGGCGCCCTGCCCTAACCAAAGAGGGTTGGGTCCAAAGCGACCAACAGTCATTGGTTTTCGAGGGACTAAACTATAAATCTGCACGAACGTCCCAGCCGAGCACAATCAGGGAATTTTCCAGTTAGCACGCTTGAGTGAATACAGAAATGCGTCGGCGCCGCTCGAGATCGGAAGATGGTGGTGAAATGGACACGAAAAACGCAACTTCTATTGCTCACGAAGAGATCGGAGATTACGAACACTTGCACTACATAAGTAAGAAAAAAAATGGATGTCTGGGAGAGAGACAGTAAAAATTAAGCATGCGAAAGGCGAAGGGTGAAAGGGATTTTTTCGGGAAATGGGTGAAACCTTATCACAGGACCTATATGTTACATCACTAGTTTCAGTAAAAATATGTAAGTATAACTCAGTAAATAAAGGTTCATAAAAATGGCAAAATATTGCTCTAAGTTACAAACACTAATCCTCGGGGAACTGAATAATTTGAGTTTCTGAAGCAAAGATAATTATGATATTTATGGAAAATACGTAAATATGAATTATTTTAGGGTTTGGAATTAGTTACCCTCACGCATGACGCAGAATCGCATGGACCTGAGATCGTTGGATCCGCGGATGATCAGAATCAACCAATGTCAGCGCTACTTACAGCACTCTAACAAACTCCAAAAACCTTTCTTTCCTTGAGCTTCGTTTTGCTCAAATAAAACATCGGTTGTAATCACTACAAAATGTGGTCTCTACAGTTGAAATTATCCAACTAAATAGCTAAAGGCAACTAGGATTTTAAGCACATGCACATCTGTATTCAAGCCTCTGAGAACGGGTAAGCCCGACGTAGTGTTTGGTGTGTAGGTAAAAGCATATGAGGGATTATTAACAGTCCAATGAGGTGGTATCTATGCTTCGTGGCACATGCAAATGCTCGAAATAGGTTCCGACGCGAAACGAACTCGAGATCTGATATCAGTATGTGTTCATCACATTGTATCTCCTGGAGCGAAAAATTACCATTCATAACTGGGAAAATTCCATAACACGATGGTCATACATGGATAAACCAGCTAGGGGAACCTAATGGAAAGTAGGAAAAAGAAATAGTTCTCATAAATAAGGCTCTAAAAGAGGATATTTCCTAAACATGTGATATCGTCTGAGAGGAATCTATCAGCAATGAATGTCTTGTTAACGCTAAGGAATACAAAAGTTCATTAAATTCACTTTATCTGCGCTAAATTCAGTGCGAAAACTACAATCTTAAATATCATAATGTTGCATGTATTTCAAATGAACTATTCTAACACAAGGATTGATAACACTTATATTAAATGGAAGATAATCATGATGTCACCAATTAAGATTTATTGACCGATTAAAATATATTGTTAAAATTATATATTGTCGTAAAAGCACCGAAGTGGATGGAATAATAATTCACTACGTCACTAAAGAGAAAGTATAGGAGCAAGATCGTCACGTAGACAGCCAAAGTCTTGGACTGCATAACTCTTAATTAGAGGTCATCAGGTGAAGGAAGCGAGCTCAAGTTATGACACATCAAAAGGGCAACGAATGTAGGAGGAAACAAAAGATTAGCTCCGTTAATAAAGGTGACATGTTACGAGTTTGGCTTAGCAGTGATGACCTATTACTTCGTGTATCCAACCCTAACCGAGGAAACCGCTCAATCTCGCATAAGGTTGATTTGTGACTAAACGATCGTCCATTTACGGCACGATTCCATTTGGAGCGTGGAGGGGTCTGTACTATAATCTCGGTAAGGTGCAAATTTCCCAGTAAAAGTATTATTAATGAAATTTACAATTGCCATGGTAAACTCCATGTAATTCACACAAATAATGTGAATAAAATGCATGAGAGTATCACAAAGAGAGGAGCGGTAGTCCAAATTTGCCACAAAATTCCAGCGACGACGCTTCTATTCGACATTAAATAAGAGAGAACAATGTAGCGACCTCATTAGTTCTCATGTAAAGACAAAAATAATTTCTGTAGATTTCGTTCTTAAAGAAATGTAAGAGTGAGCGTTTTATATTGTTTAGATATTTTAAGTAAGTACATTACCGACAGAAAAAATTGAATTTCCAAGTCCATTTATTTTTTCTAACTTTAAAACCATTACTGATACCCGAGGCACATGTCTTGTTGGTCAGCTCTTGGTTTCGCTATGGTTTATGCGAGTGTTTCAAGTAAATAGTGAACTGGCATTAATTGCCGCGTAAGAAATGATAAACAAGAAAATGAGAGTGCTTTATTTTTTCATGTATTACTGGTGTTACATGATCTGGACAGTCTCGTCAGGATTACAGCAACACTCTATAGGTCAGAAACCATCTGCCGTGGCCAGATGCTGAAAGAAATCCCGGAAAACCTGTCATCCAGCCGCACAGATAAATAATAAAACCGTTAAACAATGTATACATTCATTTCTACTGTTTCTGTGTGCTATTTAAAGTTCCTTATATTAAGATACCGGATACATGAGTGTGGAAGGTGATTCTCTAAGGCTGTAGGTAAACAGTCAAAAGATAAGAAGAAATAGAATTCTAGTCCAGGACAGCAAATATAATGTGAATATTTTAGGCTATGAGTCGCTTTCCGAAGAGTTCCCAATGGGTATTATTCTCATCATGTCTTTATGTTTTTTACTATCAGCGTTTTTATTGGTACAAAAATCCACCACGATAAGCCACAACTATAGCCTGCAACGGCAAGTGAGACTGTTAACAATTCATTTCCACCCTGTTCGCTTTTAAATGATCTCCACGTGGAGCCTAAGGTGGGACAAAACCCTGCCACTTGAGAGATACAAGCCTGATTCATGGGAGGAAGCCCAAGCAAGCAAAGCAAACAGATAACTTAATAAAGATATTAACCCAGGCTACTCGAATTCACATTACCTGTGATATTTTCTAAAACAGTGAAGGGATTAATGAAATGATAAGAAGATGATTGGAGTTCTCGGTCAGATAACGTTTGTTTCCTCATTTAAAGAATTATATTAAATCGAACAATATCCGGTGAAAATTAGAAAGCGCAATTATAGAGTTCTAATTGGCCAGTGGTTGGTTTCATTATCGTAGTATTTATTCGTCCTTCCATCATATGTATTCATTACATTAATAAATAAGCTTGCTTTCTAAACAAAAATGCATCTTACTTTTAAAAAAGTGCAGTAATAAAGATTAATTTGATCTGAGCACCTCCTAAGTCGTACGATACAGTCCGCCGTGGCGCCGCCTGATATGCGAACTTCGGAAACTGCGCGGACACGCCGGGGAAGTGAAGTTCCTATCCGCGCCATCTGCGTTATCCCAGGGAGATAATAGCAGGAAAATCACTCAGCTTGGGTAAATCTAAGGATATCAAAACCAATCCCGATTCATCAATAGGCTTAACAGTACCCATTAGGTCACCATACCCCGGGTGGCCCGCTCAACAAATAAATATTAAATAGGCTGATAAATCCGCGATCAAAAGCTAGAGGAATACTCGTTCACATAAAACATGGTACTTCTTTACGAAAAGCTGCGTTCGATCTGTCAATGAAGAAGTATCCAAAATGTTTTCTGTAATAAATTCAAGCACCCGAGACATTCGATTCGAAGAAAAAATCTCAAAATCGTCCATTTCTAATGGCTGACGGAGTGCGCCTTGAGACCATCTAAACGCCGAGCACGCTGGAGAAGTGAAGCACAGAACGGAAGTTCATGAAAAGAACTTCCTCGGCGTGTTACGACTGGGATTTTTTCCCTCCAATACCAATTTGCTCACCTTCCAAAGGAAACGGTTGCGAAACGACACCTACAAGACCACCGCGAGCCCGTGGCAACCCGCCCGCGCGGACGAATAGGACGCGCGTTGCACCCATAATGTAAAAAGGGATGCCGGGCGCGTGGGAGGACTATGTTGCTCTGATTGAACTTGGAGGGTGAGGCAGACGGAGGGATAGGAGGGTGGGACGGAGCCAGGCGCATATTGCGTGCACCAGGGACTTGTGGAAGAGACTGTTGCCGTCGTAAAAGAATGGGTTTGGCCGACTGAGGGGGATGGGACAGAAGGCCGGCGGAGTCGGGGGGCGTTCCCGTAGATGGAAAGAGGGAGGTAAGGTGGTGAGACTCGGGAGAAAGAACTGGGTGACGTGATGTAGGGGGTGGGGAGAAGAAACGAGAGGTGTGCTTGAGGGTGCCCTGTGGATTAGGAGGGAGGGAGGCAGGAGGTGAAAGAGAAAGAGTGGCCGAGACCGGGAGGGAGAGGAATGGATGAGGGTTCGGGGGGTGGGTAGGGGGCCTGAGATAGAAAGAGTCCTCCCCTGAAATCCGTCGACGGTAGATAATATAAAAGGGACCGCGGTGAGAGTTAACGAACCCAGTTTCGAATTGGTGAGCGCAGGTACTGAAGGAAGAGGGTCTGCCATTCAAATTCGTTAGTTACACTGCCTGGGAGAGAGGGGAGCAGTTGAAGAAAACGCACGGATTCGGGGATTGCTCCGGAGACATTCTAATTGGATTCCGAAGTGTTCGAAAGCTTCGGGAGAAGATTGTATTGTCTTCAGAAACGACAGGACCAGAGATATTTTGCAGTGAATTGCGGGTGGTGCAACTGAAAGTGAATATTGCCATCATGAGTAACTTCATAAAGGTACGTTTTTAAGATATAATTTTAATGGCGAAGAAATAAAATCGCTGGTCGAATTCGATGAAATTCTTCGTCATATTGCATTAAAATTTAATTTTAGCTGTGCATCTTCATGCCATTAAACAAGGTGGAGCCAGAGTATTTCTAAAGCGCACACAATGTTTAGATAATTATCATCAAGACTATTTCGGATTTTTTCCATACTCATCATCGTATGTTTTTTCTTTCTGTTATGGCGGTTTTCTCATGGTCTGATTCTTGATTTGAACACTAAAAGTGTAACTCTAAATACCACTTATTTGACTAAATTAGGTGAAGTTTGTCAACATAGCACTTGAAATAAATATAAGTTAAAATTTACTGAATTATCAAAGTGATGCTGTTCAAAGAACTGCAACAGTAACAAAAAACTTCTAAAAGCGGTAAACTGCCCTGTGTTGTGTACTCGCCATTTAATTAATGCCCCATATTATGCGCACGCCATTTAATCTTTAGAGAATTTTTGCTTTTGCTTGTGCATTCCCTCATGCTAGATCAACAAAATATCATTCCACAGGCAATATAACGTTTTTAATTCCAATTGTATAAAATATTTCCGTTATGCAAAGAAATTCTTGAGCATGATGTTTTGAATTAAAATATTTTAATAGCTCAAGCTTCGTGTAATAGTAATTAATTTGAAGTATTAACAAATTTATTCTTTGCCTTTCAGTTTCTTGGGTCCTTAACAATTACCATGTTAATAACAGGATTGGCTAGCGGCGAGCCAGGTCTCGCATTATCACCGCATCACCAATTAAAAACAGAAGCAGTTGATTATCACGTAAGTCTATGGAATTTCCTCGAACGAAAGATTTTATTTTTCTTTCTTGCAGCATCTGGTAGAATGTTTTAAGCAATAGGTCAACCCTAGGGGAATTCTATGCATTTTTACCTTAGTGATTGCATGTTTGTTTTTCAATGAAATGAATGAAGGAATTGAGAAGAAAAATAGCACATTGTAACCTAAATGGAAGTAAATTTGAGTTATTTCAATTTGATTCACTGAAATTTTTAGCAGAAAGATGGAAAAGTGTCGCTACCGTTAAATTTCGCGCTTTCTATCAACAGATACAAATACAACAAGTATTAAGATGATGGAGAAAATTGAGCGAGAATATGGGATATTTAAATATGAGCCCAAAACTATATTAAGTAATAAACTAGATTGGCAAAAAGTAAGCCATTCTTATACCTCCTCGATATCCTCTAATTTTGAACCGTCGTCTTCTTCCTTAAAATCATCCCAAACAAATAAAACTCATTTGTACTTCTAATACTTTAGACAGTGATGACAGAACAGAATACGAAGAAGATGAATTTTGAAATTCGGCCATGGGTTGTTCTATTATACAAATCCTAATGGATTTTTGCATGTACAAATCGCATCAGGTCTATCAAAACAAAGTATATACCCACCTACAAACCCCTTCTAGAGCACCGATCTGCGTAACAGACTATGCACGGGTGAGGCCATCAAAAACGTTTGTACCAATAATTACGCCAGTCTCATTTGCAGACAGAAGAAAGTCTAGTCTCTATGCCACTGCATGATTTTTTTTTATGGCGAGCAAACTGAAAGCTATTCGTGACTAAACTGTCAAGGTAAAATGAAAAAAAAACAATAAGAGCCTTTTCAGAGATTTTGAGTGTTTTATTGAAAATAATAGCTACAATGTAACATTCTGATTGTTAAAATTTAGTAATTGCAGTCTATCGTTAGGTAGGATGCAGACGTGACCTAGCTGGTGTACGCACGATTCGTACAAAGGGAATGTGATCTACGGAAAACCTGAGTCGCTGGCTCATTACTACGATGCTAAATAAAAATTAAAGCATTTTTCCATAGCGATTTGTCCGCTTAGATAATGTCACGTGACTCTTTCACGAGCGATGTGAAATTCCTGAGTTTATCGCAATGCATGATTCACACTCAAATATCTGTAATACAAGGATTGGCGGGGATTGAGATGGTGCGGGGGCTAACGTACTGCCTTCCCACCCTGAGGGCGCGGGTTCAAATCCCGGCGGTGTTGAATATTTTTCAGAGGTATCTCGATCCCTACTTGAGGTGCTTTGTGGAGGGCACTTAGAGTGAGTACGCCGTCCGTCGGATGGGACGTTAAGCCGTGGACCCCTTGGCGCCTTTCGTAAAGAGCAGGCTAATGCCGACGCCGGGTTTCTCTCCACCCTTCATCCTTTCCTGTCCTTCCCCTATGGCGCAAATGACCTGAGCTGTCGGTCGCCTCCCCTCAAAACTACTACTACAAGGATTGGCCTCTTTGTTAATATTCATAATATACTCAAATGGATGCATTATTTGTAAAAATATACTGAAACTCAGGTGGAACTGTGGTCAGAGAGAGAGTAGGTGATACAAATTTTCGGCAGTTAGGTATTGTTTGCCTTATTCCCAGTGCAAAGTATCAGTTCAATGTGCCAGATGAATTCAGCTAAATTTAGGGTTATTTGCGATGCGTAAAATTTTCACCGAATGCATTATGCCATAAGCTAACTATCTAGTTGTAACTTCAATTAAAACGTGTACAAAAATATCATAAAAAAATGTTACGTACATAAACAAAATTCTAATCAGGAAATGGAGAATCATCAATGACATTATAATTAATATTTTTTTAAGGTAATCTACCGGTTAAGGTAGGTTTTTGGATGGACACAACTATCAAACAAACATTTTATTACACCTAACAAAACAAAATCCATCATCCTACTCAATATCAGGTCCCTCTTTATCTCTGAGTACTTTATAATTAATATATTACACTAATATAATATACTAATGTTACTGAATAATGCAAGAACAAATCCCCACTCCACTATGATTCTATGTCCCTATAATATTAAAAAATCTAAAATTGAGCTTTCGTTACGCCGACGGGTTCGTCCTCTTTCTTTGAACGTCTTCTCTTAATTACGGTTTGATAATTTCGAGGAACTTACGGTGAGCTAACGTCATTTACGAAACCACAGAAAATACGTGCAAATTTTGTGATATTAGAAAGTTTTTAAATACTGTGAAGCCAAGCGAGAATATTTTATGATAACCAGTAATATTTTTTTATTATTTCTCCTTTCCTTAATAAAATTAAGTAGTAAATTAAGGAGTAAATTCCGTAGTAAAATTAAGAATTTAGTTGGAAACACTAAGCCCATAACTCACCTGTACGGATTTATAAGTACTTGATATGTAAGATGCTCTGTAAAAGTTATAGCTGGATTGACTTTAGAACAAATCCCTCAAATTAACTCAATAACAAAAGTGTTTAAGCCGTAAAATTATTGTAAAATTAATTTACAAAACACAAAGTTGACCCAATACTGGCGGCAGATGTGATGATCTCATCTCTACGTAGAATATGTCTAGAAGGAGGCGATTTGGGAGAGTTTTCGTTGACTTAAGAAGAGTAAACAAAAATGTCATAAATTTAAGAGTGTCACCATGACTTTCGCCAAAGCAAGCCATATTGACCATCTGTCGATCTCTCGGGCTCACTTGCGAAAATTAAAAGTTTCGATCGTGAAAGTTAGGCCTAAATTGGCACCATACGAGTGGTTCTTAATTTAATATTCATTATCACTTTAAAATATTACAACCCCGAATTAGTTCTAAAAAAAATGATGAAATTATTTTAAATTTTTTCATGAAATAACAAAAAATACAATACGATTGATTTCATTCAAATCATAAAGTAATAATTTTTCGAAAACTTTCACGGTGAGGAACTGAATGGGATAAGATTTCTGGAAGTCGAAATAAATGGACCGATTTAAGCTGATCAAGGCCGAGTCAGGGTGTGAACCGGCTTTTAAGTCTATTAACTCGCATTCAAATGCTAAAAATGAAAATTTTCTACTAATCCGATAATTTCTCCATAATTTTTATTTTAAATTCCTCTTTTAATTATATCATAATTTCTCACCAGAGCTTAAGCCATATTAGTGATCTTGCATTAAATTTATTGATTTATAAAATAAGTATTAATCTTTTTGTTCATTATATGATTGGTCCACCTATCCTCAAACTGCACTGAGTCCATCGAACTAAGCTATGACAAAATGATGTTGATTTAAAACTGTAATGGGGCAAAAAATAGAATGCCACATATTGGACGAATATTGCTAGCAATAATGGACACACATTTAAAGGAACATAATCCAAATTCATCGTTAATAATACTCAATTTTTTAATCAAACATTGATCACCTCTTCTTCACTGACGACAAATGGACTCATTTAAACCCATTGTAGAAGCTTTCAGAGTGAGCGTAGTTTCACACGGTTTGCCATCAACTGAAAGGATGAACAAATATTCCTTTCTTGAAAGCAATTAAAGCTATGTAAATGGTTTCAATTCGAATTTCCATTTCATGCGAAGAGTTTTTTTTTTCATAAAATTTAATATTATCCGCTCCCCTTTTCATCACATTAGCTGAATAGTGTCTGAGGCTTGTTTATGATCAAATCTGAACATTGTTGTGCGATGAAAATTAAATATCGCGAAAAGTGTCTTAGTTTTAACATGTAATATGTGCAGTCAAATTTCATTATGTATATTCATTGATGCACCTAAATTTAAATTCATTTGCATAAAAGGAATTAATATTTTTACGGTTTGTCAGGTTGCGCCCAACCCCTTATGTATCCGTGAAAGAAAATAGTGCAGCATTAAATGCTGAAGATACGAACCATGTACTAAAAGATGCCCATTTTCCATCCTTATCATTTTTACTAACATTAGCCTTTTAATTGCCGCACGCACACAAAAATTTTCCAAAATTTTTTTTTGGATCGACATCACAGACTCTAAAATACGAGACAATACTCGTTCGATATCGCAGAAATATCGGGAATCGCAATCGGATAATGATAATATCGCTCAAACCAACCATGGAGCATAGGTGACGTTAATGAATATCTCAATCGCCGGATATCTTCGTTTCCCTTTCATCTAGCGTAAGAAAGGAAGAACAGTATTCGAACAGAGCGCTCGCTGGAGAGGGGGAAGAAACAGGTTTATGACCTTCGGCGGAGACGTTGATCTCGACCCTGGCCGTGGCCTCAAAGTGAACGGTATTCTTAGAGAAAGCAAGAGTGATTCCGAATAAAAATAGAGTATATTAAAGTACGGGCCGATTTGTGACGAAAACGGTTTATCGAAGATTCCAATTACTCCAGGCATACGCGAAAACTGTCTCTGATGTATGTTTTACATATTGCTTAAAGTTTTTAAAAAATTCAACTGCTATCAAGGTTTTTTTTAGTTACTCACAAGACTCCATCAGATTAAATCAGTATTTTATGATAATGCCAAAGTCTTAAAATATCTAAATATTAACATAATACGAAATTAAGTCAAAGCTCATTGTTCTAATGTATGTGACTGCATTAAGTGATGTGTAATTTATTCGTAATTATTTAGTGACTGTTGCTTAACTTTAGACGTTTGAAGTTTTATTTCTTGTAGAAGTTAAGTATTGATGAGGATGATGATGATAATTTAGATCATTCGTCCAGTGGATTTTAATACTTTTAGCCTCGGCTACTTTTTATTTTCTCCTTCAATTAAAGGAACATTTTTTCCAATACATTCACACGGATGATTCTTTTAAACGAAACGCTGGCGTTACTAAAGATTTTCTGGGAGTTTTGTGAGGGTTGATTGTGCTAAGCTTCAGTTTGAGTTCTTATTCTATGTTCAAAGATATTCAAAATATAATTGTCATTCAAACTTCAGATTCTTACTTTGTATAAAAACATTTACTAGGAAGTCAATGTGAACTATATTTTCGGCGCTGGGATGGCAGGCCCTGAAAGGGTGGGAACCATTGTCAGAGATGTCCGCAATATATAAAAACTGCAGCGCAGTGCGAGCAGTAATTTTCTTGTTTCCACGATCCGATATGTAACTATGGTAAAACCGAAAATCCCCTATCAAGTTCGGGAATATCATCTGTGAACAACCAACCAGCAAAATGCCTCCGTTACCGTCATGGAGTAATCTTTAGTGAATCCTACATAGGCCTAGTCCTCCAAATAAAATCCTGAAAAATCTTAGGTAGATAGAAAAAAGGGAGAGCATTCCCTTAGTTTCATTTAAAAATCCTCATTGTTTTCACTGGTTATATTCGCTACATTTGTTAAAAATATTGATTTCATATTAGGAGCTATATAAAAAATCAGTTTATATTATGTGTATAATATAAATAATTCATTTTATTAAATTATTTACCGTTTGTAATCAAATAATTCTGCATTAATAATGATTAATATTTTCCGTATTGTAACTCAAGACATTCTCGTATTACAAAATAGTGAAATATACGAATGATTCAGCTGTCTTAGGCAAAAATCTGACCAAATGGCTGTATCCTTTGATGAAAAAATGAAGATTGGATTGGATATACCTTAATGCTCTATAATTGAATACTATCAGGTGTATCAGCAAGACGCCACAAGAATTATATTTAATCTACTGTAATCACTGTAACATTTCACAACGAAAATATTTGCACAGTCAAATATTTTAGTCTTTGCTTCCACGAAAAAGCACTACGAAATGCCTGATTCAAGCTAAAAATTTGAAGACATTTAAAAAAGTTAATAATCTCGATAAATCACGCCTTGATTAAATATCATTTCAAATATAGAACAAACTCTTATACTGCATAAAAATTATTCTACTTACAAGACAAAGAGTAATTTATGAAAAATTTAGTAAGATTGCCGAATATTAGTCGCGCAAGGTAAATAATCTACACTCAATAGACTGCAAATAATTCTAACAACATCAACCCTTAATGCATTTATTCTACGAAAATCGTTCTGGTTTCCATAGTTTCAAATTGTCATTAGGATTTACCGAGGGCCAAACATGGATTAATTGTGACCAATTTTGGCAGGATGATCCAGGGAAAATACGGATCACAACTGTTCACATTTACATACTAAGGTTGGTAAAAGTTGTTAGGGAACACGAAAATCACCTAAAGCTATATTCCCTGCCAGGTGCGGGTGGATTAGTTGGTTAAGTGTGTAAAGGGAGCTATACAAACCAACCAAACGGGGTAGGATGAACAAGCCGTTGGCATTGGGCTACTATTGGTATTGAAAAGCGGCAATTGGGTCTGCAGTTTAGTGTCTCATCCGATGGGCTGAGTAATCGGTGCCCTGTGGGGATCACTTACTTGAAGCGACCCCCACATGGTACCAATAAAAGCGTGGGATGCGAGTGAAAATTCAGCCATGGCGGGGTTCTAAAGCGGAGTTCGGGGGTAATAGGTCAGTGCTATCCACCGCAATAACCAGCTCAATAAGTGTATGGATGTGTTTTCGGGTCAACAGTTGAATTAATGAGTTTTTAGCTCGTTAACTTGTGAAAATAGAGCAATCATGCGAATCAAAAAACCAGTGATTTATCGCCACATTTGAAACCCAATGAATCGTGAAATATCGGAATATTAACTGAAAAAAACAGCTGGCGTTTTAAGTTTTACTTCTCTAAAAAAACTTTTACGATCTCCGAAGAATGTTACTCACCTGTCGTCGCAACGGTCGTAAAGCGACAATGAATGCGAGAAGAATTAAAGGAGGCACATTCGAAAAACCTGTGTTTAAGGTAGAGAAAGCATAACTTGGACAACGTAAAGCAATTAAAGATTCGTGCCACAAAGAGGGAAAGTATGAAAAACTATGAGAAACTAGGTCAAGATTCAGTGAAAGGATTCCTGGGAGAGAAAGAGAGTAGCGATGGAAGACAGATGGCCGTTGAAGTAAATTACGTGCCAACAAGGAAAAGGAAGAAAATACACCAGGAAGAAAACCCTCTTAGCTGCTCATCTTGAGCCACCCATTAGCCCCACTTGAGAAAGAAACCATTCTCCTAAGGTCTCGTAACGACCCCGATAACGCTTTCAAATCCTTTGTTTACGGTTCCCCGATCTTTTTAGTTCTTCAGCGTGAACCATACCTTTTTTGAGCAATTAATGCTTCACTAAGGCGTGGAAATAGAGAAAGATCCTCAAATTAGTGCTCTAGACCCCTTGAAAATATTTGCCATCACAATTTTTGTGATCAAATATTATCTATTAGCAATAAATAATAATTGCTTGCCAAAAGATGGAGGTAATCATAAAATTAAATTCTGCTAAATGTATCGTATGCCTACTACATCCATTCGTTGATTTCTCCTTCCCGATTATGTTTCATCTGGAAAAGGAGCACATGAACGAAGATCCTAGCCAAGTTTTTTTAGCACGTAACACGGAAGGGCCTTTGTTCGTTTAATGCATTGCAAACTTCTCTTGTGGAATCTGTAACATAGTCAGATCATCCTAAATGTTCGCGCCCTCCTAAATGTTATGCCCTAGTCAGTCGCCCATCCGATTTGGCACAGGTCTAGCACCGCTTGAAGTTGGCATCTACTCCATCCTTCAAGCCGAATTGCTGCTCTTTACCTTTTTGAATTGGCTGTTTTCACCCATTTCGTTCCATAAGCCCTGGAATCCACCAAGCAGTAAGAAAGGCATCAAAGTACCAATGGAAAGGAATGCGTGATGATTGAAAAGGAATAGAAGTTTGGATTTGAAGGGGAGAACTTAGGTCACAGTCTTGCCAAGATGTAGCAGCGTGTCGTTCATATGAACAGGACGGCATATATCTATTAATTATAGCATAAATTTGAGCGATAAAAATTAGAGCATATTCAAGTTTTAATTTCTCAAGGAATAATATACGCCCTTTAAACTTATCAGGCAAAAAACCTCGAGTAAGGAAGGTATGCATAGTGTGTATATTTCACTAGAATAATAAAAAACAGTTGGCAGCCACATTTGTGGTTACTTACACGAAAAGGGTGAAGATATTCTAAGAAGTGGGGGGATGTCAGACCTGAAAATCGTTTATTTTTCCATATTTTCCCCTGTCTAGCTGTGATCATGACTCCGGTAGAAGCACCTGTAATATTTCCCTATCATCAGCATATGAGCCACCTTATTTGCCCAGTTCGATTGGAATATGTAGTGTCGAAGTCGAAGGTTATTATTTTTCAAGAAATATTTATGACCGGAAAATAAGATAATTAATTGGATCCTTAAACATATGGTGTTATGAGTGAAACAAATATTAAAAGGGTAACCTAGAAAATTGAAAATCGACCCCGTTAAGCAAGTGAATGATGAACACAAAAAGGCAGTACCAAATAACGCTGCAGGAACCATTTCATCACTTGAAATGCCTAAAGCTGGTGCCTACCTGGTACCAGTCAACTAGTATTAATAATTTGCAGAGCATTACGTAGATCGGGTGAATCGGTTATAGACAAATATGAAAACGATGTGGTGCTTGCTCATGTTGAGAAAATGGATGGGAGTCAAATCACCAAAAACATATTCGTCAGTTCATGGTCTGCAAGAAAGGGTTAGGCCGAGAACGTTGTAGGTAAAATTGGTCGAAGAGACTCTCGAGGCATAAACTATAATGTGTCAGGTATGGAAAAGCATGTGGGAAACAATTCATGATGTTTGCCATTATTTGGATGATATGAGGGTGGAAAATATTAACAATGACAAATTTTCCTTCAGTAACCTAGTACGAGAAATTCCCAAAGAAAGATGACGCCTCGGAGGTGAAATGAAATTTCAAACTCACTTTCCTTGTCCCCGTTGCGCTAATCCGATGAGTGAGGATAATGGATACCTGCGTAGACACATTACACACCGTGAAATGAATTTTCTGCTCTCAGCCATCGGAGTGGAAGTTCCGCCTGGAGTGTTACTGCTGAAGTGACCAATCATTGACCACAACAGAACCATGGAGCACATTATTAAACGCAATGAAAGGAAAAACTGCATGCCCCATCTAATGAACCGTTTGGTTCGATCTCATTCAATCAGTGACCGCAAAAAAAAGGAATGCATTGCGAGAAATACAAATAATAAAAAATGTAAATGAAATAAATTACACGTACCTTAAGCGAGAAAATTTAATAATTATCAGGTAGTATTAAAAATATTTTATGCAAAAATGAATCCCAAAATTTGATATAAAATCTGAAGTAATCAATTTAATATTTTCTGATGGGTGAGGGTAGAGTTCAATTAACAATAGCCCGCACGGGAGCACAACCCTTCCCGTGTGTGCATTTCACGGTCATGAACATTTGCTTTTTCTGAACTACCCACAATTTTACAAGATACGATGCGTATAATATCACAAAATTATAATGAGGCATCACTCCAATTTGATCCCGGGATCCTCCGGGTAGTGAGTAGCTGACAGCACAGCTCTGGCCTAGCCCGTTGCCTCTAGAGACCCGTTTCTCAAAGATACAAGTCGATTGGCAAATCCTCTGAAAATAGGCTTCAATGAAATTTTTTTAAACTTTTAACTACGTATGTGATGTATCAAGAGCTGAAAGTAACTTAAAAAGTTGAAATATTGCCATCCGTAGACAAATTACAATGTAAACTGACTTACAACGGGCCAGAGATGAAGGTGTTCTAGTTGTGTTTTCATACTCATAAATTACACTTAACTATATTCTTATTCCAAAAATACTTCAACAAATACAGTCCAAGGAAAGAGTGCAGTCTTAGAAAGTAAAACGGACAAAAATGTATTATTTCATGACATTCAAATTAATAACCCCGGAAGGTTTAATATTTACTAATTTATGAAAATTGCTTGGAATACTCTTAGTTTTGTTAATTTGAATTGCTTATGAAGATGCCAAGTACGACTTGGTACCCTAACACCCCCTGCCAAACGCCCTTGCGGTGTATTTTGTAGATTTAGATGCCAAGATTTCGTGGTACAATCGTGCAAGTCAGAGCAATTGAACAGTGACGAAAGATAAATTCAGCCCCGTTCAAACTTCATCGAAAGGAAGAATCTAATTCGATTAGTTTGTAAAATTGCAATGGAGAGCAGGAAGGTTTAATAAAACAAGACAACCTTAAAAGTAATAATTGATCTGGATTACATTCGCTAAAAACGCCAGGCAATGTCACATTTGCCGCGCGGTTCAACGGCAGAGCCTAAAACATTTCGGCGCAAAAATGACCTAATATCGCCCAACAGGTGGAATCGAACCACTCTGACGTTAGTCAGCTACAGGTTTGAAGCCTGCACCCCGGACCACCGAAGCTCAGTTAGGCAAAATGATTTGAGACAGATACTCTATATGTATCCTTGTGATTAGTGAGTGCACTGTAGTAGCGAGAAATAAATAAAATGTTTCATTTTAACAGCGTACAAATAAATATATATCCGTTTTAACTACTGCAACGTAAATGACCTAATTTTATCCTGATAATGGATATTTTATTTGCATTGAATTCTCAATTCTCTTTTTGTAATTAATGCTAGCATTAAAATCTTTGGAAGCGTTCATAAAAGCGATGGAATAACGTGAAATCGCCATTATCTAACCAGCATATTTAATACGTATCTATGAATGTAAGATGACTTCTTTCAAAATTTAAGTTAGATTATAGTATTTCTTTACGTACAGTTGAATTAATTCGATAGGAACGTGGCCCTCCAAAGCAACAGCCGCCAACCGGTATTCAATGGGCCGCCCAGTTCACTGAACATTTCGGTGTCCCACAGAAATTTTTAACAAGTTACAAATACCACACCAATGATGTTGTTTCAATTATAGAAGGTTTAATAATTGCATTGCAATGGAACAAGTTTTTTGCAATTTCATGTTTAAAATTAAACTTTTATCATCATTATTTTAGCGATTTCTGTGCCTTTTAAAAAGTTTCTATTGTTAGTGGTTCACGAAATTTAGAATTGCGTGTGTAGTGGCCCGTGCGGTCCGGACGATTGGCGACTACTGCATTAATTCACCTCTAATGTCAGATGAGTAGTAATCTCAGATTCCGAATTTTGTCGTATTTTACCAAAGAAGACCATAAGAGAGATGAATGAAAACTTTTCAAATCGCTGGAGTAAGTTGGTGAAATAACTATGATTTGCGCGTTGATTAGTCGGTAAAAATGTCTCAGAAAGGAATGGCAGGGGAAAACAGAAATTTATAATTTAGTTTATAACCTAAATAGCAAGTGGTTCACTTAGATACATAGGCGTCTTAAAGATGAACAGATTAAAAGGGAGCTAATGGTTTCTTTTAAGTCCAAAGCTTTTGTTCAACTAATTTCATTTCCAGAAGTTTTCTTTCCCGAACCGAGCTCCCACAAAAGGAGGCATGAACTGCATCTTAAAGTGAATTATTCTTCTCTACCAATAGGGTACGCTCTAGGATCGTGGCAATTAGAATTCCATAGGTAAGGCATAACAAGGGAGAACACTTTCGCTGAGTGCTTTCACTTTGGTTATACCATTGAATACACAACAGATGCTAAGCGTATGGCCGCCGTCAGAAGTCGTTTATTTGTGCTCGATGTCAGGTGTGAAAATTAGAGTCAGGTTCTCAAGAGCTTTCTTCGGATATGCGATCAAAAGTTCATAAAACAAACTTTTTTCCTATAAGTTCACTGTGCAAGCGAGTTGGATATTTACGTCAATTAATTTTTTTAAATAAAGTTGAATGCCCCAGACTTTACTTATTGGAATTCTTCCATAAAGAAATCAAAAGAAAATACAGCATTTCGACATGAATATTCATTTAATCATGACCATGGTTTCACTGCGACTACATTTTGATGTGGAATAGTTGGGTTTTCCTTTCCTTCCATCAAAAAATATTTTACCTAGCGGCGCAAGAGACCAGTACTTCGTTACCGGAGGAAATTCTGGGAAGGTCTCTCTACCTCATGAATAATTGTAATATCAGTCTTCATTAAAGGAAATTACAGCGCTTTCGTCATTGTTTGCAAGAGCTACTTTTGAGGAAAAAATAATTTCAAATACGGCATCCTAAGTGAACTACCACGCTTGTATTTTTTCACGAATTACTTCACAATTGCAACACTTAAAATTCAGTTTATTAGGAAGCGGTAAAAGTAATTTGTGAGGTCTAACATAAAAACAATTAGAGCTATATGAATTAGCGAAGATTAAATTAATCGGCAACACGATTGTTTCATGCTAAATCGCCGTTAATCCTATTGTTAACTAAATCATTAGCCAACACTTTTTTTATAATTCCTCAAACAACTTCGTTCATTAATGGTTACATTACTTAATGATCTCATGTTAAAGGGTAGAGCTAAAAAAAAACAAAATGTGAAATTCAGTAGGTAAAACTAAAATTCCATCTCTTGGTCAGTATGTCGAATAATGATAGGCCTAAGCGTTTGGCGGCAAACTTATCCCTTAGAAAAATTACTTCAGGTGAAATTTCGAGAAATCCTACAGGACAGAAGTTATTTCGAACATATTCTGGAAGACGGTTATTACAAAATTTTAAAATTTTAACACTACTGAAATCCAGAAGTAGACATTGAACATGCTATCCTATTCTACATACATGGTACACTGCAAGGTGTACTGGGTGTGAGGCAAGGGGTGATCACACACACCAGGCATGCAACATCAAAAATTAAGTTTTAGGTTAATAGTATACCATTTAAATTCAGAAGTTTATTACAAAATTCGAAGTAAAGAAGTGCAAAATGTAGTAGTTTACCGATGAAAACAATATTACTTTTCAATTAGAGAAGGCACACGTACCACTGATAGAATTTCAATTTCCCTTTTTGCAAACCAACTGCGATAAAATTTAGTCAACTTCGTTTCATTCTACTTAATTAAAGACAATTACGATGCCAAAATAATACGAAAACAATTCACCGTTAAAATGTATGCGGCACACCGCTAGCCTAAAGAGATACAATGTTTTTCTCACGATGAGAACTCTGTTAGCTATAAATTGTCCATGCTTTCATGAAAAGATAAAAATGTTCACCACTCATACGCTATGGCTGTGCAGCCTCTTTGCATTATCTTCCCCGGTATTGTCCTCAAGAACTCGTCCCAATGATCGGTTCCTCTCCCTTTCAGGCACATCCGCGCTATCAATTTAAGTATGGGGTCAAGGATCATCACACAGGCGACTTCAAAAGCCAGTGGGAATCAAGAGATGGTGATGTCGTCAAGGGCGCCTACAGTCTCGTGGAACCGGACGGCAGCGTCAGAACGGTTGAGTACACGGCCGACCAGCACAACGGGTTCAACGCCGTTGTCCACCGCACCGGTTCATCGCTGCACCCGACGCAAGCCGCATCTCCAAAACCCACCTACGCGTCGCTCTACCACCATCAGCCAGTAGCCGCACCACTTCAGCAGCACCAGCCGATCGCGGCAGCCCTCCAATCATACCAATCGGTGCCTCTGAATCATCATCAACAGCACCACCCTCTGTTTGCCTTCGCGGGGAGTTCTCTCCACGGGGCTGCGAACCCGGGCCCCGTTCAGTTCCCGCCGTCACCGGACGAGAACGATCAGCCGGGAACGGCGGGATACAACCTCGGAGGCGCGGGCAGCGGAGTGCTGAACTATGGGAGTTTCTTTTGAGGAACTAAGCCCGAAAAACGTAACTGGTTAGATGAAGCAGCCGAAGTGCTCCGAAGTCGAAGTGACGGAAAAGAACAAACAGTGGCGAGCCTAAGGGTGGAAACAGTTCGACTAAGAACATTATAGGGTGAATGCTCAAAGTGTAAGTTATATCGGGCAGTTATGTTTACTCATTAATGTTAGGAAACTGTTTCCGCATGTTCCTACGATTTTTTTAAATCGAATACATTTTTTTCAAGAACGTTAAATATTTTTTGGGTACCGCAGGAATGTTTGCAGCTCACTTAGCAATGAGAAAAGAGAATTTGATAAACCAGAAAGTGTGCTAATGCATATGCAATGAAAATCGAAATGCGAATATTGATTGTAAACAAGAAAAAGATCTCAGGTTAACTTGAAATCTTGTTTTATTGGAAAGGCAAACAAAAACTATATACGAAGGCAAATAGAAGACAGCTTAGACCAAAAATGCATAGAAAGTGGTAATTAAATTCGTAGCAATGCGCTAATGCATCAAGTAGAATCCAACGCCTGCTATATTTGGTTATATGCCAGAAATCTAAAAATAATTATCCATTCGCAGGAAAGTATAAATGATTGACTAAACTATGTTAGGTGTAACTCAGCCCTAAAAACACCCAATGTTACATGTGGGTCAAAGTTATTGTTGAAATGTGCTCAAATTTACTGTTTAAGTCAACGTCAAATATATTGGTACTTCTTAGTCGAGTACGATTAGAAAAATAGATATAACAGGAAGATTACCTTTTTGTTGAAATTCCGTCGTCGAATCATGTCGACAATTTTTATTGGGTAGTTTCGGGTGGCGGTGTGTAATGAGATTTCGCTGATAATGTGTAAATATTTGCTTTCTTCATGCATTCACATTCCATGGAGTTCATCTATGAATGTAACATTCATAAATTTCCATCTAATCATAAAGCACACATCCATTGGATATGGATACACATGCCCTTAAAATTTAACAAGGATGGTTGATTCTTGTAAGATTGTTTCCATTCCTAGTTCAAGAATCTAATATAAAAATGTTTAACCCGCGTAAAACAGGAAATTCAACTGTCCAAACGCTGCTCCATTTACAATTTCATTCACTCAAATAATCTCAATAAATATTTACAACTTTAAGTTGTGAAGCATATCTAGTGCCACTAATGGAACAGATAGACTCAGCAAGTTATTATTTATTTCATCGAATGTCTCGACAAATATAAGTTTGTAGTTCCGGGTGGCGGTTCGCGATGAGCTTAGTTGATAAAATGTAAATAGTCTTCATTCATACACTAACACTCGTGGATTACATCTACTAATTTAACATTCATTAATTATGCCCATCACATCATAATTAGTACAACGTTTATTAAAGAAAGTGCCACATGTTCAACATGCCCTTAAACGTGGTCAGGAATCAATCACTTCAATAAGGTTTTCGCAATTCTGGTTAAGGAAATTTATTATAAAATACTTTGATTATTGTATACCCTTAAAACTGCTAAATGTGATTATGTCAAAATAGCTAAAAGCCCGAACTATTTCATGAGGTGTTTATTTGTAAGCGAAATCTTTATTTGTTGCAAAGATGCATTTTCACAATCATATGACTTATATTGAATATCTGTGATTTTTCTGTAAATAAAAATATTTGGTAAAATTGTTGGTGTATTATTAGCCTGAATCAATATTGAAAGCATGCAATTGTATCATCAAGTCTGCCACGATTACCATCATTTCTTTGTTTAATGAACATTAATGAAGCGTTATTTAAAATAATCTCAAGCAGAGTGTTTGATCGGTGCAAGCTTTGCTCACCAAAAAGAAGATTCTGAATTAGAACATATTGGCATCTGTTAATATCTTTGCCTTTATAATTACATTGAGCGGAAAATGATTTCGTAGCCATCTACATATGCCAGAATAGCATAGATATTATTCTGACTAGGGCATTTATGCTGAGTTTAGACTGAATTTTTATTGTCCTACTATCAAAAGCATAAAATGACTTCAACAGCCAGCATATCACAATGTCAAATTCCGCTTCTGCCATAACTCGTTTAGCGCAGTTTTTACATGTCACAAAATGGGTTTTCAGCTAAAATTTAATTTGTTCCGCCGATTATACAGGCACGAACTTTGCACTCGCCGCACGCGTCGAATGTAAAGTGACTGTAGATACTCGCTTTTACTATTTGTTGTTCTTTTGTTCGCATATGAATCAAATCGGTTAGACCCAATAGGAGTCATTGAAAGCAAAATGCATCCATCATCCACAATATATAGTCTAAATTGTCTTTGAAACAGTCCGGGAGGTGGCGAAAATCGGGCTAAATAAAGAAAGGCACATTCATTTCATGAAATATGAAATCGGACTTGGAAAGAAAAGTGCACATCTAGAGTAAAAGCTGAAAGTAAGAAATGTCTCTGAAAATCAGAGTGACATTGCACGTGAACTTAAGTTCACAACTTCAGCAATTCGAACAATCATTTTGCACCAACAAAGGGGAATGGGGATGATACGGTGCCTTACCTACAGGATGATTCTCAACCCGAGGGCACCGGCTAGAATCCCGGAGTTGACAGGTTATTTCAATGGTATCCAGATCATTGCTTACGGTGCTACGTGGCGAACACTTCAAATTAGGTACGCCATCCGTCAGATGATACATCACACTATGGACTCCTTGGCGCCTTTCATTTCGCCGACGCCGGGTTTCTCTCCACCCTTCCTCCAATCCCCAAATATCCTACCCCCTCATAATCACCGAATTAAAAAAGAAACTATGAGAAATTAAATCGCATATTTCGGCTACTCCTGCAATACAACCCTCACATTCATTTACAGTATTATTAGAAAGCAATGAAAAATTTCTAGAATCATGAATTGAACAAAAGCGTTCGAATGATATTCCTCTCACTCAGGCAGTCATTTGTTCCAAGTTCTTACTGTACTCTAAGAAGATGGCTATGAATGCTCTGAGACATCTAAAGCCAGTTACATTTGGTTTCGGTGTTTGAAGTAGACACGAGCATATACTTTTGGCAGAATGAGGGTAATGTTGAAATATAGCTGATGAAGTTAACAATGTGAGGAGTATCGTAATGGAAATACTGTTTCCAAGCTTTCAAATTAGATGTTAGTTTCTATTATTTGACCGATGAATGTTTGTGAGACGTGGTCTGCGCAATAAATGCGCGAACTGGTGCAACCTGGCGGACTTGATGCAGACTATAGCCCCGACCACTTGCGGCGCTAGTTGCCTGAGACCAATGAGCCATCTGTGATTGGCAGATCGTCGAGCTGTGCGTTTCGTGCACGATATGTTAGTTTCTGTTGCCCCTTTTTTACTGTTTGTCGAAAATTGAAATTGATGACATAACGGAGCGACGAATTAACATGAAGTTTTTTAGCGAAGTGTGGTAAAAGTTATCAAGAAATTACTGGAATATTGACAGCTGTTTACGACGATAATGCTCCGAAAAAAGCATCCGTTTTCAAGTGGAGTAAGCATTTTAAAGATGGCCGACAAGACACCACGGATAATGCAAGGCCAGTACGACCTTCAACCACTTATATTGACGACAACTTTGATCGTGTGCAGTCCCTTGTCCTAACCAATCGTCGAACAACTGTTCGAATGATAGCTGATGAACTGAATTTAGGAAAATCAACAGTGCACACTATTTTAACCGAACATGATTGATGGATCCTTCACCATGACAATGCACCTGCACATTCAGCATTGATTGTTCGGCAGTTTCTGGCAAAAAAATCAAATACCATCCTCCTCATTTGCCAGATATCGCCCCCTGCGAATTTTTCCTATTCACAAAATGCAAAAATTTTACGAGGGGACTGGGAAGATGAGGACACAATAAAGTAAGAATCGACGAGAAAACTAAAAAACCTAACTGCCGAGGACTTCCAAGGGTGCTTTAAACAGTGAAAAATAAGATGGAATACGTGCATAGCAACGAATGGAGAGTACTTTGAAGGGGACAAAATAGATGTACACTAAATTTTGCAACATAAAGTTTTTATGGCCTCAGCTCTTGTATTTATTGGACAGACTACGTACATCAAATGCATCCTTCATCTCCTAAATATTAAAATCTTTCGTTTTACACCTACTTTAATAACGCAAAGCTTTTTGAGACAAGTGTCTTGCACTAAACGAGGCAGGACTATATTTTTATTACCTGATTAGCGTAATATGGGCGAATTGAATTGGAGGTGCTTAGAATCATAGCCAGTGAAAAAGGGATGCTTGCAAACACTTCTTTGATTTCATATATCTCTATAGCAAGGCTACAACACTACTATACCAGCTAGCATAAGGAGAAATGCAATATGCAAGCAAACTGCACAAAACAAATCATCCCTACATGGAATACAACTCACTTTTGAATTAAAATGGCGGGTACCAAATGTTAAAAAGTTTAAAGCAATGCTCATATAATTAAATAATAAAGTTTTCCAATTAATTTTACGAAAAATAGTTCACCAAATGAATGACGGCCGCACTACCTCAGGTTATTGCATTCCTTAAGCACATATTAGTGTCACTGCCTTAATTATTTTGAAAGATGCTTATACCATATCTTGAGACAACGGAAACTAAGTAAAAGTCAGCAACAGATATGCGGCTGCATATCTTATTTTTTTAGATTATATTTTCAATAAATTCGCTTTGGGATTAAGGACCTTTTTTAACATCAACTGAGCTGGCTGTCGAGCGAGTCACTATCTACCTGGATCACACATGTCAGACGGCTTGAGAATTTCTGGGTCAGAGAATATCCCGTACGTCATGGATAGACATCTGTCGTCCACTCATTGTAACAAAACAACATGAATGCGCACAAATACGAATACGTGATATAGCAACAGAAGCGATTTTATTACTTTGAGAGGGGTTATAAAAAAACAAGGTCAGGTTTGACTGACGCCCGAAATTATGAAAGTAACATCTTTCACCGTTGTTAAAAAAAGGAATGCAATAATTGTGTGAACTAATATTTCGTATTTTTTAATGCACTAATATTTCGTATTTCTTCAGAGCGAAAGCAACTCCGCATAAGATCATTCGCGGCTTCTTATCCCCATTAGCCATATTTATTTTATGTGGCTTTGGAATGTTTCAACTTGGGAGGCGAGGGAGCGGGATTTATCGCAATTTAAGGAAGGAATAATGCTTTGTATTACATACAGCATAAGATTTGGAAATTACCACAAATGTATAGATTTCTTTCAGACTACAAAAAAATTATTAGTGACGTTTTCAAACGCATAATTTTACTTGATGAATTATTACGAAAAATCGAGTTGCCTGTCTACAGGAGTTTATTGTAAAAAACCTCCGACAAGTATGAAAGCAAATTTTGGTGAATTTGAATTCGCGGGTCGTGAAAGTCCAGGGGTAGAGTGTTGGTCTACTTACCGAAGGGTCCGGGTTCCCAGGCAACCGGGCACCGTCGTCTTCACCCTTGCTGTGATTTTTCGGTTACCAGATCTTCCTGAGAAACCATAACCGGCACATGGAAAGAAACTGGCCCCCTACCCTGATGTGTGAATTTCACACGACGTCGGGCTTAGTACTGGGTGAACTCGAAAATCACCTACCAAACCAACCTTCGGCTTGATTACTGAGTTAATGCTTCATTACTTCAATAATTAAGAATTGATTTTTTAATTGAATAATTTTGATTAAATATTTTTACCTTGTCCAAGGCTTACGCAAAATTCAGGCTTAAATTGTTTAACCTTGTTGGAATAAAAAAGAATGTTGGGTCACCAGAAGTAAAAATAGGTAAATTCATTGAAGGCGGTAGAACTAGTGAAAACGAACCCCAGGTATGTGTATACCGTGATCCAACTACTTATGCAGTTTTTCTATTGGCTTCCTATTGTATAATTCAGTATCTATCGATAACTGCAATATTATTAATCACTTCAAGTTCAATCCGACACAGTTAAGCACTTGTAACGGCCAAGAATCAACAACCTGTTGATTTTCGACTGTTGGGCCCGTTGCTTACTAACAAAACTGCAACGAAATTTCAAATAACCTCTTCCGTTGTTTATAAAATCGATGATAAAAGTTATAGCCTTAATGCCTCTATGAAATATCAAGGGCGCAGGTTATTTAAAATCTTATTTCGATTTAAACAACTAGTCATATAGTAATATTTTTCTGTTTAATGCGGGTAAGGTATTACCGGGATATGTGCATGAACGAAATGGCATTTCAAAATACGAATATATTCATATTGATGTGAAATTATTGAATTTGTAATTCCACACACTTTATTTAAAAAACATGATCCAGGTTTTGACGTTGAACGTCATCATCAGGTGTTCCTCGTAGAAGCTAACTTGGTATAAATGTATACCCTCTGATAGGGGGAGAAACGTTGGTCAGAGAGGGAGGGTGGAGGGGTCAAAAGGTTAGAATGTAGCTGGGAGGCAAAGAGAAGTAAATCTTTCGGTGTCAATCGTTGAATTGGAAGTGATAGGTGGAGGAGTGGAAGGGATACAAAATTTCGTGGGCAAGTTCATCCTTGCAACGGACGTGTTTTAAAATTTCCAACTGCTCCAAAGCATGGAGCCTTCGACCTTTATTTTCAAAATGAAGAATTTTAATCACAACGTAAGTTTCGATGAGATGCTTCGCAAATAGGGATGCCATGTTCTTCCTTTGTACAAGTTTGGTGTTCTTTTGATGTTCGTCCTGTTTGCCCAATATACTTTGTGCTACATTCTGAGCACTTTAATTCATACACTCCACTTCTCTTTATTTTTAGGAACATTGTCTTGAGTGAGAGAAATCAGGTTCTTAAGGCATGAACCACTGTAAAAAGCACATTTAATTTTTCCTTTTGCTAAAATTTTGATGGCTTTTTGAGAAATAATCCCGAGATAGAGTATTCGTCGTTATTTGGCAGTAGGATCTTTTAAACATTCGAGGTGGTAAATTTGACTTTAGGCTATTTTCGTATGTTAATTAATTGGATCTTATGAACATCCACCATTTACTGCTAACTTTTTAATTAAATTGTTCCTTATTTATATTGAATGTTGACGTAGGGATAGAGGCTAATCAGTGGTTAATAGCTCCTGTATTGTAATAATTCTCAGAGATGACCACATTCCCAACCAATATATATTCATTTCATCAATTACAATCCGCTAGGAACTAAGTTTGGCCCATTTTGCATGAGTGGTTTCATAAAGTGAGCGGCTTCTATAGGGTTTTATGTAACTTAATTATTTTTATTGAATTGATCGGCCAAAAAGTTCATAAATGCTATTAATTGTAAAAATGCATGGTTGAAGAGCAATCTCGCCATGGGCAGCAGGTTTCTTTCAGCTCTAAATTTAAAAAAACAAGTCGAGCTCTTAATGACCTTAAACTCCACCCTAATTCTGAATAGTACCACACCTACCTTGCCAGTTGCAGAAGTGACTAGCAGGGAAGGGAAGACAAGAGAAAGCAGTGCCACAGCCACAACAGTTCATACGACATGCCAAACAGTACATTGCTGACTTCAGTCAGTTAGGAACTTGAGTATGGTCCACAAATATGCAGTAACACCACTCAGCTGAATTATTAAAATATTAATAACAGGACAAAGGCCGGTATCAATATTCTTTCAGGTTTATGCTGATGGACAATGGTGAAATTCCCTTCAGTTTTCCAGTCAAACAAAATTCTTCAAATTTCCCACGTTGCCAGGCACCATGCATGACATTATACATATATGGGTGATCAACAGAAATTTTGCAATTTACTAAAAAAATAGACTTGTAATTTTGTGTAATTTTCCACCAGAAAAACTATTAATTTATGAACCAAGTTTCAATGTGAATGCCTCATCTTCAGTTCCATCTCCATAACATTATGCACCCACAGTAAAATTTGTGTGGCAAATGAATAATATACTGAGAAAAATTACAAAATTTTCAGTTAATATTTAAGAATTCCACAGTCAACTCCTTAAAGAGAATCTTACTGGAAGTATAGCATTTTGCAGTC
This sequence comes from Hetaerina americana, assembly GCF_022747635.1. Lineage (NCBI taxonomy): Eukaryota > Metazoa > Arthropoda > Insecta > Odonata > Calopterygidae > Hetaerina > Hetaerina americana. The sequence continues at coordinate 39,266,026 of NW_027286181.1, forward strand.
TACTCAGGGGCATGAAAATTTCATTTTGATCTTGCTGGCCCAATTGGATACAGCAGGTTTCTGTCTTATATTCCCCAATTCACATACAAATTTCACCTCATTCACAGTGAATTCCTGATATAAGATAATGAAGATGTTGATAGTCTAGCTGAAAGTTATCAATTTCTGGCAAGAATTTTTACTTTGACTCTAATAATACCTCACTTTAATTATTCATGCTAACATTTCTCCCATGGTGAATCAACGCAGTGACTTAAACCATGATTTCAAGAAAGGCAACTGTGAGTAAATGAATACGAAAAGAAAACAAATTACTATTGCATGAATGCCAAAAACATAAAAGAGAAAGGAAATCAAGGAAAATGAAAAAGATCTAATTTACACAATTTACCTTGCAGTCATAACATTCTTAACCATAAAGTTTTTCAAATCATAATTAAGACTTCAATTATCTGAAAATAAATAATCTTAAGGAAGGAATGCACCTACGTACTATACACTTATACAACCAGGAATGTCCTTCACACACTTATGACAACTGAAGTAGTGTTGTAAATACTGTTAAAAATTAAAAGGAGTGAAAGTCGAATTCTCATGTCGTAATATCCAATTCTCCCTATAAGTAAGCTGAACATCACTCAGAATATAAATACCCCTGCACAATACCCCAGGACTCCACAAGTTTAAATGAACGTGTACATTTCAGAGTATAAATTATATTTTGACAAAACCTTACCCGATATCTTGAAGGTAGTCATCATTCAGTATACAAACAGGGAAAATGAGAATTATTTACAATTTACAGTTGCAGATAAAATTGAGTTAGAATAAAATTATCAATTTGGTCAGTTATGTATTGGAACTCTGCAAACATATTGCTCCTGAAAGTTTTCCTCACTTGTATTTATCATCAAGATCATTTTGTATTCTTTCAGCTTTGCTAAGATACTCACATTACCGTAAATTTTCATCTTCAATGCTACCTGGTAGATGTGATTTTGTATAACCACAAATTTCAGTCCTGGCATGAATAAGATGAATGAAGATATGCATGAATCCTGTTTTATCAATGACCAAAAGCTAAAACAATGTTTCTTATTCATACCAAGATTCGTTAAAAGATAGGAAAGGTGAAGCAATGTTAATTTTGATGAGTTAAGGTCAAATAAAGACATTTCATAATGGCATATCACATTGGCCTATGAATCTTGAGACAATATTCATTTCATTCAGAAGAGAAAGACAAATAGACAAAGCCAATACTTATTTTGCTTATATGTGAGGAGACATACCTCGGATTAATTTAAAATTATTGTAAATCTCATTTGCGACTGTTTCAGCCTGCAACAAACAGTATGATAAATTCCTCCAGAATAGTAAAATATTGGCTAAGGAAATTGTGTAGAAGTCATTTGGGACTTAATGCCAAAGTAAATATACTTATGGAATATATCTACTAAATGAAATCAACTTACAGTATATTCAATACTAATATTAAGTAAATATTTACATGCAATGGCATGCAGGCTTTTTGGAGGAATTCAATATAAATTTCCAAATGTTGATTTCAATATACCAGTTATCAAAATTAAAAGTACCCTCTACCTTATCGCAAAAGAAAATTGTAATAGTAGAAAAAAAATTACAATCAGCAACCATAATTTAATCAGATCCCAGTCATACTATCAGAGGACTATTGCATGCCTACTAAGCTGGATGCAATACAAACATTCAGGGTAAATGAAGATCAAATACAGCAAAAAGAATGGCATTATTGATATAATGTACTATACTTGCACTTGTGGTAAGGACAGAGTTGCATTATTATATGCACTAAATCAATAATTTATTTAGCATTCACAGAAAGTGAGGGAATCGAGGCACTAGCAATAGTGGATTATATCAGTGGGAACAAAAACATATATTCTTTCATTGAGTAAGTATTGTAGCATGCAAAATGAGAATGAAAGCAAAATTTTCTTTAGTACTTACATTGGCTGGTTTCTTCAGGTAAAATCATGGAGTTTCGGATTCATAAAATTGTTTACTTAACCTCTAAGTCCATAAATGGTACGTGTGGTTTTATTTTGGATTAAAAAAATAAATCAGTGAAAAACAATACCTACACTCAATATTAAGGAAAATTTACCTATGCCAGAAACTCCCATCCTTAATATTGTCTGGCATGGATATTAACCAGTTACCACTAATAGGAGGAAAGGTTTCATTCAGTTCATGAATGCAATTTCCAGCCCGTCAAAATGCACATGTGTTCACCATTTAAAAAGTGAAAAGCCATTTGATGCTTTTCTATGTCCAAGGGCAAAGAATTATAGTAGTTTTATAACAATTAAGTAGAGTAGGCCCCCAACCTCCATCATTAAAACTACCATAGTGAAATTAAATTACTTTGGTCTTGAATTAACTAAAAGTGATCTTCATTCATGCATTACATCCAATTTCCAGTTTCAATTATGAGGGTGATGTTCAACCCCCTAACATTAATTGTGAGCGTTAAGTCAAGGAATTTTTGGGATAAGCAACAAGATCACACTGATGCAGCATTTCTTTTAGTTAGCTGGATGCTACTAGTGTTCCATGACTCTTAGGCGACTCGATGAGCCCCTATGGCCAACAAGGTCATTAGGAATCAAACCACAAGTTACGAGGGTTGCTATTTATATTTTTAGCCTTGACAACACTAAGTGCTTTAGGTGCCATCTGATGTTTCCATCTAAAAGTTTGACCCTTTAACCGCTACCTTTCTTCAGAACATTTTGTTGTTTGATCATAACTTGGGTTGTTTACGGTGACTTGAAAATTTTGTCTTAGCAAAAAAATGGAGTTAACTTGTGAACACTTAAGTGCAATGATGACGTTCGACGTGGATTATCAAGACAGGAGTGCATCGATCAACTTACTTCTACCTTTAGTGATGAAGCCCCATCCTTTGCCACTGTGAAACGCTGGTATAACCAATTCTATCATGTCCACCATTCACTCAGCGAAGAAAGTCGTGAATGTCATTCAAAATCAGTTGCTGTGCCAGAAAACATTGATGCCGTGCAAGAACTATTAAAAGAAGATTGCCATGTGATTTATTGTAAGATTCGGACATCCTTGGAGATTAGTACGACAAGCATCAATAAGATAATGCATGAACATTTAGCTGTGAAAAAAATTTGTTCTTGTTGAATCCTGCATAATTTGAAAAAAGCTCAAAAAGATGCTCATGCCCATTGATGCAAAGAAATGCTCAACAAATACAATCGCGGTGCATCAAAAGCTGTGTACGTATAACATGTAACCAAGTGACGAATCTTGGATCTATGCATATGAGCCCGAGACAAAACAGCAATCCACTGTATGGGTCTTCCAAGACGAGCCAAATACAAAAAAAATGATTCGTGCACAAAGTACAAAAAAAAATGATTCGTGCACAAAGTACATCGAAGCAAATGATCGCCTGTTTCTTCAGAATAAGTGGATATGTGTCAACCATACCATTAGAGCAACATAGAACCGTGAATTCTGAATGGTACACGAGCGTTTGTTTGCCAGAAGTGCTAGGTGAAATACGGAAAAAGAAGCAACAACAAAGGATCATTCTTTATCATGACAATACAAGCTCTCACACATCGGCTGAAACAACTACCTATTTGACTGGCAAAAACGTCGAATTGATGGGTCATCCTCCATACAGCCCTGATTTAGCACCAAATGACTTCTTTTTATTCCCATTTATCAATTACGTGACCAATGTTTTTCGGCACATGAAGAAGCTGTTGATGCAATTTGTTGTCTCAGGCGTAACTTTGTGGAATTTGCATAACATATTGAAATGTAATGAAATAATTGACTTTGTAATTCCACACACTTTTTAGTGTGTGGAATTACAAATTCAATTATTTCATTACATTTCAATAAGCTGTTGATGCATTCAAAAACCATGTTTTCAAGGTGCATCAATCGGAATGGAAAAAGTATTACGAAAATTGGTTTGAGCACATGCAAAAGTATATTGATTATCATGGAGAACACTTCAAAAAACAATAAAGCCATTTTCAACAATAAATTACTGTCTTTTCATCATTAGGCTCAAAATATAAATAGCAACCCTCGTACATAGCATCCATGTCCAAGACAGGACTGAATTTTAAAATTAGCAGGTGAACATGTTAATCATCAAATTAACATAGTTGGCATTTTAGGTAAAACAGATTTTACGAATAACAGAAAATAGATACGAATATTAAAAGGTCATTATAAATTTTGGATTTTAATATAAGAATCTTAAACCCTTACAAAGGTATGGCAGAAACATAATTTGACTAAAGAAAATGTAAATTGTTCCATTATATATGACTTACATATTAAATAACATTTGATACTATGCACTCCTAATTCCATTCATAGTCATTCTTACTGTGAAAATTCATCAACTACTGAGATTCCCAACATTATCCTGACATTCCTCCTCATTTCCTACAAATTTCATTTTCATTATTGTTTAACACTACCTGTAATAATATCAGAACCGTGAACGCATGGAATAAAGAACTTTATTCTAAATCACATGTATCAACTGTAGCATCAAAATACAGTAGGTAGCATCCAAGTCATTACTACGCAACCAAAAGTACATGTATGAATAAACAAATCTACAAACACAGCCTGCCGCCATCCATTTTCAATCAACATCTAATTCTTCATCACAAAAATACAACTTAATATTAAATGCTAAAACTGACTGTAAAAGAAAGTCATTTCAAGGGCACGACAATAATGATCAAAAAGTATAATAAGTAGACAGCAATTTGATCAATATTTAGACACCCTAAAGTAATTAAGTCATATGAGCCCAATGTGGGTCAGATTTCATGCTGCGCTTTTATTAAACACATACTTACCTAAAGTCCAACCTAACTCATCAGTTCATGGGAGTAATGGAAGTGGAACTTTTATAGGTATACAATTTTTTTGGAAAGATGTGACAGATACACCAATCTATTCAGTACAGCTACCAAACACAACAGAAACGTACACACTTGTCATACATTTGCTCTTATCAAATAATTCATCATACCAAATTCCTGTCCAACTACAAACTTAATCAAGCTTTATAAAAACAAAAATGACACCCTATTATAGATCCAGTGCCTGCCTTGAAAAATACACCTTAGTCATTCACTTCACCATAATTTCATAAGCTGATGAAAACTTTCTCTTGAATGTCACAGTTCACTCAAACTAATCATTTCGTCTAGATCAATTCTTCATTGCATGTCAAAAAGAAAATCAGACCTTGTAATATGAAACATACATAAGCAAAAATGTAGTTATCTCCTCAGATGAGTTATTCAGTAACTGACTATGATCCATGTTACACGATTCGGCCCGAAACAGGATTCAACCACATCTTACCGTAAAGTTCAGTGGGGAAATTTGAGGAAAATAAAGTGATTTGTGCATAGTTGCAGAACACCAACACATTAAACCACATATCATGAATAAATATGGACATGACAATTAAATGATATCTCAAGTCGATTCTCCAAAAAAAAAGTTAACCACTTTTCCCTTAAGATTTGAGTTTCTTGCCTGCAGACTCTAGTTCACACTTCTCCTTACTCCTAGATCCATCACCTGATTCTTCTTGATGTATTGACTTTCGTTTGCTAGCCAGTGCTTGGTAAGACCTTACCACTGGGTTGGCCTGCTTCCGCTTCACCTCTTCCTCTGCCTCCTTGTCTTCATCGTCCACCTCCATTTCCTCATCATCGGCCCCATCCTCCAGCTCTCCCTCCTCCAAACCCTCAGCTTCCTTTGATGGCATCAGATCCTTCGCCTCACACTCCTCCTTCACTCTCTCCATGAGTTCTCCTCCACTTCTATCCAACACCCTTTCTAACACCCCACCAGCCACCCTGTCCTCCGTCATCTCACTGAACACATGCTCCATCCTTATTGGCTCACCCCCACTAATTGTACCTATTGTCTCAAGCACAACCTTCACCTGGTCACCCACCTTGCGCACTGACACATACCTCATACCACTTGGACCTCTGATTCCACTTTGATCTGCCTTCACAACCAGCTGGCCCTGTTCCTGTGCAGTCTTTAAAATCTCACCAATATCCCCAGTAGCCAATACCTTTGTCCCTTCCTCCTCATCAGGGAGGAAGTTTGTCCGGCTCAACGGAGACGGAAGGATGATCTTTGGAAGCTTTAAGGTGATATTTTGCTCCTTCATTAGCTGAATTATCAACTCATGTATTGCCTCCCTTTTCCTGTTCACCACCTCTTCTGGAAACCATTGTGTTAGGGAGCGTATTGGAATGCGATAATCTTTAACAGGGTTCTAGAAGTAAGGAAAAGAGAATTAAAAATTATTTTTTGGTAATCAAAAACTGAAGAAACCAGAATTAAATAAAGGTTAAAAGCATCACATGCCTTCAAAATTAATTACAGATATCAAACCAACAGTCTTTAATCTTTGGGGTATTGGATTGCATGTTCCTTTCCTTGTATGGACTGTTTTCTGCGGAAGTTTTGGTCAAATACAATCCACAAATCTATAACCTATAATCTATAACATATTTCAAACTAGATTTGACAATGAAGCTTAACACTTTTAACGTTATGCCAACATTTAATTTTTTTGCATGACTGAGATTCCTCAATTTGTATTGCAATGATTCACAGATTTACTAAGTGAACTATTAAAACTTAATGACCAATGAAACAAAAATGTAATCACTTAAATCATTATACAAAATCTAATGACAATCACTAATCAGTCACTGGCTAGGTGTATATATAGTAGTGATACCATTTTGGCATATATAATTTCAAAATCTATTACTGCCATTCAATACAAATGTTCATTTTGGTCCATGCAATCAAATTAGTTCTTTTATGAATAGACTCAGCCACTCATTTTTTCAGAAAGCATTGAAACATATGCACATGTTTGACTTCACCAACAAATCTCACACAATTACAAACATTTATGCATCATAAAAATGTCATATAACAAACTTTCAAAAAAAATGTATCGCCAAAGTCAATGTATTCCTATTTATTTATAGCAGCCTCAGGGAGAGCAGTTTTTGACTTTATGCAATAGAAACACATTTTTCTTGAGATCCCTTCCCTATGAAGTAATCAATAGCCATAGCTGGCAATAGCATAGCTGGCACTTTTCAGTGAGAGAAAATAGGTTGAGCCACTGTGTAGAAACAGTAACCCTCACTGCTGAAGACGTCGTCAGTAAAAAACGAAACATTGGGCCACACAATGCTCCTAACAGGGCAACAATCAAAACCCATTTTAGACAAAAATAACAAATTCAAATTGGAAAAGTTCAACATTTTACAACCACTGAAATACAACAATGACAAAATAATTTTATTTACAGGGAACACAATACATCAGCATTTAATTAGCAAAGTTTTTGAGTCATATATAATTCATACTAGCTTCAAAAAAAAGGGTAAAGAATACTCTGGAAAGCAAAAAAATGATCGAAGAAAAGAGTCATATCTTTGGTACATTTGAATAGTATTGATACTATTCTACCCATAGTCCATGAAAATAGGCCAGATTACCCAGTATGCCTTCCATCAATTTTCAAAAAACGTTGACATTTTTTTAGCCTGTCCATACCAGAATAAGAGGATAAAGTGTGTAAAGGAAAATCATAAAACTAGAAATTATTGCCTTTAAAATACACTATTTAATCAAGGACTTGGTGTTCCAATAACTGGAGTTTCTGCTTGACAATCATGAGCTCAAATAATAGAAAAATCCAAGGAAAAGTTGGAAAATTCTATCTGGTTAACTTTAAGCATGCATTAGCCAAAATAAAAAGTTTAATTCCCAGTTCTGCCATATCATAATCAATTCTAACATATCTTCTGTGAGTAAAAGATGAAAATACTTTCTAGGATTTCCTCCTAGACCTAAGACTGTTTTGATTTGAGCCACCAATAAAGGGAAACTTAATAATAGACGCCGTGCATCAAGTCAAATTTAAAGTCTATGTTGTAGCATCATACAGTCTGCCCAAAAAAAACACAAACTGAGGCCATAAAAACTTTATTTTACAAAATTTAGTCTACATTGATTTTTTCCCCTTTAAAGTAGTCTCCATTTGTTGCTATGAACTTATTCCATCTTCTTTTCCACTGTTTAAAGCACCCTTGAAATTCCTTGGCAGTTAGGCTTTTTAATTTCCTCGTCGATTCTTGCTTTATTGTGTCCACATCTTCCCATAAATGTCTCCTCATCACATTTTTGCATTTTTGGAATAGGAAAAAGTCGCAGGGGGCAAGGTCTGGGGAATAAGGAATATGATCAAGGATGGTGATTGAATTTAATTTCAGAAACAGGCGAACAATCAATGTTGAATGTGCTGGTGCATTGTCATGGTGAAGGATCCAGCCATCATGTTCGGTTAACATAGTGTGCACAGTTGATTTTCCTGAATTAAGCTCATCCGCTATCATTCGAAGAGTTTTTGGACGATTGGTGAGGACAAGGGACAACACACAATCAATTTTGTCATCAACACAGATGGTTTAAGGGCGTCCCGGCCTTGCATCATCCGTGGTGTCTTGTCGGCCATCGTTAAAATGCTTGATCCACTTGAAAACGGATGCTTTCTTCAGAGTATTATCGCCGTAAACAGCTGTCAGCATTTCAGTAATTTCTTGATAACTTTTACCGCACTTCACCAGGATTCGTTACGCCCTGATTTCGTCAATTTCTATTTTCGACAAATGGTAAAAACAAGGACAACGGAAACTAACATATGTCCTAAATCCTTAATGTGTACAGAAGAATAACAAAAACATATTCAGCACTTCACTTTTGAGGATAAGTATTACAGTGGCCTCCCTTCAGATTAATTACCCCATAAGATTTTATAGTTCAACTCTTAATTAGCAATAACTCACCAAGCTCCCCATCAAAATGCCAGAATAATGTTATAATACAAATAACCACTCAGCCCTTAAATCAATCATTTGCAAAGAAATTTATATATTTGCTAAATTTCAAATATGCTCACCTCAAAGAAGCTTTCAACATACTGGAGAACATAAAGCCCACAGTCAACAAAATTTGTTTGCTGAGGAACTCTTGGGCAAGCACCTTTTATTGTATCCTTTGAAAACTCACGTTCTGTACCTTTCTTGACCTTATATTCTATTCTAAGGTAGTCACGAAGAGTTGCAACAACCCTAGAGCGACTTGAGCCAGCCAGAGAGTCAAAAATTAAAATGCAAGGCCTGAAAAGAAACATATCAGAAAATTATCACAATATAACATCTTTGTTCAACATTTACTCTATATTAAAACCTGAAAAACGAAACAGTAAATCCAACTATTTAATTCTACTTCCTTGAAATAACAAGCAGGCAAACATTGGGATCATGATAGGTAAAATCCCTGATACACTAAGGAGTTGATTGGCAACTTATCAATTTTTACAAAAAGGAATGAAAATATGAAAGGTAGGTCATGTCTGCATGTTCAAAATAACTATCAATATAGCTGTTGTAGCAACTCTGAAATAATATCAACATCTTTTGAGCAGTATGTCATTTATCAATAATTAACTAAATTATTAATAATTTCATCAATAACGTATTTAATGTCTGAAGAAAACATAAAAATTACACAATTTAAAGCAAACACTAATGCAAGTGACACTGTCAAAAGGATTGAATTGACAGATGAAAATCAAGAAAGCAGATACTCAATCCAAGTATTGAACCTAGCAATGATAAAGTAGCAATCATTTTACTACAACAAAACTAGAAGGAAATGATTAAAATGAAACATCTTCCTCCTGATATCATAAATGAAATTTAGGCATGTGAGGAAAGCAAAGCACCACAAAACAATGGGGAGACATCAGTAAAAAGAAAGATTTTTCTTCAATTTATCTTGTCTGGCTTTTTACACAATTTTTAATAATATGTTTACAACTACATAAAAGTGCCTGTGCATCAAAGAAATATTGAAGAGGTCAAATATGTGGGTTGTCCCCAACCTCCTTAGAAATCCCAGAGATGGCACTCTTAGTGTGGGAAAAGGTTTGCTAAAATTTTCCTAAAACACTGATTTTTTAAAAGCCATGTTTGCGTGCTAAAATATAATGGGTGGTCTTTTCATTTATGAAGACATCTGAACATTCTACTGTTCTGGAGGGGAGCGGTATTGCAGGATGTAAGGTAGGCAGGATAAGGTAGGCAAAATTTATTATCCTCTACATACCATATCCATCCAATGTACATATCAGTTTGTTTCACTTATCATCTTTCACCTATTCAATCTATAAATTATAAAATTGCTCCTAGTTCTGGAAGAATATATCTAAAATTCTTCTCAGGAGAACACAAAATGTTAAAAGTTTCACACCTAATTTGTCCTTACTTCTTTTACTCAGCTGCATTTATGCATGGGTATTTTATGGTAAAAAGAAGATAAATTTCAGAGATTGTAGCCACTTACTGCTTAATAGGCTCACTCTGGGAACAATACTCAATGTTCGAATCTTCAGCTTCTTTATCATCTGCTGCCTGAGCTACACTTGGCTTTGAATTCTCATCAGCTTCAGTTTTGATTGGGCTGGAAGACTAGAAAATTGAAAAGAAACAATGAATTATTATAATCTCACAAATAGATGATTTAGAGCAATGAGTGGCTAAATTAACAGACAAAGAATCGTTTCTACATACATGCTAAGTAAATACTAGAGCAGTCCAGAAAGTAACTTACGTTTTTAAATACAATATGAACCTAATAACAAGCAAAAAAGCTTAATTATATATATTTATTTATCACAATGATACACAAAATTTTCAATTCTATCTTGGAAGAGATCTGCCGCCTTACATCTTAACCAGTTGCTTACACCAGCATGCAATTCGGCATCACTGTCAAAGCACTGCATTACAAGCCACATCTATCAAGAGATCTGTAATCGTAATTCAGTGATTTCTCATGAATTTTTTCATTGATTTTCACCATCAGTTCACCTGTCACAAGGCTAGGCAGGCCAATGTGGCTCTTGTCGTGAACATTGGTGCAGCCATTTTTAAACAATGCACCTCTGCCTCACTCTGCTTTCATTCATTTTTCTATCTCCATAGACTTTACCATGTTGCCTATTAATTTCTATTGGCTTGTGGTTTTCTACCAGTAAAAATCTAATCACAGATCGCACTTCATAACTCATGAGATTTTCTATTGCAGTGCAAATCTCAACAGTTCACAGTGAGCGAAGTAGAAGAACCACAGTCTGCACACTAACGGCGATCTCAACTGTAATCTCTTAGTTGACTCCCCTCACAGATCAGAATTGTTGAATCTGTTCAAAACTTATGGCATGGAATGTTTTGACAATAATCCTACCAGAGTCACTCCCACATCTGCCACCCTAATTGATTACGCTGTGACCAACTTTAACCATGAAAAAGTAGTCACAACTGTTTGCGACCTAGGTATAACAGACCATTGCATGGTGAAAATAAGTATCGATACTAACCAACCAATGGATAGTCCAAATGATAAAACTTACCCAAGGCGGTCTCTCACTCATGGAAATATGCAGCATTTTCTGCTCCTTCTTCAGTCCCAAAACTGGGACAATGTCTATGACCTTAAGTCAGTAGATGAAGGTTTCAATTACTTTTATTCAATTTTCAAACACAATTTTGAAATGTGTTTCCCAGTAACACATCATAAAATATTTCATAGAACTAAATGTAAGCCATGGCTAACTGATGAGATCCGTTATTACTCAACTATCCTTAAAAAACTTGCTATCTCCAGTAAAAGTTCAAACAATCATGAACAAAGGTTACTCTATAAGGAATTTCAAAAGTATTACCGTAAACTGATTTCTACCACGAAAAGAACCTATAATGATAATAAGTTACTTAATTCCAATAACAAGTCCAAAACTGCATGGGAAATAATTAATGACTGTAGAGGTAAGAAAAATCCACAACTCACTCTCCCAAAACTTTGTAACCCTGAAAATAACACTGCCATTAGCTATTCATCTCTAGCTAATAAATTTAACAAATACTACGTATCAGCTCCTTGCCTAACTACTTCTCCAGCCAATGTGCTTTTAGCAAATGCACCATCGTCAATGTTTGCCAAGCCCTGTTCTGAAACCAATCTAAAAACTATTGTCTCCTCACTCAGAAACAAATCCAGTACTGGCCCAGATGAAATTCCTGGTAAAGTTGTTCATCATTGTTTTGAAGCCATAAAAGCACCCCTTTTATTTTTAATTAATGAATCTTTGATACAAGGGATTTTCCCATCCCAATTAAAAGAATCAAAAGTAGTGCCCATTTATAAAAACCATGGCTGTGTAAATGATTTGAATAACTACAGACCAATAGCCGTCCAAAATACATTTGCTAAAATATTCGAAAAAGCCATGTATATGCAAATAGCATCTTATCTCGAAAAAAACTTCCTACTTTCTAATTCTCAGCATGGATTTAGATCGGAAAGGTCTACCACAACTGCCATATGTCAGGCAATCGACAGCATACTTAATTCATTAGATGCTAAACGCAAAACTCTTGGAATGTTTTTTGACTTGTCAAAGGCTTTTGATAATGTAAACCACAATAGACTACTAATTAAACTCAATAGAATAGGAATTAGAGGAAGTCCTTTAAACTGGTTGAAGTCCTTTATTCATAATCGCACTCAAAAAGTAGTGTTATCAGTTGATGGGTCAAAATATTCATCCGAAGCATACCAAGTTAACAAAGGTGTTCCACAAGGCTCAACCCTTGGGCCACTCCTCTTTCTGATTTACATCAATGACCTACCTAACTGCTTACCAAATAATGATGGAATAATACCAGTGTTGTACGCTGACGACACTAATATAATAATATCAACACAAACATATCCCAGCCTTGTGGAAAAAGCTAAGTCTGTCACACTTGCTATAAACAAGTGGTGTACAGACAACCTTCTAGACTTAAATGTAAATAAAAGTAAAATAGTAAACTTTACACACAATAAGAACATATCAGATGATCTGCTGGTAAAAATCAATGACCTATCAATTGAGCGTGTGACAGAATGCAAATTTCTAGGTATTTCTCTATGTGCAAATATTTCTTGGGATACTCATGTAAAAGCCCTCCAACACAAGCTCAGTTCAACTTGCTACTTATTAAGACACCTGTATGAAACTACAAGTAAAACTGTACTACTCAATTTGTACTATGGGGAAATTTACTCAAATATAACCTACAGTATAATATTATGGGGATCAGCTGCTATTTCTCAAACCATCTTTAAAATGCAAAAGAAAGCTATTAGAATCATCGCCAGGAAACCTTACAATGCTCCATCAAGGCCTATTTTCCATGAATTAAATTTGCTACCTCTCCCATGCATCTACATTATGTTTTTAATTCTATATATAAAAAATAACATCGGCAACTATTCTCTTAACTCTGCCTATCATCATCATTACACCAGAGGCAGGAATGACTTCCATTATGGGAATATAAGAACTAAAGCATTGAAATTAGGACCCAATGAAATGGGCATCAGATTATTTAACAAACTACCCAAAAGTATCAAGGATACACAGGGAACTGCCGTATTCAGGCATAAACTAAAAAGATATCTACAACGCAATATGTTTTACTCGGTTGATGAATATCTCAACAATATTCCCGACCAGTAAGTTCATACTTTTAGTTTCTAGCAATGGTAATGGTCTGATTCATGTTTGTGATCAATGATTTTTCTGAATTTGATATTGTATGTGCATGTTACAGCCGATGTTCATGGGTTTGTACCAAACACTTATGTAACTATGAGCATCTATTCTTTTATGTATCTTAACTGAGCCTGTGTCTTTGCTCCTCATTGACGTGCCTTATATCATGTACATACTTCACCCACCTGGTATTTTTGTATTGTGATCTCTGGGCAAATAAAAAGTAATAATAATAATAATAACACAGCAGGATGCATACGGAGTAAATTGACGTTTAGACACCAAGAAGGGGGTCTAGACCTATCCACCGCCACGCCTGGGACAAAACATTAGTTACTTTCTGGTCAGCCCTCATACAATAATACATTTTTACAAAAATGTATTTTCTATATACATACAAATTCACATGGAATATTAGAGCGGAAAATATCTTGGTAAAAATCATTTTACTTGACCAAGATTTAAACTCACCTCTCCCATTAGCAACAAGTATGTGATGATGTTAGCTCATTTATGACGGTTGATAAGTGTGAAATCTGCTTTTTTGGTTTTCAGTATATATGTTAAACCCACTCAAAATGGGATGGAAATGCTCAAATTAATTTATGGTCCCTGAATTTTTCTCCCCTGCTCTAACAGTGGCATTCAAATTTCTCAACTTCATTTCCTGAGGACACTTCTTTGAAATTATGTCCAATTTGGATAAAAGGTATGATATATCCATACATGTGAGGCACCTTTAGAGAAGAAATATTTGGCTTGAGCACTCATAAACCCGAACTTCCACCAAGCACGCACATATTGTTCAGCTTGATATTTAAAAAATTCTAACTGAACATGGATAAACATTTTACTGATACATTCTTATCAACAAGGGCATCCAATTCTCTCTAAAACCAAATCCAGTCCCCTCAATGATCTCATTGCTGATCTTGAATTTGCAGTTAGCTATCTACCCAAAACCGAGAAAATAATATTTGTAATTCTACCTTCATAAATATTAAGCCCTTTTTTAATTTAAATTAAAACCTTTTCAGCCTCCCACCTAAACAAACCCCTTCCAATGACTATTTCTAAATTATCAAATCCCTCAACTAAAAAACAATTTTAATGTTTAGGTCAGATACAGGTAACTCCATTGCAATCTTTGACAAAGCTGATTACTTAATACAAGTCCAAAATCTTTTCTATTCACGTCTATACACACATATCCAAATAAATAAATGAGATGGTCTCATAAAGCTAACGCAACAATCAAGTTTTATTCCAACCCTATAAATAAAAAATTAAAATTCTTCCCTAATATCGCAAATTCTTCCATCTCAAAAATCATTTTCCCAAAATTTATTAACAATGCTGAATATTTACAAGAGTTTCTGTACTAAACTCACCACCTAATCCATTACAAGTTTATTAGTTTCAGAAGACAATGCATTTAAGTTTCTCCAGCACATTAACTGTTAAAAATTACAAAGACCTATCCCTGCAACTAAATGTAATGTTTAACCCCTCAAGCAGGTATAGCCTTTGTATAATAATAGTATAATATTCAAATGCCTGGGCCCCACTCGTGGTATTTAATTTTTTTTAATCTCCCCCTGTTGCAACATTGTTGAAAATAATTTATATCTTTTAAAATGTTTTACCTAAAATTTTAAAAAACTTTACCTCATGTTACATTGCATATAATATTTGATAAAAAATTTACTTACGTTACAATTTATTTTTTCACTTCTGTATTCGCCTTGAAGTTTCGTACCTCCGTTCTAAAAGTTCAGTTTTGTGTGATATAATTTGAAACAATCCCCTAAAATACAGGCCTGCATTGCAGTCTGGGCACCAATACATTGTATCCCTCCTTTAACCTTGTGCGGAGCACACCAGACATCTTCTTTGGGGCCTGGACTTCTTCCCAGTCAGCCGTATCTTTTCAACGAAGTGCCTCTCGACCAATCTTCCTCACTTGAACTTGCACCATCACATCCAATACTCACTTTTCTTTCTCAGTCCATGTGTTCAACTAAATTCTCAATATTATCTCAAAAAAAAAGCTTATCCCTCTTGGAATCCATTACGGGGGTTATAAACAAGGCTTTTTAATTTCTCTTTCTCAAGAAAGAAATCTAACAACTGAGACTATAGACAGTAGTGAGGCCTTTTACCCTTGCAACTGTGAACAGGACCTGAGGACAAAGTGTAAATGCAAAGAACTCGCTTATTTCATAACAATGGACTTGATAGATTTGTCTTCCTTATAGAGTGCCTTTTAATGAAGCCAAAACAAAACGATTAGCAAAACTCATTATCTAAGAGACCTAGGGCAGCCAATTATTTTTTAAAAATTCAATGGCGCTGCAGTAAAAATTCAAAACCGAGGGAGCGGAGTGGGGTGCATACGTTGATCCGCAGATAAGGCCTGGCGACTGCGACAACGTATCACACACTGAGAACCCCACTGAGGGGTTAAAGACAAATATCTTCACCTCTTTTGCCATTAAAAAATTATTCCACAGCATCCCTTTTCATTAACAAATTAGCTAACTATAGTCTAAGGGTCAATCCCTCCCAAAAATGATTTAATTTAGCCTGCATGATGTTATCCTAGTGAATTTATGATTAAATAGTGTCTGCAAATGTGAAAAGCTAATTAATTATTCCTCAACAAAAAAGGTAGCAACTTCTCATCTGAAGCAATGACTTGGCTCTAGCACCTTTAGGAAGGCTTACAATGGTTTTAGGAAAATTCGACAACCAACATAATATCATTTGAAGGGGGAAGGATGGCAGAGCGCAATAAATGCAGCAGGTGAAAGGGTAGTTTAAAGTAGTCATCACATCGATGGAATTTTTACACTAAGCAACAAAATCTCAAAAAACATCACAGAAGCCTATAAATAAGTTACATTCTCACGTTATCATAGAGAAATATTCATGATCATCATCACAGTAGTAGTAATTTACTTTACTAGCCTAAATCTGAAGTAGGATGGCATAATAAAGCAAGAGCTGTGGCATAATACAGAAAGGACAAGGTTGTTGATGAATTTAACCTGGGGTGTATGATGGAGGGGAAGGTTAGAAAAGACCAAACAATACGTGATGTACTAAATAAGGAAAATCCCCTAACATTTTATGATCATGTAAGTGTAATATATGCCATTATACCCCAATTTAAACCATGCACTGCTGTTTCACAAGTCTGTACTTAGTCACAAGAACACCAAGATGGAAAGGTGAAAATATTAATCAACATGGCCACCACACTGAAGTCACGCGCTCCTCTCTCTCTTGTCTGTTTCTATCTCTTTGGGCTAAGTTCGACCCTTTTTGTGCTTTTTTCTGTCCGTGTGGGTGTGAGTTTATATAACGAATTTCCCCAGTTAAAAGTGGACCCTGTTCCCATCAGCTATTTCAGCTACAGAAAATTTAGATTTTCCGGCTTCGCCTCGTGTTCGCCTCGCATAGAAGACTTTGTTCCTCTAGTTAAGCCCAAGACAAAAAAATTCCCCTCATGGTTTAAACAGGATACCATACATGTCCTGGGTAACAAAAATCGCACTCAGTATCTCCATAAGGCAGTCCCTAATGTGGAAATGCACCGGTCATACGTTGATCTCCGCCAATATTCCAAATTCCTCATTCGCCGTGACTATGAAAACCACGCTCAGACTGTTTCCTCCAGCCCCAAAAAATTCTGGTCCTTCATCAATCAGTGCCATAATCGTCCTCAATTTCCCGAAGCACTCTCCTATGGCACCAAAAATGCCGCGGGATCAGAGAGACCCAACCTCTATCTAAATTTTTTTTCCGATTGCCTGCAGCCTGCTTCTAACCTCAGTATTACCTCTTTCCATTCCCTCCTTCCTAAAATAAACCATTCCCTATCCCACTTACAGACAGACTCCCGGGAAGTCTTTCAATACCTATGCAAAATACCCCCCCACCGCTCACCTGGCCCAGATGCTCTCAGTCCTAAATTTATACGCAATTGCGCTTCATCCCTCTCACAACCTTTAGCCATCTTGTTTAATCGCTGTTTTTCCCTAGGAACCTTCCCTCCTCAATGGAAATGCGCTAATATCATTCCAATACATAAAACTGGTCCCAAGAATGATGTTTCAAACTATCGCCCTATATCATTGCTTCCAATCCTGTCTTCCGTTTGTGAACGCATTATTCTCAACAGGATTAATTATTTCACCTCTCCCTTTTTATCTTCTCAGCAGCATGGTTTCCTCCCAAGCAGATCATGCCTGACAAATCTCACTGTCTTTCAGCACCACGCCGTCATGGCAATAGAAAAATCAAGTCAACTTGATGCCATCTACCTTAACTTCTCCAAGGCTTTCGACGCCCTGCATCATCAACTCCTCCTTGATAAACTCAGCCAACAGTTCGGCATTCATGGTATGTTCCTTAGCCTTCTCTCTACCTTTCTCACCCACAGAACCCAGCGTGTGATACTCTCGGATGCTTCTTCCTCTTGGTCTCCTGTCACGTCTGGGGTTCCCCAGGGCAGTGTCCTTGGGCCATATCTTTTCAATTTATTCGTTAATGATCTTCCTTCCCAACTCCTTTCCTCCCAGGTCCATACACTTCTCTACGCTGATGATTGCATGATCTACCAGCAAATCAATAAAATTTCTGACTGTACTCACCTTCAACTTGCCTTACATAAAATTTCCCTATGGTGTGATACCTGGAAGCTTAACTTAAACCCTGGAAAATGCAACATCATGACTCTTGCTCTTAAAAAAAACCCCTTGATGTTTAACTACTCAATTAATTCAACTCCCTTATATCGAGTAACAACCATTAAAGACCTTGGCGTTTTAATTGACCAGAAACTAAATTACTCCGACCACATACAGACTTTAAAAAATAAAGCAATGTCCCTACTAGGCCTTCTTTACCGCTTCACAGAAATTAAAGAACCAATTGCACTCCATTCATACTTCTCAATAATTGTCCTTCCCATCATATCATATTGCTCCCCCATTTGGTCCACCTCATCCCCAAATAACCTTAAATCCCTTGATTGCATCTCTCACTTCTTTGCCAAAATAGTCAAACACACGAGTCCCACATTACCGCAATATGTCCTTAAATGCTGTTCTGTCTTCCCTATCCAGTTCTAGTCCCCAAAGCTGCAGACTTAAAGCTGATTTAAAACTCCTCTACAACACCCAAAACTCGGCTATTGATTGCCCTGAACTGCTATCTTTCTTCAACTTCAGGATACCAACCCGATCCACCTGCACTCACTCCCTACTCCATCTGCCTATTCCTAGAATATCTCTCACCAAGCCCTCACTGTTACTTCGCCTCTCCTCCCTTCTAAATTCACTCCCTCACACTGTCGACCCCTTTAACTTATCATGCAACAACTTCACCACCCAAGCTTTATCCCACCTTTCAGTAAATTAAAATTTTCCCCGGTCCATGCTTGGTTCTCGTTGTTATTGTTATGCTGTTATTGTCTTTTGTCCTCTTTTATGTTTGTTATATTTTTCACTGTAAAATGGCGCCACTGCTGTATGTGAACAATGTTTTAAAATAAATAAATAAAATAAATAAATATTTGGAATTCAATGATAATGGGTTATGTTGGATTTCAATGGCTGATGGATCCCTTGGCCTGCAATAGTTTTAATTACTCTAACACTGCTGTCTACATATAAAACAATTTCACCTTTCCCAAATGTTCCGCAGGCTTTTGGAAATAAATGATAGTGCTAAACTATTATATGCTCTATCTCTTTCAAGAAGCTGGATACCCTTAATTACTAGCACAACTTACCATTTGGTCATTTTTTCCTTGGCTACACTCCTCCTCCTTGGGTTCAACGTCCTCCTCCCCCTCTTCTTTCACCTTCAAACCTTTCTCCCCATCACCAGCTTCCGCCTCTGGAGCCTCCTCAGATGCATTTTCCTCTTCCTTTTCCTCATTTCCCTCGATATTTCCTTCCCCACTTGATGCCTCATCTCCCCCACTTCCATCCATCCCTTCTTCACTCTCCCTGGGTTGACTTTCTCCACCCCCCTCTGCCGCCCCTTCATCCTCACTTTCACTAGGCATCTGGATATCCTCCTCTTCACCTTCTGCTTCATCTCGGTCAGAGAAGTCATCTCCTCCAAGACCTCCATCTCTTTCCTCAAGGTTGATTGTGGCCACTGGCAAACCAAGAGCACCGCTGCCTGCAGGCCCACTGATTGCTGGTGTTGTGATTGGCGTAATGGTTGTGTTACCAATTTGTATGGGCTTCACAATGCAGGTCTGAGGTATCAATTCTTCCTTCTCCAGTTCTGGCTTTTTTACAACTAAAAGACGAATGAACATTTTACCACATCATTAACACTCCATTATACTGGGTGCGGCAACATAACTTCCTTTAATCATGTGCAAAACGCTTTCAAAAAGGGAAGTTATGCTGCCGCTCCCTGTATAACGATTGGAAAACTCATTTTATATTACGTGTAATATAATCAATATTCATTATTAAGAATTCTACCTTGTGGATTTCTGAGATGCAAAAATCTGCGATTTTTCACTTTTTTTAGAATTGTTCATGAAATCACCAAGGTTAATATCTTTATGATGTAGTAGGATGTCTCGACATTAGCTCTCCATTTCAGTATTCCCAAGAAGTCATCAGTTCTTTGTCCTAACTCAGGTTTTTGCAACTTGAGAATTTTTTTTACAGAAGAACTGGCCTATACCCTCTGTTCACACTACACCAAATGGTTCTACTTGCTCAATCTATTTCCAACCCCCCAACCCCAAACCACCCACTCCCCATCAAGAAACATCAGTTTTTACTCCTATAGCTCTCAACCAACTGGTTTGTGAGAAGGAATGATAGTGAAGGAAAGAGATAAGGGGCAATAAGAGCAGTAGCTGTAGATTAATATAGATTGAGGGGGAAAAGAGCAAGTGAAGGATAGCAGTACCGTGGAGCAACAATACTTGAAGAAAATTTTTTAAATGTGTATCATTGGGATGATGCCAAATACACATGTTGAAAAAAAGGCCAAAACAGTGAGCGTCAATTTTCACCATATTCTAATAAGTTCATAAATTCAAAATAAAAATGTTTATTAAATTTAGTACTTCTCAAGTTAGTATTAATGTTATCACACCCACAAAAACCAAGCTGATACACACAAGAGAGACATTCAAAAAATGGTCAAAACAAGTTTAGGGACTTTGAAGTATGTATTTCGATTGAAATCCCAGAGTAACATATTTTTTACGTTTTGTCTAAAATTCTGTAACTTGGCAGGAATCTTAACTTTAAAATAATAAGTACTCTCATGTATATCAGTTATTTGGTTTGTTAATATAGGATTTAGCCATGAATTTTTATGAATAAATTGACCTTTGGCCTTTAAATTTCAGAATATGCCTAGTTAAGAGATTACTTGATTTAAGTTACACACAAGCAACTTCATCCACAACAAAACAAATGTGGTTCCACGAATTCAAAGGTAATTGATTATATTTTGAAGCAATTTATTTCGTATCATCTAACATTAAAGAAACTAAGTAATAGGATAATAATGCATATTTTAATTGAAACATGATGGGAGGCATAAGTTTCTTATGAGATATGAATTACCTTTACTTTTCTTTGATGGCCTTGGTTGAGCCGGAGGCAATTTGACAGGTACACCATCACTCATCCTGACACAACCCTCAAGGCCAGGAAAGCATATGATGGCCAAAAACCAATGAGCACTGTCCACAATCAAAAAAATCACATTAGAACAATTCAATAGCCCATTATATATCAACACTGGTTCTTGAAAAATACTTGATTTACAAAGCATTAAAATTAATGAAACACCAAAAACAGTTAATACAATAACATAACATAATGGTTGCATTGCAATACGTTAAATATTCTATCGATTTGGTAGATATTTTTGTAGAAATTATATTCTTCACAGGAAAGTATATTATTTATTTTGTGGTTGCATACAGTAAACCTTCATATTTACACATTTTTAAGATGCGATTTTACCAAGATGTGGTTTATCTTTGCCTATCAATTTACAAGATTCAATGGATATAACTGGTAAGTTGAAGTTATAAGTGACATTACAGAAACAAACTTTTGCATTTTATGCCATTTTAATGTAACATGCAGTTGCAAGATTATTGAAGCCAAGTATTATGCAATAAAACCATTAATTTAAAAATGTATATAACGGCAGCATTGCATAAAAGAACATTTTTCTGCATCATTTTCATGTAGCATTAAGTGATAATGTAATCATTCTCAATGGAACGAAAATCAACAAACTCATCAGCTGAGAAGGAAAACGGAGCAAATGGCCATTACACTGGGCTCGAAAATTGAAATCTTGGGCAATATAAATTAAGGTCAAAGAAGCAATATGCTAGGGTTAATGAATTTACAATTCATAACATAGACAAAAATGATGAAAGAATAAGTTTCAGTGATCATTGATTATGGCAGAAAACTACGGCGCATGTGAATAGAGAATAAAACTAGAAGAGTACTGTCAAGAAGCTATCATACGAGACAAGACAATTATAAATAAAATGTTGCGGGAAAAAAAAATCTGGAGTCATTTACCAGTGTTCTTTGTCTGCAAGTTCTATTTGGTTCAAGAGGTTTAAGATAATTTAATTACCATTATGTAAATTAGTGGGGTCAATGACTTTTACTTACCATTAGGATGCTGAAATTTTTACCGGCTTAATTAGAGATATTTAGAAGCCCCAACATACAATACCCTGTATTTAATGCCAATGGAGCCACCTTATCTTGAAAAACAATGTCAGAAAAAATATACATTCCAAAGGACCAGCATAATTAATCAAGGTTGCTAAAGATCTTCTGATTTTATTATTCTATTTCAATACTTTTGGCATAGTTAGGAGTGAACCAATTCTAGTTTACCTTACCAAAAACCCACATGTTTTGAAGATAAAAGACACACCCACCTGTCTCATGGAAATAAAACCAAAGGGGTTGAATTTCCATTGTATTGTTCATAGCCTTGTTTAGATCCTGCAAGGTGGATCAGGTCAAACATTATCTTAAAAAGCAAAACTTGATGACGATTGAAATGTGAAAATGATTTTATTTATTCTTCATAATGTCCCTGGACATGAAACTCCATCACAAAATGTTGACAAAAATTTCACCATTCTGTTTCTCCCACACAAATACAACATCAAGTTTTTCAGTTGACCAAAAAATTAACCCATTTACCTAAATATGAATACAAAATATTTTTCAGCAGGAACGTAATTGCATGCCCATAAAATACATTGCTAAATTAAATGAGCATTAAGTATATGATAGTAATGAGTATAAGATTAAATAATATTATTCAACAACGAAACTATGTATTCTCCATATCATTTGCTTTTCCGATAATGCCATTCCACAAGATGTTGAAGTTTCAAAGAACACACGTCATGCAATGAGAAGGTTTACTGTATTATGGTAAACCTAAATAAGTCAAAGCAGATAATTATTCTCACCTTTCATTAATGGGGATCACAATGAAATCCTTCTCAAATATGTTTACATTCTTGGTCCAGCTCTTCACTCGAGCATGCCTCTTCTCTGCTGGAGATGTTGAGCCATCCATCTCCAAAGGATGGTGTCGTCGAGCTGATCTTATAGGCCGTGTTGTCAAGCGTTTATAGAAAAAGGAACTGAAGACATGTGTCCGGGACTGGTCAACCTCAGACAGGCAACTCTGAGTCAAATACCTATAGAAGAAAAGTCATACAATTCCAGATTCAGATTTTAATTCATTTGGATAACCCATTCATACATGATAAATACTGATTTAAACACAATGTGTTTTAATATTCTTATTCTTAAAATAGCTAGTAGACCAAATAGTGGCAGGTTTGGGGTGGTTTCTGAAAACCATCACCCATCTTTTTGAACTTCTAAAACACTGCTGACCAAAATAAATATCTTTTGCCTGTTATTCAAGCCTTCCTTAGTTCCTCACAGTTTCAATCCCAAATCATAATGTTCAAGATATTTATTGTCTTATTCCTTTATAACATTAGTTTTCGGGGATCGGAATTGGTGCGGTGGCAATCGTACTGGTTTCCCACCCAGAGGGCTCGGGTTCAAATCCCGGCGATGTTGAATATTTTTCAAAGGTATCTCGATCCCTACTTGAGGTGCTTTGTGGAGAGCACTTTGAGTGAGTATGCCGTCCATCGGATGGGACGTTGAGCTGCAGACCCCTTGGCGCCTTTCATAAAGAGTAGGCTAATGCCAACGCCGGGTTTCTCTCCACCCTTCATCCTTTCCTGTCCATCCCCTATGGTGCAAATGACCTCAGCAGTCAGTCGCCTCCCCTAAATACTACTACTACTACAAACATTAGTTTTTTATGTCCAACAAGGATTCATCAAGGCAACTTCCCTTAACAACCTACTGACAATGAAAACCCATATTAATTGCTAAGAAATATTCCTGCTCTGAAAAGAATGGAAACCATCTCAACTACTTAGTGTCTGCAAAGCAAAAGTAAAACTGACAACGACAGCAGCAGCACAGAAGATTACCAAATTAGCTATAATTGGAAATTGAAATTTTAGGACAATGTTGACGTGAGGAAAATTGGAGTATATAAAGCGAGAGATTGAAAGAGGATGCACACATATTTTAGGTCTATAAGAGGTGAAAGGGAAGGATAGTTGGTATTACTCGAGTGATTACAGGAGTAGATTAATACACAGCGGAGGGGAGGAGATTCAATGAGGGGTTGCCATAATATTGAATAAAAAGGTAGGAAAAAGTGTAGTCAACATGAAGCAAGCAATGAGTGGAGTAATAAATATACAGTGGAGGGGACCAGCTTAGCGTTAGCCTACTCTTAATGACAGGTGCCAAGGGGTCCACAGTTTAACATACCATTCGACAGATGGCAAACTCAAAAAGCTCTCCACAAAGCACCTCATGTAGGGATCGTGATACCACTGAAAAAGACCTGCCAACTCCAGGATTGAAACCAGGGCCCTCTTCATGGGAAGCCAGTACATTAGCCACTGCACCACCCTGATCCCCAAACGCTCTTAATCTGACATCCAAGTATGGTTTGGGATGCCATTTAAATTTCATTGTTACTAGATGTTGAACCCTAGTCCATTGGAGCCATAAGTCAACACATCAAATTCCTAAACAATTAAATGATACATGAACTTATGTAAGAAACCAATATGGACTAGCATTATTAAGGAGTAGCCTACATCCCAGAAAAACAACTGGAGAGCTTGATTAAATGGTTTCCCTTTATTTATCTAATTATCACATTTCCCTATTATTTATGCATGAAAAATTTACTACATACAGATTCTTATTATGGCAATTATTCCAAAGGCCCTTTCCACATGGATCCATGCCAAAACAACAAGATAAAATATATATTACCATAAGTATTATAAGCAAATTAAAAATAAATCAAGCTATCAACGTAATGCCATTTATTAATGTAATATAGTTATATTTTTTGGTTTTTATTTTAGCCACTCAAATAGGAACACACTCATTTATTTCAAATTAATCACAATCAACAAGTGAAAATGAAGTTTGTTTGCTCAGATGCCCACTTTTTATAGAGTTTTAGCCTTACAAACTTTAAGATATTCAGAAATTTACATAGACATTTAAGGAGCCAATGAAGCTAATTTGTCACACCTCTTCTCCAAATGCCACCCTGAAGATGACCTATGCTAATGGTAATACGGTCCATAGTAATACATACGGCCTAACTGGGTTCCACAACTTTATTTACAAGCGCCCTAATCAAGAGCAAATTTAAAATTTTTAATTAAGCTTCCTCATGTACACAATCACTTACTTGAGGTAAAAGTCAATGATGACATCATTTAGGAACTGATCTTCTCCCAGGCACAAGTAATCTTCAGGGTTGATGGTGATACCACCTTTTGCCGGAGGGGGAGGGTAGATAAGAATCCTAAAAAGAAAAAAATGTAAGAAACAAGTATAATATTTAAATTAATAAATAAGTAATGAACCCCAAATAACAATTCCAGTTTTTTCTTATGCTGTTGCTGTGATCGGCAAGCAAGGATATTACAAACAATTAAATTACATTAACTCATTTCCATTGACAAATTCTTATTTCTACTAATATTACAACATATCTTTATTTATAAGTAAACTTTAATTCCTTCATTTGATGCAAAACTCCACTGTGATCTCATTCATGCTCCTTGATTATTTTTACAGCTTCATTTCAATGAATGAGAAGACTGACTCGTCCAACTCGTTGGGGAAATGGAATCATTTCTAGCAGGGTCTTTATTCCCATGAGTATGATTTTTTATTACTCTTATGGTAATGGCTTTAATTTGGGAGTTTGGCTTGGAATATTTACATCATAAAAGGCTATAGGGGAAAATCTTTCGCAACAAATAACTGCCAAGTATAACCCTAAGTTCAGTTAGCCCATAAAAACTGGCACTCCAGCAAGTATTACAGGAAACAAGTGACATTTATTCAAGCTACTATTACAACTGCAACTTAAAATCTATGGAAAAAACAAAAGCTTATCCTAAGCTAAATCCATTTTTTAAATCAATTATCAAGTGTTTTTAGCATTATGAGATGCCACATAACAAAGGCAAGTATTGAGGCAAAATCCTTTCATCACCTGAACATGACATTATGCATACTTTTGAATATAAATTTTGGAAATGGACCCGATTTTTTTTTAGGTTTTCATCTGGACTTGCTAAGGATTCGCCAATCATCAAATGGGAAAATTCAGAAGTTTGACCATAAATGCTTCATACTGAACAATGGCTTTGATTACCCCAGTTTGGAGTAGACAATGTTGGTTGCAACTAACTTGAAACAAGATGAAGAGGACATTATTTTCATAACATGCCAGGTAAAGAGAGCATTAAGTTGTTAATCACAAATGAAACTAATTTGAACAAAATATTTCCTTCACTACCATACAAAATAGCATCTGAAAAATGGAAAAAAACAGATTGGTTTGTATAGGTCACTATGTATGCTAAGTACAATAATCTTAAGTTGGCATCAGAATCTCTGATTTCAATCAAACTCGAAAAACTTAATAGCCATTCACACCTGACCCTCATGAAATAGTTTTGTAAATAAACAAATTGTGGGGATTTAACATACTATTGAAATGTGGTCTAATTGCCTTCAAAGACCTCATATGATATGATGTAACTCCATTCATACACATGATGAAATTAAAAACAAACGCATTAAACGGATGATAAAACTGTACACACAACAAAAAATCCTTTGAAAAAATTTACATTTATTTTTCGTTGTTTTAACAACAATGAAATCTTTCAAAGACAATTTCTCAAACACCCTTTTTAGAATTTTTCTTCGCAAAATTAAAATGATAAATGAAGCCATTAAATTTAGCATCCTGAAATTTTTGAGCGGCCTACCTTCCACAATGCACAGATAAAGAACAAGATGAGGGAGGTGAAGTGGTCACACTTTCTTCATGATTGTTTTGCTTTTTCACGTAATAACCAATAAAAATTTAAATTGAAATAAAGAGGAGCTATTGAAGAATAAAAAAAGGTTAATCAGAAAATGTTTTCAGTAACTTAAGAATCTCATACCAACGTAAGCCATTCTAATTATTGGATTTTTATCTTCACCAATGGCTTAAGTTATTTTTAATAAATGAATAACACAAAATGTTATAGATAACCACAGTATTCATACCCTAGTCTCGATAATAACCCGAGATGATATGTGAATCATTACCCTGAACTGGCACTGGAAGTGGCTCATTGCAAATCAATATTATGTAGTAGAATTAACTACCTTGTTATAACACTAACTGTAAGTCCTCTACCTTCTAAAAGAGACCAAGAATATCTATCACAGGCAAACCCAAAATAATTACATGGATAGCCACAGAAAAGACAACATTATATTATTTTTTGGATATTCTTCCAATTTATCAAGATAAAATATTTCAATTGCTTAGCAGTCAATTTATTTAAAAATAAAAACAAATTGATTACCTTACTCTATTTTAAGGAGCACAAAGATCATATTTGCTAAATTATACGATACATGGAGATATGTTCTTGGACGGGCTGTTTTATATTACTCAGATGCCTCAAGATCCACAAAGATAAAATTAAATGAATGAATAGTCCTGTAGTACTTGATTTTACATTTTAAAATCAGAAATAGTTTCTTTGAACTTCAATAATGGTAAAAATAAATACAAATGCATTAGCAGGTGCTTGGAATAAGATTTGGTACCCACAGTGATTTTCCCTTATCCTTCCAAACCTGCTACATGTGATACCATACCCAGTCGCACTATAGACATTTTTGCCAGCACATGAGAATGGACTGAGGTAAAAAATACTGAGAGCTATATTGATGTCATTCAAAATTATCGATTTTTATAATTTTTTGATGTAATTCAAAATTATCGATTTTTATAATTTTTTGATGTCATTCAAAATTATCGATTTTTATAATTTTTTGATGTCATTCAAAATTAGTGCTTTTTTATAATTTTCTCAACTTATTCAGAATGTTGGGCCCTTATTAAATGATTTTTTACAATATCAATCAATGACAACCTTTTTCCCTGTTTTTTCCTATATTAAATGACTATCCTGTGTACATAAGGGTATTTGAAAATTTTGAAGTCACCCCATTCTTGGTCTTCCTTCCACTTAATTTCTTTTCCTATAACTCTAATAGGGTGGAAATGTATGGCTAATTGCCTCAGGAGGATTAAAATCAGACTCGTATTCAATATTTTCTCATGCTAACCATGCTTGGCATGTACTAGAACTGTTTTTAATTTCTTATCATATGTGTATGCTGACAGAGAGCGAAAACATAAAGCATATTCCACCCTAAAATCCATAGCACAGAATAACAATGAAAACTACTTACTTTTGAGTATAATCTTTAATAGTCTTTAAACTCATTGTTGGCGATGAGGTAACAGACTTCTTTATCGTTTCCTGGACCTGAGAAATATTTATTCAAATTGAGATCAGGATTTCAAAGAAATATTTTTTAAAACAAATCATACATATTTTATGGTTATAAGTTGAATTGTTCTCACCTCCTTTGGCGATGCCCTAACAAGAATATCATTTGCTTCCTTACTATCAAGTTCTACTAGGAGATCCTTGCCACAAAAGATTGATTTGAGTCTTGCTTTTGTGTCTTCAGTCATGCGTTCTGGTAGAAGGGTGATTCGTTTTTGGGTTTCATCTTCTCATGAAATAAAATTCACACTATGTTAATGACCGAACCATAATTATTAATGAGCCATTGCAACGATGTAATTGTTGGGCAAAAAAACAAGATGTCATGATTAAGGAAGCACATATTAACTACGCTAAAGCATTTTTCATGATTAAATACACAAAATACAATAGCAATCAATTGATGCTTTGCAGGAAGGTACAGTAAAAATTACAACATTATATTACCTAACGCGCAAGGATCATAAAACAGCCCACTTCTAGATGTCATTTTCAGAGAATTACGTATTTTGATACCACACTGATAACTTGTATACAGGAATATCACAGGCATTGCTCGTCCAAAGTGTATTAGTGCCTTAACGACATCTTTCAATGTAAAGGTTATTGAAACTACTTTTGAGCCTGTAATAAAAAAATAGAATGGAAATAACTGGACATTTTATGAGCTCAAAACTTTCAATGATAACAATAAGAATTAACCAACACAATTGCACAATCAATGGCTTAAAAATAATAATAATGCCTTAATAAAAAATACTCAAAAAACAAATTAGAAAATTCTTACTGTCTTCAATATCAGGAACACGAATTCTAATCCCTTGCTTGCAAATAACAACACGATCCTTAGGAATAGCTTTATAAGAGCCAATTCTAACAGTCCTACATGTAAGAAATACAGCACGTTCCTTATCATTGCACTCATCCTCTGTTGCACCATTTTGTGATTCTTGCAATCCTTCTGAAATGAAAGGGAATGCTGAGATTAGCATTATCACACTTTAATTCACTTTTTTACAATACATATGTACTAGCTCATTATTTAAGTAACCATACTTGAAGATCTCAATTTTGGTACAGACCTTCTATTGCTTGAGCTACATTGCGCTCCTCCTCAGGAATGATTTCATTGCATGCATTGTCCTTAATTATGGGTTCCTTCTCAAATGCTGATAAAGATGATAATGGAGGTAACATGTGTTCCATGGTATATGACATCATTCCTCCATTTTCACAATCATAATTATTGACAGAGCTTTCTTTCACGTTGCCATCATTTTTCAAATCAGTTTCCTCATCTTCATCTGAAGAGATGGTTAGTATAACTGTAAACCAAACAAGCAGCATGAATATTATATGGCTTATTGGCATCTGTTAATTCTTTATGGACTTGAAAGCTAATTTTTAATTAAAAAAATTCATTAAAAAAATCAAAGGAAAGGTATGGGTGGTTCACTTGTTATTTTTACATATATTCTTAAATTAGGGAATAAGGGTAACTACTGTTTACTTTAAAAGAAACTGAATTTTTTCAACTTAAAAACTATCAAGTCCAGAAAAACTTACTTCCATTACCATAAATTAAATGAAGCTTTTGCTTCAAAAGATCAGTCCAAAGTGGTTCTATTTTCCTTGCAAGTTAAAAGTATTGGTAACAATTTTTTACAGATATGTACGTGAAGTCCCGAATTCAAACCATCAGTTGTGTGCACATGATTACAGATCATATTTCCATTGATAACATGGCAGCACACACCATTATCACCAAAATTTTGTGACGCGAAAGATCTGTGAAAAACTTGTCCTGAAGGTCTTGATGGACGGCCAAGAGCAGAGTCAAATATCTCCTTGTGAAAACCTTCTGCAACGGCATCACAACAATTCCCCAACCCCCACTTACAGTCCCGACTTGGCACCAGCAGACTATTTCCTATTCCCGAAAATGAAATACTCCCTCAGAAGACACCACCATGGGACCCTAAGTACCATCAAAGAGGCTTGCAAGCATACCCTTAAGGATTTTCCAGAATCCACCTACCAGGGAGCCTTTACGTTGTAGAAAAGCCACTGGCAAAAGTGTGTCAACAACAAGGGGTATACTTTGAAGAATGTGAGGCATTGTAGCAATATCTGAAATAAATCTATTTTTCCAAAACTTCTCCCAATACTTTTTATACAAGCCATGTACAGTTTGCACACATTAAAAATTTTGCCCATGTCAACACTGTTGACATGGGCAAAATTTGTTGATGTCGATGGTCATCCACTTTTCAGTTCTTAACCAGTTGAGTTTTGTCCACAGTGGAAGTGGTTTTGCCAACGAAAACACTGTGCCCAACTCATTCATTCATTGCCAAGTGCCTCTTGAATCATTGCATTAGTTTCAATTGCACTTTTCCCAAAGTTAAAACAAAATTCAATGCACACGCTCTGCTTCTCTAATACCATACTCCTCACCGACAAAAGAATTTGTACAGCTAATCGTGTGCAGTCTCAGACAAAAATCACCATTGTGCTGAGACAAGCCGAGATACGGCCACGAGCTAGGCGGTGTTTTACTTCTCACAGAGACCACTATAAGGTGGCACCTAACTGATTGGGATCCGTCAAGCAATTTGCACATAGATGGACCAGTTTTATCTTTTTTCATGCAGACCTTGTATGTTGTTTGAAGTATTTTAGGGTGCCCGAGCATGCCCAGAATGGTTTGGCTCAAAATCTTAAAAAACTATTTTTAAATGCACAGAATATATAAACTCACAAGGCCTCTAGTTATTTCCGTGAAATTAAATAATTCATACTTTATACTCAATTACTCAAAATCCAAAGAAAAGGCCTTAAGTCAACTACTAAAAGAATAATTAAAGAATCAATTAATTACCTGGTTCTTCAAATTTACGTGGCTTTCGAGACCGTGTGCTCCTTTCTGCTTTGGCAATGTTGCTATCAGTCATTCCTCCTTCTCGTATTCCTTTATAAAACTTCTACAAATAGAAAATGCATTTTATGCAATTTTATAATAGCAGGTCAATCATGCAATTCACATTGAAAGGATTTTTTCATCACAAAGATGCTATTTCATATATTTACTAAAAATACAAACATGTAATTCCAAAGTTCTACAAAAGGTGAATATCTATAATTACCACAGGGGCTGTCAATTAATGGCACTAAAACTCGTAACCTCACAGAAAAGATGAAAACATTGTCAGGAGTGGGGAATTTCTCCAGCAGAATGGGAAATACACTTTAGGTTAAAGTCAGTTGCAGCAGTGGAAAGAACATGTATAAAGAGTGGAACGATATAATTCATAGGACTAAATACCAAGAAAATTCCAATGAATGCCTATATAAATGTATTTCACATGTTAAAAGTAGTTCATGCTAAAATGAATTTCAATTAAGTGAATAATTCATTCTATAATGCTGAGTTAGTCAGTGCACTTCAGAAGGAGGTTGAAATAGTGAACACACACAGGGTTCAACAAGGCCACACTTAAGTAAGCTTTCACAGGAGAACCCAAATTTGACATCATACCCCAAGTGAATTAAAATTAACACTGCCAGAAAAACTACAATCAAATAATTTTTCTGGCACCATACAACAAATATAGAAATATGAATGGTAGAGCTAGGACAATTCAAGCATGAGAGAGTCCTCATATGCACATGGATGATTGTAGTTATAAAATGGCCTATGGGTCCCTATATAGATATTAGTTTAAAATTTAAATGTTAACCTTCTACACGAATTAATATGAAAATTTCACCATGAATAACTTTTCTCAAAGATTAAATGACAGAATGTTACCGAGGGAAATAATTACATGCACTTTTTATGGTGGAACTCAAATTCAGCTTCAAGGGAAACATAAGGTATGGGGACAGGGGCTCCCTCTGTACTGTTCTGTCAAATACAATATTTGCCAACATATAGAATGCAATTTTTTCCCTTAATACGAGGGTCATCCGGAAAGTAGTACCCGTTCGTGAAATAAAGACACAAAAGTAAATATTAACAAACATAAAAAATTTTATTTGAAAGAGGATACTTTAAACTACTTCTCAACATAATCTCCAAGCAAATTAAGGCATTTGTCATAACGTGTGACAAGTTTCTGTATTCCTGCTGCATAGTCCTTCGCCGCCAGCTCATTGAGATACGCGAGGGACCCATCTTGCACAAATTTTTGCATAATGCAGATGGTGTTTAACAATTTCATGAACAATTGTTCGAGAAACATTGGGAAAATGCTCACAGATGTCATCAATTGTGACGCGCCGATCGTTCCTCACGAATTCGTCAACTGAGCTCACCAGTTGGTCTGTAATGACAGACGGTCTCCCCGAACGCTCATCGTCGTGTGTGTTCCCCCTCCCCATGTTGAAGTTGCGACACCACCGCCGAACAGACGACTCGTCCATTACATTGTCTCCATACACCTCCTTTAATTGGCGATGAATATCACATGGGCGAACGTTTCTTGCATTGAGGAATTTAATCACTGCCCTCACTTCACAACTGGCGGCGTTCTCAATTTTTTTAAACATTGTAAACAATCACAGAAACAACACAGGCAATGCTAGCGTCACGCAACTTGGCTCAGAGAAGGCAGACAAGCCACTGAAGCTATCTGACCTCGTCCAGCGGCTACTCGCGTCGTCAGCACTTCATGCGGCACGAACGGGTACTACTTTCCGGATGACCCTCGTACATGGCTAAAATATGAGGTCCACCTTAATACATTGGATACTGGGGTATTTACATGGATTTTAACCCTCCTTTCCAGTGAATTTTAACGGGGTAGTTTTTGAAAATGCATTGCTTCAGTAAAGTCATCATAACTAACTTAAAAATTGAAATTTTTTAATGGAACTTTAAATTTGATGCTAACAAATAATTTTAGTATTTCTTCTTTGTGTGATAGTCCATGAAACATCACAAGAAGAGCACACATACCTAGTCGCCTTCCTAATTTTTCTTTGAGCACACACTTAGCACTTTCATATCAGGTATTTTTTCTTCCCTTTACCCACAATAGGCAAGAGATGATGTTTACTCAGGTCTATCGAGAGAGGATGAGGGTGATCCACTGAAGGAACACACAATGTCGGCTTCATCATCGTCACCCACCAAAGATGACTCATCTGGTTCCTCTCTACTCTTTGGTAGATTGGAGCAGAAAGCCTTTGAATCAAATGCTATTTGATTCATTTAGTGTTTTATAAACTCTAAAAGCAATTAATAAGCCACAGCACTTCTTTCTTTGACCACTTCATTGTTTTTCGCATGATTGTATAATACGATATACATACCCGCCCTGTCTACTTGTTTCATAAACTTATCATATATTAAAATGCAGATAGGTGTTTTGATTGGCAGTCCTGTGACCCTTTCTTTAAGCTGTGTATTACCCATCCTAGCACTGTGAATAGTACTTAATCCTCACCTCCCTTTTGTCTTTCCAAATCACCAAGCGCACTTCACCTTCACCAGAAAATGTGCACTGTGCCTTTTTCATTGTTTTTGCCTTACTCTTTAATGTGGCATTTGACCGGATGTTGTAGCAAAGATTCCTGGTGAAGCATTGTCTTCATTGGTGCTCTTATCGGAATCACTTTCACTAATCGAGAGAGGAGTGGATTTTTCATTTTTGACCTTCACTAAAATATCAAAATCACTTCCACTTTCATTGCTCTCTTCATCATACTCTAATGGCACATCTGAAAAGTCATTGGTGCACAGATCCAATAAAATTTCTCCCTCGCAGAAAGCACTCTATCCTATGCGATGCCACCACACGGAATATTCCTTTAAATATTTTGGCAAATACGGATTGAGAAAATCCCCTCACAAGACAAATCCAACACCAAAATCACAATTCATCGGGACTCACGGAAACAAACTGATCAAAACAAATTGAAAGAAGGAATTGACCAAAACTGTAAAAGAAATATGGATGATTCAATATTGGCCCCCTTATTCTTTTCATAAAAAAATGTTTACTTTGATAGAGCAGAGCTGAGAGTGCAATCCATCGAGAGTGGAACTTGCAGACGAGGATATGGTCCTTGAGACCATAGGGATAAGGTTCCTCGCCATTATCTCAGTAAGGGTCATGTGGATAAACACTCATGAAATAATGAGGCAAGGCTAAGGGGAACCCAAAGAAGAGATAAAAGAAATATTACCTCTGAAATGAAATGACATATAATTTTCAAGCTGTTGAATTGAAGTTGTGTGCCATTACAGAAAAAGTCTGGGATTTAAATACAATTGAACAGCTTATACCATCAAAATAACTAAACGAAATCAAAAATTAAGTTCAGTTCTTAATAAATAACAAAAAGCAAATGAAATATTTATGGACCCCACGCAGTAAAATTTACGCAATGCAAGGTGTGCCAGTAATCAAAATAGTTGAAATTTCTATTTAAAACTGGGATGAAAAATGTTTGTCACAGCATTCAAATCATTAATGTTTGCTGTGAAGTTTCATACACTCATATGAAAACATTTTAGTATATTTCACAAGAGAAATTTGCATTGAGGTGTTCTAAGTGCTTTATTTCAGAGCTTTTTTGCACCTTGTGTACATGCCTAAAAGAGTACCCTTCAAAGAAAGCTAAAAGAAAGAAGCATTTGACTGTGAATGATTGAGCATTGATTCATGGCAAGAGTACCAGAACTTCCCAGTTGCAAAGCCAAATTTTCCTGTCAAGGTACCATATTTTAGCAAGTTATGTCATATTTTCAATTATAGTGCTTAGATGAATTATTGAATAAGTTCTATCACTGATTAAATGCTTGTATATGTCATTGACCACATCATTTTCATTTTGGAAAAAATAGGTTGAAGGGGTTGTCAGTTATTTGACCATTTTATTATATCTCCTCTTCTCAGTGAATAGCCTTTCCCTGAATCCCATGTTGCCACACATCTTCAATTATTAGATAATTAAAAATGTGCATTTATAGAAAAAATTAAGATTAGTGTATTTGTGACTGATTGATTCGCTTCTGCCAACCGCAAAAATGGACAAAGAATCCTAGGTAAAGTTCCAAGGGTATGTAGCTGTAGACCTTACTTTTAAAAAATTTTAATTTTAACTATTCCCCATATGTATATAATTTTATTCTTTTGTATACTGTTACTGCTCCTGTTTAATGTTTTCTTTTCATTAGTGACCATCATTTGTACAAAACTCCAATTGCATTTGTATTTGTGTCTGTCAGGAATATTTGCAAGCAATGTGGCATGTTCCATACCTTTATCAAACAAGTCTTTTAGGAACCAATAAACATCAATCAAATTAATCACCCATTAATCAAACAATTTACATTGAATATGCTGGGAAACTCTCATTTCACACACTCAAGCAGTTCATAATATATAAATATGTAGGAAAGATAGAGAAGCAAAAAGTTCTGAGGGCTTAAAACATAATGTGGCATTATGGCAATAAATTTACTCAAATTAAAAATAATATGCATAAAAAAAAAGCATTCATACCCTTTGAAAGATTTAAACCCATATGCTTAGAGATAATCTTTTAGTATATCACCCACCAGGTTAATTCAGTTACTCAAAGTACGGACTGTATTCTTGTTTCTTTCTTTCAACCCCACATAGATTCATTACTAATGTACTGCACAACCATTTTTTCAAAATAAAACCCTAAGCTGCAATACAGAAATGGATTACTTGGTTTTGCATAAATACATTAGGAACTATAAATTAAGTAACCAAGGAGAACAGATGATAATATAATCATAAGGATCCGCTACTACTATAAGAACTTTAATAAATACATATAAATATGACGAAACACATTATTTTCCCTAAACTGTAGTTTTTATTTGATACATAGAAGGAAGTGGTGCATTTTTTGTCAAAAAGATGGAAAGTCCATAATTACTGCAATGTTCAATTTTATTTTCACTCGAGTCTTCGTTAATTTTGTAATATATGTGAGAAACCTGTGGCTCTTACATATAATATCTGTGAATGCTAAGAATATCAGATATGCTTGGCATTTAATGAACTCCGTCATCACAGGATGAGTAGTAAATTACTCACCTGACAAGATATTCCTTCCTTTATAATCTTGGAATGTGTAATAGGCATTTCTTTGCAATTTACGGGTACTTTTCGCCGACACCTGTCACATCTGTTAAAATCTTCAGAATGGTACCCGCAATATTGACAATGAGCTACTTTTCCAGGCACCAACTTCCGCTCCTACAAACATATGACTTGAGTGAGCTAATGGAATTAACAGAAATCTATCACTGATAAATATGACAGATATCCGGAAAAATAACATGTTTCATCCAAAAAATAAATAAATGATAAAAGCAAAAGAATTGCTAGAAGAAAGAATAGAGCCCCTCATTTCCTTTAAAGGCGCAATAAAAATTAAAAAATAGGTTCAGAAAATGATACTTTCACTTCCATGAATAATCCTGAATGTTTCCTTTCAAAGCACTTATACACATTTTTAATGTCCAAGTTGACTAGGTTGTTTCAATAAAATTATTTACAATTTCCAGTTCCTATTTACCGGGATTCCTAGGAATCATTCTACCATAAGAAAAAGACCACAAAGCATGTTCAAATTTATGTAAACAAATAGATTATACGTCAAACATTCAACTTTGACATAAAACTCAAAAACATGTTAATTTCTCTCAGATATGCCACAATAATAGCTTATACCCAATAAAATTAATTAAGATGATAGTGATAGGTTGATTTTTCTGGCTATCAAAAGGTATGGACAGGTTGCCCTTTATTGGCCAAAAGAACAATGTTTTTATTTCTTAAATAATAACACCTGGGGAAGTCTTAAAAACTAGTTAATTTTAATACATGCTACATTAAGTTTACCAAGCAAAAAATGTAGTAAAGAATATCAACAATAATTGATGTGAGAGTATTTATTTTAATGTAACCTCAAACGGATATTTTTAAAAGAGAATCAATATTCAAGAATCATCATAATGTACTAACATTTATTGTGCTACGCCTTTTTTGTACAAGCAATTAAAGCAAGCTGGCAACAAAATTCACCATGTACCACATGTTTTGAAATACACTGCAATTTTTAAATATTCAACTCAGGTATCATTTTACAAAATGCAAATTCCAGTTGCAAAATGAATTCATTATTCTTGTCAAAACCTAAATAACGAGATTTCAATAAGTATGTTTCAGAGGCTTTTCAAATTGATCCCTATTGATAAAAAGTAATGAAAACAATGTACATAAGTAATGTCATCCTTTTATCTTGCTAGATACATTTTGTTTTACTCCCAACAGGAGCATATTTTTTTTAGAGGCAAAAACAGACAGATTGTAGCGATCAGTGTGCCTGAAATTTCCAGTCGCTTCAGATAGAACGGTGGCCATTTGTTTGAGGACTAAAGAGAAGGTGCAGGCTGTTATATGACATTACTGGGCACAAAGAGAGTCAGGAAGGATATGTCAATGAAGAGAAAAGACTTAATCTCCCAGTTAGAATAGTGTACAGGCACAGGTGAATATACCATTGGATGGAAAGGTCATTCTGTGTTCTGTTATGCCAGAGGCATGCTTTGCATGGATTTCATGGAAAGAAAAGCAACAATTTAAGCCAAACACTGTGGTTAGATCTTAGGCCTCCCCAAAAGTGCCATTTTGTAAGATAGAAAAACCCCTCCCTCTCTCTTCCCAATTGACATGGGTGCAAAATTAAGACTTTGGGCAGGAAAGATTTAGTCATTCATCACACAGTCCTCAACTGGTTCTAATGACTTTATTTTATTTCCAGGGTAAAAGAAAGAATTTTAAGATAATGATTTCTTCAGTAACAACGAGTCATGCAAATGTGTAAAATTTCCTTCACATACAGGGCGAGTGCTTCCTTGCTGAATTATTTGATAAGTTGATACAATAATGGGACAAATGCAAGAATTTGGCTTGTTACAGTAGATTAAGGATGATGTTATTTGTTATGTTAGCTTTCATTAATATTATTTTCTATTTTGGAAGTAGAAGTTGCTCATTGAAAATCCCTCATACATTTCATTTCATAGCCATTAATAATATATATCTACAGACTAAAAAATAATAATTAGGGAATGATTCATTAAAAAATTTAAAATATGCCAAAAATAATTTAAATCATTTTCTGGCTAATTATATGTTTCCAAGTTTATTTATTCAACTCCATTAATCTATAATAAGGAAATGTAACAACAAAGAATAAACTACATATTTCTCCAGCAATATGCAATGCACTTATTTAAATTTTTTAATGAAACGCATGAAATTCTCGAAATATTTCATAAGTTTCTTTGAATACACATTTCCTATTTATCAATTATTATACTGAGAACAAATGCACATTTTTTACTGCATCCTAAGGTGCAACTGTTTGATAGATGATAGTATATGTATTTGCATTCATGTAAAATGAAAGAATTTTTGCGTGAATGCATATGCTGCAGTGAGTATAGATTTGCACGTATGTGTTGATTTTGCATGTGGTTTTGTTCCCTTTTACAGGTGGTGACCTAACACCCCCGCCACACGACCTCGCAGCGGTTTGCAGGGTATTATGCAGATGTGGATGAACAAAATTCCCCTCATATGATATTTCTTGAGGGTCAAGCATACAAAAACCATGGGCAGCATGCAAGAATCAAATTTGATTAGGTTTATGATGAAAGTCTACAAAACAAAGTATTTTACTACCCCTATCATAGCAGGCAATATTAAAAAATGCGACTAAAAGTGATAATTATATTCTCCATTAATTAATTTATTACATGCTACATATTTATATGCTCTACCAATATTTCTTCAAGTACACTCATTCCATTCCTTTTCCCAAAAAGTCACACGAGTAAATACAACCATTATTCATATAGTTTTCCCCTTAATATAACTTATGCATTCCAACCATTTAACATGAAAAATGGAAAAATGTATGATCACATAAATTGCTCTCTCCCAGCTTTACAATTAAAATAGTAAATTGTCCAGGCAACACGTTAGTCCCAGATGCTTGAATATCTTGTACTCATGACTAAAATCACCATTAAATACACTGCAATCAGTGACAACAGACTTGGGTATGCATTGTTTGAGCAAGCATTACACAGCAGCCCATGGCATGGCATGGGGATACCACCTAGTGCACCACAAAAACAGCTTTGGTGTTATTAATAACTTTTTAGTGAAGGATTGAGGCCATTAATCACTCTTTAAAAAGGAAAATAAATGTCATGGGTCAAAGAATCGATTCTTAAATCAGACTTTTATGAAGGATATTATAAGGTGACTCCATCCATCACAGTAGCTGAATCAGTAAGCAACTGGTGTTGATAAATCATACTACTTACAATACGTATGAAGTCTTTATTAAATATCTCTTTACCTGGAGTAAAAAAAGTTATTATATTATGCCTGAATGCATTCCTTGTATTATAACTCGCCATATTTTGATATAAGATGAGATTAAAGGTTTACATATATGCATATGAATATATGTATATATGAATATATGTATGTATGTATGTATATATATATATATATATATATATATATATATATATATGCATGTATATATGTGTGTATAAATAATGTATTTCATATGTTGGCATATATGTATTTATATTTATATATATATAAATAAATATATATATATATATATATATATATATATATATATATATATATATATATATGTATATATATTATATATATATATATATATATAAATATAAATACATATATGCCAACATATGAAATACATTATTTATACACACATATATACATGCATAAATACATATATACATGCATCTATAAATACATATATACATACATTCATATATACATACATATATACATACATACATATGTACATACATATATATATACATACATATATACATATACAGCGTACCGGACACCTGAGCAACAGACGAAAACATTGATGAAGTGAAGAAAATAGTATTGGCCAATCATCGAATCACCTTCAGAGAATTTGTTGAGGACTTAATCATATTGATTGGCTCGTGCCATTCAATTTTTACCAATGATTTGGGCATGACACAGGTCACCGCGAAATTCATACCAAAATTGCTCGATTTTGACCAAAAACAGCAATGCATTAACATTGCTAATGAGGTGTTGGACTCCGTCCGCAACCGCCCAAATTTTCATCATAGGGTCATAACTGATGAAGAATCATGGGTTTATGATTATGACAAGGAAACTAAAGCTCATTCATCCCAATGGAAGCTGCAGCACGAGCCAAGACAGAAAAAAGCACACCAAGTTTGATCGAATGTGAATGCTTACAGTTTTCTTCGATTGCAGGGGCATGGTGCATCATGAGTTCTTGCCACAGGTTAGAATGGTAAAAAGGGAATTTTACCTGCAAGTTATGCGCAATTTGCGCGAAGCAACCCGCCAGAACCGCCCTGATTTTTGGGAGAACAAAAACTGGCTTTTACACCATGACATAGCCCCTGCTCACACATCGTTACTTGTGTGGGAATTTTTGGCCAAAAACAACACACTAATGATGCCGCAGCCACCGTATTCCCCAGATCTGGCCCCCAGCTAATTTTCCTTGCTCCCTATACTGAAGTGGCCCATGAAAGGACGACGCTCCACTACGATTGATGAGATAAAGACTGCATGGAAGGCGGAGCTGAATAAGATCACAAAAAATGATTTTTGAAGTGCTTCAAGGATTGGAAAAAACGTCGACACAAGTGTATGAGATCAAATGGGGATTACTTTGAAGGGGAAAAAATAGATATTCATGAATAAACAATTTTTGAAAAAACACAAAAGTTGCGATACTTTTTGAATGGACCTCGTATTTAGGGAGGACAAATTGGTGAGCCATGTCACAGGGACTACAGATGAATTCTCAATATTCACCAAAATTAAAAAGCATTTTCCAATAAAATTCTAAATTTCAGGCTTAAATTTTTAGAAATCATCAGATTTAGAAAGAAAAATATGTGCCTTTGCTAATTGTACCATGGAAGGTATTTCTTGAAAGGTCTTCCTGGACTGACTCCCTCCTTGTCTTCAAGGCTTCTGAATCATTCCAAGCCCTGAAGATGATGATGAACTAAGTCTATCATTCAGGCATGCCATGATCTGATAATTTGATTGGTAAAATAACGAGTGAACATTTGCCATCTAATGGACAAAGTATAAAGAACCATGCACTCATCTAATATTACTTCACAAATTGGTTTAGTTAAAATCATGCAATTTTTCAATTGTCCTACGCAATGATTAAAGTGCTTTTATTTTAATTCTTTAAAGTAATTACAACATTTCCAATAAAACCGTGAGCTTGATTTTTCATAGAATAATGAAAAATCCTCTTTATTCCATACTTGGAATACTATTTCACCCCAACATTGTACTTACAAGTTTGAAAATGAATACCATGCAAATTTAATATAATAAAACATTTTGATATCTAATGGCTAATGGGCATAACATTGACAAATACTTCATGAAGAAACTGGCAAGATGTTTAAACAAGTAAAAAACATCTTCACTAAATAACAATGAATAACCACATATCTAAAATGGGAAAACATACACAATAATCTTTTCTGAAATTGCACTAAAGATAACCAAATATATATATTCATACAAATGGCATTCCAGCACAGTTTCTAATGACCCCTTGATGGGTAAAGAGATGTCAGGTTGGGTTGCATACAATTTTAATACGAACCACAAAGGGATATCATCTAATTATGGAATTGCGGCCCAAGTCAACCTCTTATCTATAACTGAAATCTTAGCAAAATATCTATGTTTTAAATTATAATTTATCAGCACTGGCCCTAACACCCCAGCCACTCACTGCAATGGTAGGCAGTACAGTTCACTGGCATGGAATTCAAATCATCAAAGGGATTTTATGCTTGGCATAACCATTCATTATTTTTCAGCATCATTTTTAAGGTTTTGGTTGTAATAGCATGAACCAATTCATTTTACCATACATAGTTGTGAACTACCAGATGAAGCCTAGGTGATCACTAAGCTGCATTTATTTATACATGAAATAATTTTAAATTGATCAAACTGACATTCTCAAGTGGCTTAAACATTGAAATGCTTACCTCGATGTTATGTTTCGTCAAAACAGGAGTTCCTACAAAGCTGCCCGAGCTGGTTTCAACTGTTCCTTCACTGGAAACACTTCTAATGAGAAAGGAAAAAAAAATTGGTCTAATATTATTGGAATACATGTTACTAAAATGAAGAAATATCTTTAATCATTGATATCGATTATAGGTAATTTTGAATAAAACAAACATATTTACTGATGTATGTAAATAATATTTG
This sequence comes from Hetaerina americana, assembly GCF_022747635.1. Lineage (NCBI taxonomy): Eukaryota > Metazoa > Arthropoda > Insecta > Odonata > Calopterygidae > Hetaerina > Hetaerina americana. Next base: position 39,309,245 of record NW_027286181.1, read on the forward strand.
GCATTCAATAACAATGGATAATTATTATTATATATTGCAAATACATTCAATGTTATATCACGTCAAATTATAAGTCAATATTATTATATATTGCAAGTACTAATGAAAGTATTAAGCTGCAAGTAATATATTTAATACCAATATATTTCATCACTATATTATAATTAATTTCTACCAGTTAAGGTAGAAATTAAATTGCCAGAACTACCAAATAAATATTTTGTTTCTCCTAAAAAAAACACCACCCAGCATCCTACTCTACAACAGACCCCTCTTTTTCTCTGGGTACTTTCTTTCACTCTTCATCCCATGCAACATCCCAATCTTATTCCTGCCCTTTCTTCGATTGCCTAGTATTCTCCCCTCTATCATAGTCTTAAACATCTCACCGCCGATCAATATGCCCTTCATCCATTTTTCCTGCCTCCTTAAGATTTCTCTCAACAATACCCTCTCCTTCCCTACCACACCAACTACACTCCATATAAAAGTTTGGATGAACCTTTTCGTAAAATTGTTACTCAACATCCTTATCATTTACTCTCAGCTCCTTATGAAAGCCTATACCTAGAGCAATTCCTCTCCTTATGTCGCTACTATTTTGACCATTTTGGTCCAAAACACTTTTAAAATACATTAGCTGTTCCATCTGCTCCAGTTTTCACCCTCTTATTTTAATATTAAGCTTAGCCTTTCTGCTTCTGGACCACATAACCTTTGTTTTATTAATATTGGTTCTCAACCCATACCTATCGCATTGAATTTCAAATTCAAACAGCAATGCTTACAGCTCCTTGGCTTACTGACAAACTTAGAGTTTGGTCATCAGCAAACCTGACTGATTTTACAATATCCCCACCGACTTTCATTCCTATCTCCACGTCTTGTCATGCCTCTTCAATCAATTCCTACACAGATACAGGTACTGTACGTTCTCACCTGATATCACACATTTTTATTAGGTATTAATATTGTTCATTTAATGCAATAAGCCTCTAAATACCACCCACTTCACAAGGAATTACAGAAATTAGATATGAATATGGATGCACACCAAAAATTACAAAGTAGCGTATTTCTCAGCCCATAAGATGCACCTTACTTTTTCAGGTTAGAATGAAGGAAAAATACTGGGATCAGGTAGAAAAGTTGAAAGTATTTTATGTAAACACTTCATATACCCAGAAAATTGAATTGCTACAAAAAAATTAACAGCTACACATATATTAATGTTGATCCATTGTAGAATCTTGGTAATTCGTCACCATTGGGCCAAAACACCTTTCAGCTGCCTTATTTCTGTGTTGTGAAGCATTATTTAAGAATTCAAGTTGAAATGCAATACTGTATGACTTCTTAATCTTCTCTCTTTACCTCAGATCTTACGAGAAGAGACCATTTTTTCCACCCTGGTGGAGGTGGGGTTATCTGCCAACCCAGAGGATGTGGGTTTCCATTCCCGTCTACAAGGGATTTCCTCCACCTTGGGCTTGAATGTTTGTAATTGGATTCATTGTAATGTGTAGGGGTTAGGTGGAAGAAGGGACTATGAAGTCTCAATCTTGCCTGAATTAAGTTGTTAAATTAAATAAATAATAAATAAAAATAAGTGATATTATCATTTAAAATTTTTATACCACAATTAGTTTCTGTTATTATGATTTTATCGAGATGTGAATTAAAAACAACAATTTTCAAGGCCTTTTCAACACACTCAAATTACTTAAGGTGGGATGACTGCAAACTCAAGTGTTTATCCTGAGAAATACTATCATGTATGTATTAGCAGAAGGGCATCATCCCCACTAGCCCAATAAATATTCAGTTTCACAGCAGCATCATATGCGAGATGTAACTAAATGTGCCACAATGTATACATTTACAATTTATTCAGGATTTTTTTTCCAGAAGTACTTTCAATAAAATATTAAAACTCTATTCGTCAGTACTGACTGAAAACAGTGATACTATCGATATATTTGCAATAATGTCAACCAATTTTTAGTCCAGACGTCCGAAAAAATATGAAATAGCCATTACTTATCTGGTGAATCAGCTTGCGCATATAGGTTTAAGATATACCAGTGTAACCCTGGCCGATTAGACGTAGGATTGAGCACATTTTAGAGGAAAAAAGTGTCTTATTGGGTGTGAAATACAGTAACTAAATAAAAACTTAAGGTTAGTCAACTGCATTTTGAAAAAATACTGCCTGGCTTACTGGCACTTAGGAATCCTATGTGACACCTTCCAGGTAGTAATAAATATGTACTCAATCTTAGTGTAGGCAAAGCTGCTTTTGTGCTGAATGCCAATTTTTTTAAATTTGCCATTCAATAACAAAATTCAAAATCTATTTTGAAAAATATAATGAACAGGTGTTATGGGTACCATAATTTACCATGTTAATAACTATTTTCCCTTCATTTGCTAAATAATAACTTTATCTAGTAATAATGCAGCAATCACCTGTGACGAGAAATCTTTACACCCTTCGCATATTTTTTAGTTTAAAGCTGAAAATTACCAAAATACATGGTATGTCTCAAACTGACGGCATTGGAATACAGATACGAGTGCAATGTCTACAGAGAACTCTAAAACAGCTGCATCAAATCTCAAATAACAACATTTTTAAAGATTTTAAGCATGCATTGTATGATTATAAATACAAACAGAGCAATGCATTTGCTGATTCACTTTCAGCAATGCCACTATTATGGCCTCAGAAGCCCAACTTTCAGATAGCATCCAAAATGTCATTGGTTAATTTTACAGAATAGCTACTGATACCATTTAACATAGCTAATAACATAATGACATGCTCAAGCAAAAAGCAAAGGGCACCAAAGTTACGAAATATTCCTTCATCATTTACATAAGTTTTGATGAATAAATATACACTCCAGAATGCAGAGTACATGAAATATTTGACTGGCTTTCATGCATTATTATTCAGTAACCACTTTCTGCAATAAAAAAATGAGCAATCCATGGGATATTTTAATGCATGAAGCATGTACATGCGAAGGCCCAAAAGTACCCAACTTGACCTAGAGATGGCAGTAGTTGTTTGAAAAATATCTCTGTATTAGAAAGTATGCAATCTATATAGCATATGTTTCAAGTTAGAAGATGCTACCTTGTTTAGTATTTGTTTGGCAGCCATCAATATGGAACGTTTTCATAAACTTTGCAAAAATGGAAAAAATTACAGGGTAGCAGAGTTTGTTTAAACGAGGCCGTACAAGCTGTCAAGACGAGCATTGCATTGGTCGACCAAATGAGGTGACGACTGCAGAAACGGTGAAGAAAATCCACGAAGTGATACCGGATGATCATCAAATGAAAGTGCACAAGCTAACAGACATAGCAGGCAATTCAAAATGTGCGGTACATTGCATATTAACTGAAAATTTGGACATGAGAAAGCTGTGTGCAAGATGGCTGCCACATTTGCTCACACTCAAGCAAAACCAGTATCATGAAGATGTTTCAATTGAGTATTAAGCAAGGTTTCACAGCAACAAAGCAGAATTTTTGTGCCATTTCATAACCATGGATGAAACATGGGGCCATTACTTCACACCCGAAACAAAAGAACAATCAAAACAATGGATTCAATAGGGAGAACTGACTCCAAAGAAGGCAAAGAACATTTCATCTGCTGGCAAGGTCATGGTGTAGGTTTTCTGGGATGCGCGAGGAATGATTTTCATTGACTATCTTGAAAAAGGAAAAACTATCAATGGTGAGTATTATGCGAACTTATAGCAACGTTAGAGCGAAGAAATCAAGCAAAAGCGGCTGCATTTGGCTAAGAAGAAAGTGTTGTTTCATCAAGACAATGCATTAGCTCACAAATCCGTTATTGCAATGGCCAAAATTCATCAATTAAAGGTAACATTGCTACCTCATGCACCCTACTTGCCAAATTTAGCACCCTTGGATTATTTTCTGTTCACAAAATTGAAAAAATGGCTCAGTGGTCAAAGATTTCCAATCTGTGAAGAAGTGATGTCAGCAGTTAATGGCTATTCTGAGGAGCAAGACAGTTCTTATTATAAAAAGGATATCAAACTTATTGAACATCGCTGGGAAAAGTGTATAGAGCTGAAAGGGGATTATGTTAAAAAATAATTACATTTTTTTAGAAAATTTTTGGGTTTTCTTTGTTGGGTCAGGTACTTCTGGGATTACCCTAGTACAATATGATATGTTAATATTTATAAATATAACTCAGCATAAACAAAAATACATAGTATGATTGGCTGCTATGAACAGTTTTCCAATTTCTGATTAAAAATAACTTGGTTTTCCAAATTACCTTGTTTTGGAAGCATTTTTCAGACCTGATTCATCCTACCCAAACCAGATGCATTTCTTTGTTTCATGGGCTTCGAGAAGGCATTTGGTAAGTGTGAATTGGGTATAATATCTGAATTTCAATTAGAAATTAGAATAGATTAGGTGACTTACATGCAACCTGAACATTTCTGACACCTGCTTAGGTGCATGCGGCAGATAGAGAGTCAGTAGAATGGATAGTGGCAGGCAGGGGTAAAAGACTAGGAAACTGGGATGCTTACTTTCATCCATGATTTTCAATTGTATAAATCACCTGTTCTTTCCAACATACTTGTGGAGGTAAGGAAAGCATTGGAAGGGCCTAAGGCAGGAATGAAACTACATGGGAATTCATAAAATCAGCTGTAACAATTGCAGATGATCAAGCTTTTTTCAGCCACTCAACCAAGGGCTTACAACCATTGCAAAAGGTATGGGATGAGAAACTAAGATGGTAAGGTTCAGTCTTGGCGGAGACTAAGAAATACAGTGGAACCTCGCTTAATGAACAGCTCAGACAGTGAGAAATTTGCATAATGAGCAAAAAATTGTGCCCAAGGATAACTCGCTCAGCGAGCAACATTTCGCATGACAAAAGATGAGGAGAGGGGGATACCAAGAGTGAGTGCAACAGCTGCTTGTCTTTGTGTTCAGCATAAGTTATACTAGCATCATAGTGTCACTAGTAATCACACATTTGTCAAAACTTGTATTCAGCCATGCTATTTGTAACTTTTAATGCACAGTTTCATAATACTGTCTGAATAGTTTTAATAATGTCCCCAAAAAAAACCACAAGAAGATGGTCAAAAGAGAATGAAAATTACTGCAGAAATGAAAAGTGAAATCATTCAAAAGCGAGAAAGAGGTGTCAGCATAGCTGATATATCACGCAGGTACAATCAATCGACATCAACAATTTATACTATCCTCAGGAACAAGGAAACGTTTACTCTTTAAGAGCTTGTGGAGTTCACTGTGTTTCACAGGAAGAAGTTGAGGAGGAGAGTTTGTCTGAGGAGGAGGAGGAGGTAACAGCAAAGCAACAATCATCTACCGCAGTATATTCATGGCTGAATTTTCCAACATTTGCTACATGACATTTTTAAACACCCAATCATCCAATACCCCAAAATAATTTGGCACCCTCTGAGCTCCCACAACCTCTCTGACTATGCCCCTTTCTTATGAGGGTAAGAAGAAACTTAACACTTCCACAAAAGTTAAAGTTTCTTTTTACCCTCATAATTAAGGAATTCCACTAAGTTAAACCTGAAACTGTTATGTTTATGCCTCTTTCAACGAATCACTCTTCAAATACTGAAATATTTTGAAACTTACACCGTTAGTTTACAGCCTGTAAACTCCTGCATAAGAAAATTGCATCCAGAAACAAAACCAATGTTTTTTATTTTAAAAAACCTTTACTTTAAAGTACCTAAAAAGTTGTATTCGATTCCAATTAATTTGTCACCAATTGAAGTAGCAATATATCAGCCATCTAACTGAGAGGAAACAAACCTTGGCGAGGTCAATATGTTGCCAGATGCTGTGACCAGTCGAGTGTTGGAAGTAACCCGTGAGACTTGGCGAGGACTGTCTGAAGTGGAAATTACACTGACACCGGGCTTGGCATCATTTGAGGGCACAGTGACAGTCAACATTTGATGTTCTCCCATTGTACCACTAGGAACAAGCATTACCACCTGCCTTTGTTCATCCACAGGTCCAAAATGATTTAGGCGTAGATCACTGCAAATAAGAAGATGTTATCAGCTGTTTAACTGGAAAAATCAATTTGTCAAAATGAACAGCTACACTAACAAACCAAAATAAATCTAGACAACCAAAATAAACTCTGTGACATTTTCCAGATGGTTCACACAAAGAGCTCTAGCACTAAGCTAAAGCTCTCAATCAATTCAGCATTTGCATATTACCCTATACAAAGGCACTGTTCAGGAGATGTGAGGGGTGTTTACTTGTGGGTTTGTATACATGTTATGAACAATTGTGTATAATTTTTATCTCCTTCATAAGGCAACAATAAATGCAATGGCCATGTTAATGCCAGGCTTCACATTGGCTCAGCAAACATGACATAAAAAGGATAAAAATATTACCTCTAAATAACAGAGACTAAGATTATTACAATTTTCCACTTCATAAAGATTTATTCCCAACTAGTTTCGATGCACTACTACATTTTCAAGTAAAGCTCTCACTGTAGTCCAATTTATACATTAAATATAGGAGATGGGGAAACCAGGTGTCTCCACATGCTGGGAGGGGTTAGGCGAGGGGGAAAACTGAAGCTCTTGAGAATGGAAGAAAAAGCCAGGTCAGAGTGGGAGATGGAGGTTGAGGGTTTGTAAAGGAAGAGGAGTAGACAAAAGAATATGAAGAGTCCAGTTGCTTGCGTTGAGATCATCTTCTCCTCTTATTTGAATTCCTTATGGCATCCATCATCCCCTCTTCTTTTAAGAGTTTAAAAGCATATGTTTATTCAAAGAAAATAATACATATATTGTTTACTTCTGATTTTGCCTAAGCTTCAAAATTTTGTGAAAATGCAATACAGCATTATCATTAGATAAATTTGAAGAGCACGTGGTTACTATCTTCTTGGAGTGATACTTCTCAATATAAAATGCAACAGTTTCCCATGCTTTCCCATGACCTCTACATCATATTAGCCTGCATCTCAACATCAAACTTCTAAAAGTTTCATGGAGTTTCTGAATGGCACCCAAGCAGGAGTTTACTGTTCAAATTCTTGCTTGGATTGACACAAAATAGTAGAATGATATGGTCTTTTACTGGCTTCAGATCATGCATTCCATTATCCTCTGCTGTGGTGTACGTTCCCTTTGGCATCTTTTTCCTGAAAAGACCAATCCCATATTTATCCATAAGAGAAGGAACCTTACAACATCGTCGAGAATATGTAATTGTTGCATAGATATTATTGTGAATCTTATGATAGTCTTCTCCCTTTGAAGTATCTATTGCCTTAATTTTGTCCTTGTACTCAAGGATAGTGCATATCATTGACATCAACTGAATGAACATGCAAGCTAGATCAGGCATGCTTAGATCTCATCCTCCCTTTTCAACAATTTTCACTTTTCATTTCTCTGTTATTTTTATTCTCTCACGGCTGTCTCCTAGCAGCTTTTCTTCGTGGGCATTTTTAATACTATAAACAATACATTAGTACATTACATTTCTTACATAAATACCAAGATTTGAGCTGTATTAATTGAATAAAGGCTACAGAAATACATATTCAAAACAACACACTCGTAGAAATAGGGGAGTTTATTCTAAGATTCATAAGCAAGGGCAAGTTCCATCTTGTAAACTTAAATATTCAAAACTAGGCATTACATGGTTAATGCAAAATGTCCCAGTCATTACGTACAGGATGTATAAGATGGACATGATGTGCCTGAAACTGTTATGTCACAATCTATATAACCAGACATAGGTTTACACACTTGTATGCAAAAGAGAGCTAGAAGGTAGCAATCACACTTGAAATTACCTAACCTCAGTTATAACTTATTTCTCTTCAATAATAACTGTAAGAACATCCAACAAGCTCATTTAACAAGCAAAACAATGGAAATAAAATATTAATATTGCAACACTCCATAACTCTTAAGGTTTTATCAGCTGTTTAACCGACAAATCACTACAGCAAACGCCAAGAAAGTTATAACTCACCTGTTAGAACCTTGACGTATCAGCTGAGGAGGTTCCTGATCTTGATTAATGCTACCGTGCAGTGAATCATTCCTTACTAACAACAAATTCTGTTCCATAACATCCCTCCTTTGATCTAAAACTATCATTCTGCCAGGAGACACATTGTTAATAGTAGAGCGTTTCATAGCCCTAGGCGATGCACCTCCACGCTTTGGGGTTCTTTTCCCCAATTTTGGCGTGGACTTATTCAGCTGTACTGGGCTTTCCCCTCGTCCAATAGCTTTGACTGCCTGCATTACCGTGGCCTGTGATTGTGGCTGCATCTGGCGGTACTCTTGCAAAGATATTTTCCGACCGTTTGGAAGGGACACCTGCGTCGTTGACAATTGGCAGTTTGACTGGATTTGTTGCACAACAGAGGAAGGTGATACAGTCACACTTTGCTGGGGAACAGCCAATGTTATTAATTGGGTAGAAGGTATTTTGGTTTCAGCCTGAGAAGCCATTTGGTTAACACTGTTCTGAATCACCCGTACCTGAGAAGAGGATAACACTGACCCCTGAGAAACTTCCTCCAATTCCAATTGATCTTTTGATTCCAGGGATACATGATTTTCCTTATTCACAGTCAAAAGTTTTCCCATGGAAGTTGCATTTGCAACCTCCTCTGGAATCAACGACACACAACCAGTTTTTTGGGATGCATTCCCAACTACTCCAGTGGATTCACTCAACTCATTGACTTCCTCAGATGGAACACTAACATATGTCACTGGAACCACTGGTTGAGAAGGTGCTGTTGTAATGTATAATGTTTGGAGCTGTTTTGAAGGCAAGGAATTAGTGGAACTGACTTGCTGGTGACTTGTTTGCCTTCCGTCACTAGGTTGATTGCCTGAAGCTGAATTGCTTGTAGTGCCTAGGCCTTCAAGCATATAAATGCTGAAATTTGAAATACAAACCTATTAGACAGTAACAGCAAAGTCAAATATTACATGTGGAATTCAGTTTATATTAGGGGAATTTATATAGCACTCTTATACTAAAAGTAACTTTTAATAGATATAGTTAAATATGGAAACATTAACTGTACCTTGGCTTATCAGTGTTTTCATGGGACACTATAACTTAGAAATTCATACTGAAATATTTGCAACAGATCCACATAAATCAAAAGTGAACAAATTTCCATTGAATTTGAAAATCGATATTTATTATGGAAAATAAACTAAATATATTCAAACTTCTTTCTTTTGACCATATATTTTGTAAATATTCACTGAAAATTCTGAGGCAATATATTAACATAAATTTCAATCAATTTTGTTAAACAACCATTCTTAAGCCATTAAATCAGAATCAGTTTTAATCCTCCATCATTTGACTATTTATTAATTTTGGTATTTATGCCAAGATGACCTCTCAATTTAACGCAACTTAAATATAACATTAAGCAACTTTAAATTTGGTAGCATAAAATTTGTTAACCCAGATTACAGTGAAGCATTTGCTTCCTGCTAGTATTTCAAGGGTTACACAGCTCAACACTGTTCTGAATACCAAGATTATATGAAGTCGAAAAAACCTATGCAACAAATCGCCTACCATAAAAATGCAAAACTATGACAAACCTGACAGCTTTACAAACATGGAATACAAAGTCTCTCTTGAGATTCACATATTAGAAGATTGATGTGAGAAGAAATTATAGGAAAAAAGCCTAGATGTTTCAAATATATATTGCCTGAAAGAATTAATTCAAAATACATCAGTATGTGAATGCTTCATCTGCTCAAACTACAAGGAATAGCACAATATAGAAACTCTGAACTAAACCACTGTTAAGTGGGAATATTCAAACTCTATCCGAACAAAAATATATTAATACTTTTTCAGCTGATCACAAAATGGGATTCAAAAATTCAAATTGAAAATTTTTATGTGATATTTCACAGTCTGAATAAAATCAAGTTTTTATACATGCTTCCTGAGAAAAATAAGTAAATCATTTGAGGGAAACATTGTCAAATTAGTCAAGATGGTCAAGTGGACTAGTTTACCAACCTAACAGAAGTTTTTTCATATCCCCCATTGGGAAGGTGACTTCACAGCTTTTATATCAGCTCTTCCTAGTTGGCATTTGGTTCACTGGAAAAATGTGACTTTTTAAATCTTTGTCAATGCAAGTACTCAAATACCTGGACATTCCAACAAGGGAGGACAGGAAAAAGAGAGGTGATGACTGCCTCCTTTTTACTGAGGAGTCGGTTTACTAATTTTCTAAGGCTCATTTCTGGATTATTCCCAGATGTATGTGAATAGAAAAAGGGGTAATTCTGCCAGTGGACCAACATTGGTCCCAAGGAGGAAGAAGTGAAATTTTTTCATGGTAGAAAATTATTGCCTTCCAAAATCCACTCCTTGTCCTTATTCATAACGATCTTTGTGTTGCCTTGTCCAGCTAAAAAGGCAACGCAAAGAGGAAAGAGAACTAGGGTATATGGATTGCTATGCAAGTGGGTGAAGATTGACATCCTGAAACCTTTATAAGAGTTCAACAGGAATTTTATCTAATGAATGATACACAGATTCAGGTGCCAATTTCGTCTTTTGTTGTCAATTGAGTCTTTTGTCCAATTTGCAGGGATTGCTTGCCATTAAGATGTGTCAGGTCAATTGACTTATTTTAAGCATTAGGATGACTAATAAAATGGCCCTAATAAGTGTTTTATATTTACAGGCATTTTCAGCATAATATGTTATCGATGAAATGTGTCAATGCTGATGCAAACGATAGCCAAAGGCAATCAGCAATCTTATAATCAAGAAAATAATTGAGGTGCGGATACATGCAGGTGTGAAGATGTGCTGCCAGCCTTCCCCCTTAGACAAAAATAGGCAATCATGGCTACTGCAGGAATATTAAGTTTTCTGCAAACACTTTCACAAACAAAGCAGTGAAAAGCTTCTTCTCTCCAATACAGGGAGGGGCAGCATAATTTGCTGATTTAAATTGGGCACCAAAAAGCAAGGTTTACCCCTTAGAAAGGGATGGTTTCATTCATTTGGGTGCGTTGGGAAGTTAACCTCATGCATTGGGCAAAAGAACAGAATGTATTTTCCATTGAGGTTTACTTTTCTAATGGTCGCTCTATAATTGCCACCCAGCAAGCATTTTGCGGGCACTTCAGTATTGTCACCTAAACTCATGCTCCAGGCCGGCAATCAATTGTTACATGGGTAAACACATTCAGGGTAAATGGAAGCACAGACGAGAGAGGATCAGGGGTAGAATAGCCCGTGAGATCAGCCCAAAACATCAATACATTACAAGTCCATTTAGCAATCTCCTTGATACTCTGCACGCAAGCATATGGCTGCCCTGGGGATTTCTTATCATTCTGTTGGGTAGATTCTTCATGATGACCTCCATTTTCATCATTACAAAAATTTTTTATTTATTTATTGGCTTAATTGGGCGAGATTGAGACTAATAGTCCCTTCTTCCACCTAACCATTACATTACAGATATTATATTGCAGACAATTACATACAACCAAGCCCTAGATGGATGAAAATCTACCTATGTGGGAATCTAACCCGCGACCCTTGGGTTGGTCGGCAAGGACGTTACCCCGCCGCCACCAGGATGGCTGTGGCACAAGAAATACTACGAACATTTTTGCTGCTTGGCAAAGTGCATGTGAAGTGTTCCTAGAAACTTCGCCTCATGACACAATCATGTTCTTGAGTGGCAAGGCTAATTTTCATCTTTCTGGATGCATGGCAAATAAACATGCACTACAGGAGTGACAGCAATCCCAGAGCATTTCACAAGAGTCACCTTCATTGTGAACATGCAACTGTTTGGTGTGTACCATCATATGTAGGGATTATTGGTCCCTATTTTTGTTGAGAGAATGAAGTTGCAGTCACAGTGAATAAGAATCTCTATATAAACACGTTAAAAGATTTTATTCCGCCCAATCTTAACAAAATGTATGTTGGGAGATCGTAGTTTCAGCAGGATGGAGCCATAGCACACATGGTGCAAACTGTGTGGACCAATGCAATTTTTTAAATGTGTGAACTGAGATTTCCAATGTGAGGATGCCTCGATAGCTTAACTGGCTAAAGCACTCGACCTGATATTGAGGGATCTGGGTTTGAATCCCAGTCAAGGTGAATGATTTTTACACTCTGAAATTGTTGCTTTGAGTTGTAGAATATGACAAAAAAATTAAATGATTACCATAATATCCATAATATCTTGTTTTATTAGCCCATCAAATCAGCAAGTTATGCTTCCGCACCCCATAGATCTTAAACATGGTAAATATTGCAATAATGATTCTATAACGAAAAACAATTTGTATTTTTTAGTACCCCGCAAGCCAGTGCCAAGGTGTGTGACCGGGAATGAATACACACCAGAATAATTTTACCCACACATGATCCTAGTGCGGTTGGGCAATGTTATTCTGATTCCTTATCATTAGTGGAAAAAATGGCATTTTAAATCTGTTCTGCATTTAATCTCTCTCATTTTATTGATAAGATCTCGCCTACTGCAGCATGATGGGGGTAATAATACATTTTCAACATCATTGCTACAGAGAAGTCCTTCCAATTTATGCAAGAAATTTATTTAGTAATTTAACCTTTGTTTCGAGAGTCATTCTCAGCCTAGCTGCCCTAATGTTTTGGACAAGCTACGAAGTTTATCGAAACAACAATTTACAAATCTAGCTTTTCAACACTGTGTGCAATCCAATTCTGCAATCAATCCATCTTCATCAGAATTCCATACACTAGCAGCATATTCTAAATAAGGCCTAACCAGAGAAAGATAACATTTTTCTTTGACTTTTTTATCATATTTACAAAGCACTCTTCTAATATATCATAATTTTTTTGTTAGCTTGTCCACATATTTGCCATTAATGTTTCACTCAGGAGTAAGTGAGGGTAATGCCTAAGGTATTTAATTGAGTCTACAAATTCCATTTCAGTGTTCCCGAGCCTTGTGATCTAATTGTGATTTTTTAAATATGATTTTTAAATATGGTGTAATTTCTGATGTAAATTTGGATGGTGTTTATTAGGACACTTCGCCATCTATGACCACAGTTAGATATTGGTTCAACGAATTTAAATGAGGGCGAACATCTGTTTTTGATGAGGAGCGACCAGGATGCCCGGCAGATGTGGTTACCGAGGAAATCATTCAAGAAGTCCACGCCATGATTCTCGCTGATCGACGAACGAAAGTGCACAAAGTAGCAGAGGCCGTGGATGTGTCAACCGGAATGGCAATTAATATTTTACATGATAAGTTGGCGATGAAAAAATTGTCAGCCCGATGGGTGCCGCAATTGCTCTTGGTGGACAACAAGCTGATCCAGCTGTCAACTTCGAAGCAGTGTTTGCTGCAATTTAAGCAAGATCCGAAGGTGTTTTTACGTCGAGTTATCACTGTAGATGAAACCTGGATTCATCATTAAACATCAGAAACTAAGCAACAATCAAAACAATGGATTTCTCCCACTGAATCTGCTCCAAAGAAGGGAAAGATGGTCCGATCGGCCGAAAAGGTCATGGCGACAGTTTTTTTGGGATGCAAATGGCATTATCCTCATGGATTTTTTAGAAAAAGGAAGAAAGATCACTCGGAAATACTACAGTGAGTTTATTGGACCAGTTAAACAAAAACTTGAAGGAGACACAGCCGGATTTGGCGAAAAAGAAGGTGCTGTTTCACCACGATAACGCACCAGCACATTCATCTGGAGTTGTCGCCGCCAAACTGCATAAACTACATTATGAATTGCTGCTGCACCCCCCATATTCACCCGATCTGGCCCCCTGCGACTTTTTCTTACTCCCTAACACGAAGAAATGGCTCGCGGGAAAAAAATTAGCTCAAACGAGGAAGTTATCACCGAGACAGAGGCGTATTTTGGAGAGTTCTACAAATCTTATTTTTTGGAGGGGTTGAAAAAATGGCCAGAACGCTGAGAGAAGTAAGAAGAGAAGAAGAGGGACGATGTTGAAAAATAGAAAAAATGTTTTTGAAAAAATGGTTTCTTCATTTCTAACACAGGTACTTATTGAACCGTCCTCATAGTCCCTTCTTCAAACAAGTAAATTTATCTTTTATGCTTCTTATTTTTTACCCCATGTATTGAAAACTTAGCATTTACTGTCCTGTGGTCACTAATCCCTTTTATAGTTTCTCTCGTTAAAACACTTTTTCAGGTATGTTCATTGCTAACATATCAAGAATATTACTGCCCCTATTTGGTGAAGTGATTAGTTGATGCAACGAGTTCAACATAAAAGAATTCAATAGCGATTGGCAGATATATTTGCCTTTACCCCCATTTTAAAACTACATCTGCTCTAATCAATAGACAAGACATTGAAATCTCCACCAATTATAACGTCATGATCATTGTATTGGGATAAGAAAGCTTTGATTTGCTGATCTAATTCTGGTATTGAACTAACTTTGTAACCCAGTGGCCTGTAAAATGCAGAGACATAAATTCTTTTGCATTCAGAACTTTTAATTGAGCACCAAATGCTTTCCGAACTGTTACCTGGAACTACCTCAGTCCTGCTGACACAAGAATTTTTAACTGCAATAAAGACACCATGCTCAATTCTAGTTGCTCTGTCATTTCTATAAATGGAAAAGGATTTTGGAAAAAATTCACAATCAGCAATATCAGTGGATAACCAGCTTTCTCTTCCAATAATTATACCTGTGCCTGTGCATTGAATAAGGTGATAATATTCTGCGACTTTGGTTTTAAAACTTCGGCAATAAACTACCAACACAGATGTTTCCTTGACACTACAGATGTTTAAATTTTTAACGATTATTGTTTTCTTATTAATATTGAACCCCATATAAAATGTTACGTCTGATACTATCTGATTCATGTTAAATGAACTATTGTGTGCATCTCTAGCACTGACCCTCACTTCATTTGAAGCTAAATAATATGGCAAGGAAGACTTTAGAAACCCACTATTTGACCTACATATTGATCTACACTTTAATCTAAAAATTCCCTGCAGCACTCAAATCACCTATCCACTACACACCTGGTACCCTCAGGCATGTAGTGAACACCAGAACGGTTCAGGGGGTTCCTACATGATTGAATCACCAGCTGAAAGTTGACAAAGGACACCCGATAGCTCCGCAGAAACCACACACCCTCTGATTGATGTCTTCCACTTGGCTCCGAACTGGAGGTCCATAATCAATCCTCAGAACAAGGCTACAGATCGAAAGTGTCACATCAACCCCCTCGACACCACTCCCCCACTTTATTTCCTAGTTCAATTCCCTGGGGGAACGGTAAAGGTCTAAGAGCAGCCTAGTGTAGGTGATATTATTTTTTCGAATATGCCAAAGAAATAAGTTGCAAAATCACTCATGCCCAATGTAACATTAGAACTGCTGATCTTCATTTTGGACTGATGCTATAAAAGAGTATATTTCTCTTTAATAATTAGCCATATTTAACAGGAAGCCAAATGTGCATAAAAACATTTTTGCTAGAATGATTAATATTTTCAAATGTTTACAGTTCTTATTGATAATAACCAGGCAATGCCTTTTTGATGATTCTTTGCTAATTATTTCACCTAAGACCAAAGTGAAGATATGATTTAAAATTTGAACTTAGACTATTATTCAGTAAGGCCAACTTAAGAATACAGAAATGGAAATATAAAAAGAGTTGTTTATACATAATTATTGCTTAAGGTATAAAATATTTCATATGCTCAATAGTTGTTCAGCAAATCCTTACTACAAGGTTTGTATAATAAGTATCGGGAACCATTTAGGAAAAATGGATTTATTTGAGATATTGCTACAATGCCTCAAAATTCTTTTAAGTACATCCCTTGAGCAGCAACACACTTTTTCCAGTGGTTTTCTCACAACTTGAAGGCTCCCTGGTATGAGGATTTCAGAAGGTCTTTAAGGGTGCATGTGAAAACTTCTTTAAAGGTGGTCCTACCTACCATGGCGGTGTCCTTGGAGGGAGGATTTCACTTTTGGGAATAGAAAAGTGTACTGGTGCCCAGTCTGGGCTCATAGGTGACTGGAGAATCGTCAAAATGCCGTTGCAGAGTGTATGCAAGCAGACACTCGACTTTGCTTTGGGTCGTCCATCAAGACCCTTAGGACAAGTTTATTGTAGATCTTTCACATCACCAAATTTTCAGAGATAATGGTTGAGCCCTGTCACCTTATCAATGCCAATACGATTTGCAATCACCAGAAAACACATAGTGAACCACCCACATTTAGAGATGTAATCCTTCAGTATTGTTCCGGCATTTACAGTTTCTAAAATTTTGAAAAGCTTAATGTATTATTTGTTACAATGGTCAACCATAACGAAAATCTTCACAATTCACAAAATTCCAATAAATCATAAGTTGATGTTTTCTAACAAGATCTAAGAGTGTTATATTTCATTTTTTTAACCAATCCACAAAATTCTATTCTATTTTGTTAAAATATAAGATAATCACTATGTAGAATTTACTTTTTTAATATACTCTATGAAAGAAAACTTAGAATAATTTCATAATTTATCAAGTTTCAAGACAAGCTTTGAGAATTGAATCAATAAGGCAAGCATCATTATCAGATCGTGATGATACTTCAATAAAACTAGTGATATTTTATGCATAAATTGCAGAAATACATCAGATAATTTTTTTTAATTCTATCAATCTTTTCATTCAAATTTTTCAATTAGGAGGAATCTTTCCTATCAACTCTCATGATTGAATCCATGAATGAAAAATCAAAAATGTACATGATATGCTCATTGCATTTACTCACTTCATTTTCTCACTGAATTTGCAAAATCAAGAGCTACAGAAGAAATACTAGAACTGTAGTGAAACCATGAAATCTGTAAAATCCTGTCAAAAAAGAACAATATGCAGCAATTGTGGCCATATTATTCAGTACATTGGATCACCATAGCATACTGGATTTAATAAAATGGCAGTTTAATCGTGTAGAGAAAAATCTGTTATAGGAGTCGGCCACCATTCACATCACGAGTGTTATAACTTAAACATAAGAGAATTTTTTGATTCCCACCAAACAATTATCACTTCCTTTCATTGAATAAGATTCAAAACAAATTTGATAGGATACCCAACCATAAATTCAAATTAGGAACAGCTCTTTAAGTCTGGTAGAAATGAGTCATGGCCTAAATCTTCCTATCTTTCAAAATGTTGAAAGCATCTTCTTGCATATTTTACTTTAAGTCTTGCGTCTTACTCTACTACGTCGTCTCTTCTTTTTTAAGTTCCTTTCTCTTACAGTAATTATCAAAAGCATCTGCCAATGTATCAGGCAATGTGGGATTCCAAAAAGTACTGTGATAGCCATGATTTTTTAAATTCATCTTTCACTGCTTTTAAAAACTTGGCATGGATTAATGAATATTAGATCTAAACTAATACGTATGATTTTAAATTAGTTTTTATTATGTATATCGTAGTTATTTCAGTTGCTCATTGTTCTGCTAATTGGAACTTGAATCTAAACATAAAATGCCCAACTGTTAGTAATTAGTTTTATGTAAATGAGGAAAATTGCAAAAAGATTGTCTTAACCATTAATATGTTACTATTACTTGTACTATAGTATTATTTACACATAAAAACCCAACTTGATATTTTGCTGGCTATTGCCTTGTCCATGCTATCAGCCCAAATTATGCATGCACTGATGGTGATAATGAGGTTTCCTAATCCTCATAAATAACATTGTGATTCTGCTCACTGGACTTTTCCACCCAACTATTAGAAGTTATGCAAAATGTCCCACCAAAAATGTATGGCACATTAAGAATCTTGACTCCCCTTCCCTATCACACTGTGTACAATAAAACAAGTGTTATCATTCAATCATTATCGAATCACTATTACCATTTAACTAATCCAAAAAAGGCAAGTTTTTTATAAAATATTTCTTAAATGAGAAAATTAAATTAAATAAAAATTTCCAAAATTTATACCAAATTCTTTGAATTCCCTATGAGCTCTCTTGAGGAAATTTATTGTTGAGTTAACTCTTCACTAGCGTTTAGACTGCAGATTCTCTTGAGGTCAACAAACTAACAGGCCCCGAGACTGTCACATTATTGAAATACCGTAGCAACTCTATGTCACCGTCATGAACTATATATTTTAATTTATCAATTATCTTAGCATTTTTCCTATTAAATGAATATCAAACTAGAGCATTCCTAGCCACAAAACATGCAGAAAATCTCATATCATGAACCACAGGCAAATATCTGGTAATGCCCAACAATACCAAAACTCTGAATCTTTTTTAGTTAGTTAATTATCTATATTTCTGCAAAAGTAACAACCTATTTTTTTGAAAATGTGTAAATCTATCTGAACAGTAGGATTTTTCTCTCAACATATACTTCACTTTTAACATATCATCAATGCATAAATATAAGACAAAATGACATCATACTTTGATAGACGTGTTATGAACGATATTGGGATTCATTGATTTGATCCAAGTCAAGGATTAGAGATTCAAATAGAATCCTTTACCTAGAACATCAAATCCCAATATCAGGTCTTGCATATGACCTATGCTCTGTAACTGCACATATAGACATTGGTATAAGCAGACCAACAATAAAATTAGTACCATGTTTTTGTGTACCTAACATTGTGCATTATAAGTGAATAATTGCCTGAAGTTAAGTCAATAAAAACTAACATGCATGGACAACAATGACCTTATGCATTTAAGGATTAACAAAACTGTGATATAAAAAATCTTTCATTTTTTCGTAACTTAAAATGTAAATTGCATTCAACAGAAATATGTAAATTAAATAGTAATGGAAATTCAAAATTAAAGGCCCCTCAGATTAGAGATTTAATGAACACTGAGGATTTGATTCGGATTAGTCAAATCTTGGATTCAGCCCATTCCTAACAATTATACTCCAATGGTATGTCATGCCTTTTTGCAATGGTTAGCCAAAGTAAGTGTATCCATAAATGCCTCTAAATGTTTAGTCATTACAAATTCCAAAGAAACTGCGGGAGATGCTGCAAAAGTAACTTTTTACGGAGTCATCCGCTCATGTGCATTTCAATGTAACAATTTCAGAGATTAAAAATTATTCACCTTGACTGGGATTGGAACCCAGATCCCTCAATATCCGGTCGAGTGCTTTAGCCACTTAAGCTATCGAGGCAAAATTTCAAGAGGACGTCTCGATAGCTTAAGTGGCTAAAGCACTCGACCGGATATTGAGGGATCTGGGTTCGAATCCCAGTCAAGGCGAATAATTTTTAATCACTGAAATTGTTACATTGAAATGCACATTAGTGGATGATTCCGTAAAAAGTTACTTTTGCGGCATCTCCCACAGTTTCTTTGGAATTTGACAAGGTATAAACACCATAAGTGTTTAACAGTTGGCTTTAACCTTGTGGACTGTGGTGCGTCGCGCACATATAGGAATGCCTGTGACGTATGTACGGTATTTCGTCACATCTTGTTCCTTTAAAAGCCCCAAAATTTCAGTTTAAGAGGATGCCTTGATAGCTTAACTGGCTAAAGAACTCGACTGGATATTGAGGGATCTGGGTTCGAATCCCAGTCGAGGCGAACGATTTTTAATCTCTGAAATTGTTGCATTGAGAAGTTTAGTCATTACTTTTGCATAAGTAAATATTCTCACTCCCAACAAATTAAGATAACTCTATGGAGCATATTAAGGCCTCAATTTTAACCAACTGCATTTCTATTTTTATTTGATTGGCTAGATGAACATTAAATAACAATTGACAATTTGTTCACATTAATATCTAATTAGCAGCAAATAATTCAGGCTAGTTTATAAACTGAATCTGATACTTCAAGTTAAGATTCATTAAAATATTTTTTGTTGAATTCTGGTTCCCTGAACTAGTTATCTATATTCTTAACATATGAAACACTGCAAATTAGCTAAAATAAAACCTAAATTTGGGCCTAGGTCAGTAATAATATCAGGATGAGTGAATTCCAGATTTGATCAGAAAAACACTGCTTTCCAATCTGCCCCACTTGTAATAGAAAAATTTGCTTTTCCAGATATAACTACCCAGACTTCAACCTATTCATGCTTTGTTCTTTGGGTATTTCCACAAGTTTGTAAAAATGCATGCATTTTGGAAAAAGATGTTCAATAAGTCCATTGAGATCAACAGATAGTTCACCAAATTACCAGACATAGGATTTCCAAAATTATTGGCTCCATGGAATAACAAGAATCTCAACCCACACTACTACCCCATCTCATATCTCAATTAGCATTTAATATAAAGAGATTCTCACAACCCTATAAAATGGACTGTAGCCCTCGGCTTGCTAAATCTGAGCACTCCTAAATGAATGCTAAAACTTAAAAGCAATAGATAAGGAACTCCTTGTTATAAAAATGTCAGACATATTTGTATTTTCATTATTTATTAAAGAGATGTTCACCGACTTCATGGGTGTAATAAATTGACTGCCTATATTGGATAATATCATTAATTACCTTAAGGCCTTAGACCTAATCAAACTTTTCTTTAAGTTATGAGCAACTCAATTATGGATCTCAAATCTTCATATAAGGTAACACCAGCATTTTTTTGCCATGAAATATAAATTATGATCAAGGCATGATCATGCTAATAGAAGTACTGTGCTATATCAGGTCTTACTAGAATTTCTCACAACATTCGACTACTCAGCGCACAAGATTGAGAACACATTTTAAATGTTTCCATCAAAAAACATACAAGTTGATCATTCAGAGAGGGCATCAGAAAGGAATACTGTTCCTTTAACTTTTGACAATGTTTTCCAATTTAGAACCAAAGATAGAAAGAAATGAGTATTTTAACTATTGACATAAAATATTTCTAGAGCCTGTACTTCATATTTCTCTTAGGTTTAATCAGGGAGGATAGTGCAATTCCAGATTTAACTCACATTCCATAGGAAGAAGTCAGGTAGGATATGAAATTTCAAACCAAGCCCGCAAGGACTGTAATGAGCCCATCATGGATGTGGGTACTAAGAAAGATCCTTAATTAAGGTCAAAGATAATTTTCAATTTAACATGCACTTCAAAGCCTTCTCTGATATAGCAATTTTTCAATTGTTAACTATTATAGAACAGAATTAAAAACTATTAAAACGTTTTAAATCAGATTATTTTTGTCAAAAAGCACAACAAACAAATAGATGCCACATAGTAAGTTTTCATATGAACTATTTTGGAGAAAAACAATTAGGAACAAGAAACTTCAAGTTCATCTCAAATGCAATTACAACACTGAACAAATCAAAAACACATTAAACGAAAAAATATAAATTATACAGAAATCAGCTACCAATATATTTTCAATCAAAAATACATTACAGCTATGGAAATGGGTGGATCAAGCTTTATCAAATGATATGCAAACATTAATAAAAAATGAAAGGCTATGATAACAATACCAAATAAGACCTTTAAGAATAACCCAGTACCAGTGACTTAACTATTTACCCAGAAGAGAAATGGAATTCTATTCAAAGCAGTATTTTTTGTGACACTACATTCCTTGCTTAACACCAAAGCTATAATTTTAGTATCACTCTTTAGTAAACAATCTTTATGATTGGGCAGTAAATGCACCTTCTACCAGTAATCAGCACATGATTAGAAAAGCCAGGAAATCGATGCCTTTGTTTCCTTAGAGGATTTTGACAAAGTCTTTAAAATAATGGGTAATAAGTTAGTGCAAGCATTTAGAATAAAATAACACATTAAGGAATATTCAAAACATGCAAACCTACAACATGAATCAATATTGCAAAAAAGAGAGCAGACAATGAAGAGTCCCGATGGATGATAGGCAAGGGAGTCAGGCAGACTGTGTAGCCACTGTATCTCTGAAAAACACAGTGCACGTTTCTTCCATGTGCTTTGGAATTGACTATGTATATTTTGTATAGATCATTTTGTATCATCCTCCATCACTGCAGAACCCCCCAATATCATAAATGCCAGTTCTGATTTATTGTATCAAACCATGTAATGTCTGGATACACATTGGCCTATTGGATACACAACCTGACCTTGCAACTTAAAGGAACATCTTTCTCATCAGAATCCTTGATTCTCATATCATGTTCCATATTAGAACTTAAAATTACAGACATTTTCTTATTTCCCCATTTTCTCAGGTTGACTGGATACTCGGGCAGTGGGGTCTATGATTAATGGATCATTTTCAATTTTATACAGAAACAAGGGCACAATCAACATGGGAAGGATTGAGGGCTTGAGTGAAAGATGGAAGAGCAGAGTTTATCAGTTGGTTTGTGCCTTTAGTCATTCAAACTTCAATTAAGTAACTGCATTGAAGAAATGATACAAACTGTATGGGACGAAGGTAAAATATAATGAAAATGAGAGCAT
The DNA here is from genome assembly GCF_022747635.1 of Hetaerina americana. Classification (NCBI taxonomy): domain Eukaryota; kingdom Metazoa; phylum Arthropoda; class Insecta; order Odonata; family Calopterygidae; genus Hetaerina; species Hetaerina americana. Next base: position 39,331,837 of record NW_027286181.1, read on the forward strand.
CAAAATTCTCTCAAAGTAAAAAGGATGAATATGTATGAGCAAACAGAAAAACCCATAGTACTGAATAGTGTACATATTGGGCAAAAACAGTAGTTAGAACACCAATAAAAGAATGGCAAACAATTCATTTACAGAAAAATAAAATGATGATATTGACCCTGAAGAGAAATGATGGCAAGGTGATAATGTTCTCATAGTAGAAGCCATAGATAGGGACTGATTCATCATTTCATAGTCAGACTCCGATACTTGGGTCTTTGAGGAAAAGAGGCTCATATACTGGAATGCTGTCATGGAAAAGGACACAAAATATCAGCTGACTAACAAAATATGCTAGATATGAAGGGAAGGGAAGAGCATTGTTGATTTTAACAAGTTTTTCGTGAAACTTAAAGAGAGTCTATGAAGAATAAACCAACCTATTATGGAATGGATTAAACAAATTTGAGAAAATGTCTTTCAGCCAGGCAAAACAAGTCACTTGTGCAAACGAGTTATATATATTATAATTTTATTTATTTATCCCCTTTGACAGCAGAAGAGGCTGGAAGAAGCCATCTTCTGCTAACATTGGGGCCACCCTTTGATTCTAAAACATCCATGAGATTGCTATTTAAAAATTCTGACAGCACTTATCCAGGAAATGGGAGTGAAATGAGCACTATAATTACTAAGATTCTTAACTAAGGGACCTGAGAAAAAGTTTGGCTTTCTCCTACCTTCTAAAAACAAAACTGTTCAAAATACCAGTGCACCTGTTACAAAACATCTAGTCAAAATGTCTACTTATATTTACCGAAATGCCTGTGGACTCCCAAAGCTAAATTTTTCTCTCTTCTCCACTTCTTTGAAAAAACCATCCCTTTTTAAATACTTTACTAGATATTGTTTAAGGTACATTAGACTTGATTCTTCAAGTCATGATTGCAAAATGTTAATATTATTTCATTACCAGCCAAACAATGATATCATTTAGACCATACTTTTAATGGTTTTGTGACGCATGGAAAAGTATTCACAATGAATGAAACAAATAAAAACTGTTTAGGATAATTTTCATAGCGTGATACATACAAGTGTATGAATACATATATAATTTATACAGCATTTTTGCACATCACAAATAAACATAACAACAAGGCATTTCACCCACTATGTTTCAAAATTTATGCCACCAAAAACTAGACCTAGATGGTAGAACATTGAAAAAATGTATAATATATAATAGCATTGGAGTGCCAATACAGTGCTGCAATTAAGTAATCGAAACTGTACAATTGGTAGAGCGCCAATTTTCTATTTCACTGTGTGTAAAGTAAGGCAAGTATCTGCAGCCTTTTGTTACTTTGCATTATTACCAGAGGGAAGTTCACAATGACTTGGCTCAGACATCACAACTCTTGTTAAGTAATCTTGGATGAGCACAATTAAACAAAGGAGCAGGGAAATCTCCTGCAGCAGTAAATATTGCACGTGTGCCTATTTTCAGGCTACCATTCAAAAAATTCAACAGTCCTTGGTGTCAGAAAAGTTCAATGGCAAATTCACATAACAATTTGACTCAGACTACCTTGCTTTCTCGAATTAGCAACCCAATTTTTGGGTACCAAGCATATGAAATATCTTCCATGCATGTAATAATGTAAAATATATCTGGAAACAAATTATAAATGCATTCATACATTTGATTACAAAAATCTCGGGGTGCTTCGAGGTTATGACCCAAAAAAGTTCAATAACTAATAAAAAATATGATAATGCGAATGCCCAACACCTTAATATTTAAATACAGAATTTCCCTCCATTGGATTAAACAGAAAACAAATTCCATTCCATTAATAGCATGTTCAACTGAGAGAAAACAAGATGAAGAATGCTTGCGAGGCTGTCAATAGTTTCATAGCCATTAGAAAAGGAACCATTCAGAATTACCACGAAGAGGAATTAAATATTCATGCACTGATGACTAAAAACGGGGCAGCAGTGTTTTCAATTCGGATTAACAATGTGTCTACATGTAACATTTAAACATGCTTATTACTGCCATATAAATCAGATCGATCCACTTCAATATTGCCAATTCAACTTAAATTTTTCAAGATATTATAGTTGTGTACTTACTTATTTGGCCCTTGATTGACATCCTTGACCGAAAAGCAGTACTGTCCATTCAAGCTCTCTGCTTTTACCACAGATATGCAATCGTTAGCGCTAGCACCCTGCCTTACTTCATCTTGAACTTGCAAATTGTTTAATTGTTGGTTATTAAGAGTCAGCTCCTGACCGTGGGAAACTATTGTATAATGCAGATTTTCTTCCCCTGTCATTGACGATAAATCTGGGAAAAGCTGCTTCAGCTGATCGAATGAAATCTGGTAATACTGCGCCATTGTTTCATTATTTAAGTCTCCAACTCAATGTTACTTCAAAGTAGTGCTTTCCATTCCATTAACTATGTTTTGACCAGTGCCATTCTGTGGAAATTGGCCATGTTATTTTTTCATCAATGTAATATCTCGCTCCTCATGTTGGACATACTGAAATTGAGGCATACAATGAGCATACCAAAGCCACAATTAGATGCGAATTCATTCCAAGATTTAATAAATAGCTGCAGGGTACGGCAATTCGTCCGATAACTGCATTTAAAAAATGTCATGGAGTAGCTGTAACTACTTTGACAAACTTATCGCTCAACGGTCAACACGGCCACAGATGTATAAACATAAAACACAGCAGGTAAAAGCCCGGCGTAGAAATTAATCGTCATTTAGGTTATCTACTGATATTATACGAACATTGCTGAAATTATTCCTAAAATAAAGGATCGGGAAATAACTCTACAACACCGTAACAATAAGGGGTCGATCGTCTTCTTAAAGAGCACACATACAAACCTCCCCGAAGGATCAACAAGACCTTTATTTCAACGAAATATTTGCTACATACTTAGTTCTAAAAATGTAAAATTTTCAATGAGCTAAGAAAAACTCTTTAACGAACCCTAACAAAACCTCTAAACATTACCTCAAATACCAATTGGAAGGCGATCATGGATGCCAATGCGACTCCGTGAAGTCTTCGTAGAGTTAATATAAATTACACAATTTATTTATATTTGATAAGTATTTTTCGATTAAAGTATTTTCAATTTATAAAATAAGAATAAATTCACCTCCATTTGTCCATAATTACGCGGAGAAGTAATAAATTCAATTCTTTCAAAAAATATTTAAATCGAAAATATAAATCGAATGTCGACAGGTAGGTATTCGCCCGGGAAAATTAACTTTGATTATCGAATTAACTTATAAGTAAATGAAAGGACTAAGTTTGTAGTTTCATTTCGTGTGGAACTACAAAGTTAGTCCTTTCATTTATTTATAATGAATCGTTTCCATAAAGTTGCGCCAGAAACCATTAATTTAATTAACTTATGATCATTTCATTATTAGTTTTCATTTAAATATCATTTAACTTATTTTTATGGGTATAATTGAGCACAGAAGTATCATAAAATTAATTACTCAATAAGTCAATGAAACATTATTGAAATCTATTTTTTATAAAATGCCAATTATACTTGGAAAAGTATCACCAAACAATTTTATTTTAGCTCCACCTTGAAAAAACAGTGGAAAATGGGAGCGAAATTATATTTTCGAATGCTTCAAGTTAGGCACCCTATCTATATCCATGGCCAGAAGGGCTCACCCACTCATCGATCCCATTCATACCGCAACCATCCCTCAAAATGATTAAGCCTACTTATTTACACCAAGTCTCAGGAAATTTCCTTAGACCCTTCAACTCTGAAGAAATTATTCACTGGTAATGGATTTTTCTCTTTCTTAGATGATGTTTTTTTAATAAGTTCAACATTCTTATTGGGGAATTCTCAGATGCTTTTAATTAAAATTAATTCATTGTTATATATTGTAATGTAACGGCTGCTTGTTGTTTAGAGTTAAAACTTAGTACCAGCGTAAATGTCAACGAAAAGCAATAATTGTACTGTGAATAGAAGTGGAATTCAATATGGTGAAGCAATGATGCAATACAATTTGATCAGGCATTAAAAGATAAGATTATATTGGCATTAACAAATGAATTATGGTTGCTATGAGCTAAGGGCAGTCTCTGAATCAAAGGATGCACTGAAACATGAGAATGCCTTAAATATACGATTATATCAACATTGGCGAATGATTTGATTTACTATTTGAAAAAACAAAATATATGGAATTGGCAAATGCTAGTTTAGAGGTGTTGAATATTTCATGATGGTTCCATTTATATGCCCATAAACTAGATGCCAGTATTGTATCCTCACCAAGAAGCCAGTCAGTCAGCTGGTGAACTGATGAAAAACAAATTTGATGTCCTTGCAAAAACTCTTATGGGTGAAGGGAATTTAGTGGGTATATAAGTAATCTCTAATCTGGGGCACATCATCCTCATTAAGTCAAGTATTTTTAGTTCATAAAAAACAGTAAGACTCATATATAATCAACCTAATTATGCACATTGTTGACCTCCTTTTAAATATTTGTGAATATTTACTGTACCTTGTGTATATATCTGTCATGCAGTGACTTATGCTAAGATAAACAAACGGTACTTTACAAGGAATGACAGTTATCACAGTTACAATTCCAGAAGATACCAAGATATACATGTGAAAACATCAAACCTGTCTATGGTAGCTACAGGACCAACATCAATGTTGTCCATATTTTTAACAATCTGCCTAGCTATTTAAGAAATAAGACCAGAATTTCAATTTTCAAAATAACCTATTACCATATCAGGTTGATGAGTGTTATTATCAAGGCACATGAAAATTTATGTAAAACCTAAGTGTTGACCTGACATAACTGTACTTCTATTTGGAAATAATGTGATCTATATCTAATTGACGTATCATATACACCTGTCATACATTCCCAATAATGTACACTGTGAGCTGGACAAGTAAATATATTATATTATACCATTAAAGATAAAATCTACTTCTACATGCTGAAGTGAATCCCATGCTTTCAAGAACTTCCAGCATGGAAAGTGTCAAATCTCACAAGAGTCAGCAGAGCTTTAAACACAACTCCTGTTGAGAATGAAAATAATCCCTAAACAATGTTGATAGGTGACTTCATGATCAGATACATAAACATAGGAAACTCCCTTTAAAAAGTATACACTGGAATAAAAGGGAGCAACTAAACACCAAAATTGAGGAAATGAACAGAATACCTGCTCATCTTGATGCTATTGTTCTGCATGTAACCACAAGTGGTGTTAAAAAGGTAAGTTCCACAGAGGAGGTAATGGATGATGTTAACCACCCTTCCTATATACACCACTAATAGGAAATTGCCTAACACAGGTATTATTATAAATTGTATATGTGTATTGCATAAATTGTATGAGTGCATTGCATGAGGTTTGACTATAGTCTTTCTACCACTGGGAAGGCCTAACTTTCACTTTGTTTAATGGTTACAGACAAACCTTATCTCTTGGTTAGATCTTAAATTCCTTCTGTTTCGCTACTGCTGGGTGTGTGTTGCATGGAGAGAGTGTGCACGAGTGGACTTCTTCTTTTTGGAGTACTTATTCCTTTGGCGCACTTTCCTTCTTCACGTAAGCGTACTGAATTTTATTTTTTTAATGGCTGTGCGCCACTTAAACACGCTCGCCTTGCAAGTTAATGGGAAGGCAAAGCCCCATTCCTCATTGGAGGCATACCTCTACATGTTAGAGACACTGGGCCTCAAACTCAAAGAGATAGTGGGGATCCAATTTAGATTCAATCACTATTTGACATTCTTGAAGTTGGCTACTGAAGCCACAATGACTAGGATTTGAGACAATACTCCACAAAAACTACCCCCTGGCCACCTCCTGGCCCGTGATGGCCCCCATTAGTGCTCTCTCGAAGAAGGCTTTCCTTGGAATGCTGCCGAAATACCCGCTCTTTGTGGAGACCACAGCTAGCTCTTCCTCTTTGGACGAGGTCAGGGGGAAGGATGCGGCAACATGCCTTGCCCTCACTCATCAACCTGTCGGATGAGGCATCCTGGGAAGGGTGAACCACTCATTGCCCGGGGACGAGTCTCAATCGGAGCGATATAAGCTAAGACCAGAACTCTTGACTTCTTCCATGGTTGAAAAGTTTTTTTTTTGCAGAATGACTGTGCTATCATCGATATTTTCTTACAATAAATAATGTTCCATTGCAAATTAAAATTTTCTTCCTATTGTCACTTTGTTTTCCTTTCTATGTTTCCACAGTATTAATGGTCACAGATATCTTTACATGTCTGCTTATATGTGTATATATGTGTGCTCAGAAAAAAAAATATATATATATATGTATGTATGTATGTATGTTCCCGGGCAAGGCACTCTGGGCACCTGCAGCTCCACCCAAGCTTCGTGATTTTTCGGGTACCAGGTCTTCCTGGGAAACCATAACCGGCACAGGGAAAGGAACTGGCCCCCCTACCCTGATGTTTGAATATTCACACGCCGTATAGGGCTTAGTACTGGGTGAACTCTGTCATCACCTACCAAACCGACCTTCGGGTTGATTACTGTGTTTATGGTTTTTTATATTTATGTAGGCACATGTATTTGGTATATATAGTATATTATGTATGTATCTATATATGTATATACTTTTACAAAGGAAAAACATTATGTTCAGATAATCTGTGAACTGACATTATACATGATGCAAACACAAACTCTTTAACATTCTGGACCAAATAAAATGATTTATATCATAGCTTAAGTGGTTAAGAGCATCGGCTTGAAAAGTTGAAGATCTGTGGTTCAAGTCCCAGTCAAGGAAACTTTTTTGTGTTTGTGATCTACTCGATTCCACCATCCCCACCACTCCTGTTTTCATCTTTTATGTGTGTTCACAACCTTTTTCCTTATATCTTTATCCATGTGAAAGTAATTAGTAACTATACTTTTACTATTTTAAATGTGGCAAATAATAATTCAACTGCTCAATAAATATGATAATTTTATTAAATTTGTCTTCACTTTTAAACAACAAAACATATAACCTTTTCTTAATACCTCCAACTCCCAACATTTTATTGAAATGTTGCATCATTAACATTCCTCCTCCTGTGTGCAATCTTGCATGTGTTGCTTTGCCAATTGTGGGTTAGTATAACTGATCATCTTAAGAATTGAGCAGGGACAAGAACTCCAAATGTGAGAAGTGAATGAGCATGTGGTCCAGCAAGGATTTCTCTTATCTCTGCCTTAGTCAGTTACCCCAATGATTCCCCTCCTTTCTTCTTCTTCCATGCCCACTTTCCCTTTCCCATTTACCCTGCTCTTTCATGCAACTGGGCTTTGGTTTCATCTTAAAAAATATTGTACAAAGGCTGTGCAGAAAGTCACCTCCGTTTTTGTGTAGCGTGAGAGGTAGTGGAGCTGAATGGTCGCTATATTGATGCACAGAGGCGATCAGTATGCCTTGAGCTAGTGCTTGGAAGGTTGTGCCACTTATCGTTTGTTTACGGTAGCAAGTCAAAATGAACAATACAATTGAAATTCCCACCAAATGTGAAGTTCGTTCAGTGATAAGGTTTTTATGGGTAAAAAAAATTCAAAGCTGTTGACATTCTTTGGGAAATTTGTACTCTGTAAGGGCAAAATGTGATGAGTGACAAGAGTTGTGCATCAGTGTTCTAATTCGTTTTTGAGTAAACACACATGTCTATGATGATGACAGAAGTGACCACCAGTCTGTGGTTAACAGTGAAAAGCACCCGAAAATTGGTGACAAAGTTTGTGAAAACGGATGTTTTATGATAACTGAAATCTTCAGATGGTTTTCCACAAATTTCTACCAATCTGTTGCATGGGAGCGCGATTGAAAAGTTAGGCTATAACTGTTTAGTGCTCATCTTGATGAGGAACTTCAAGATGCCATAAAGAGTTGGCTGTGATCTCAGGTGGTAGAATTATATGCTGAAGTAATTGGAAGACTAGTTAAGAGATATGACAAATGTTTAAATGCTTGGCGAATATGTATAAAAATAGTAGAGATATGTAGTTTTGAGATGAAAAATAATAAGTTTTCTCTAACTATTCCAGTGTATTTTTAAAGTAAAATGGTGGTTACTTTCTGGACAGCCCTCATAGGATAGGAGCTTTCGATTGTTGTTGATATCAGTATGCTTGTGTGTTTTTTTAAATTCTGCCATTATTACTTTCCACATGAACAAAACAAAAAATTTTATATCTATGGCATTGAATGTCTACTTTTTTTTGAGCTGTGTTGAATTGGCAATATCTGTAATGATTCTGCATTAAGTCAATGAATAAAGGCATTAAATTTCAAGAACTGCTGTAAAAGTCTGCTAAGCCAAATTCATAATGAAGGATATGAAGTTGCCTTTGTGACAAAAATGTAACTATTTCTATTTAGCACAATAAAAGATTCAAGACTAAAGAGACTAGATGCTTTACAGATGAACCAGATGCTGAGGGTATCACTTCTTCATCAGTTCCCTGGAAGCTCAGATGACCAGAGTCAAGGATGCTGATATGGAAGTGTTTTAAGTTGGCCATGCTATTACCTACCCCAGCTTTGGGAATTTATTGCTCCCCTCACAGATGAGGGACAAGACCAGATTATGCAATTATTTTGGGATACACAACACCCACTTAAATCATATGAAGTAAATAAATTATGAGGTTCCAGTGTAGTCAATGAACAACAAAACTTTCATATGTAACATTGAAAACACAATTCTGAATATTCTTATTGCATCAATATGGTTATGAAAAAATTTTGAGTTATGAAAAAATATCGAAATCAATCATCCCATCATTTGAATATGTGTTACTTGCCAGCTAGGCACCAAAATAGTCACATTCAAGAGCTTATTGTAACATCCTCAATAGCATTAAGCATATACGAGGGTCATCCGGAAAGTAGTACCCGTTCGTGCCGCATGAAGTGCTGACGACGCGAGTAGCCGCTGGACGAGGTCAGATAGCTTCAGTGGCTTGTCTGCCTTCTCTGAGCCAAGTTGCGTGACGCTAGCATTGCCTGTGTTGTTTCTGTGATTGTTTACAATGTTTAAAAAAATTGAGAACGCCGCCAGTTGTGAAGTGAGGGCAGTGATTAAATTCCTCAATGCAAGAAACATTCGCCCATGTGATATTCATCGCCAATTAAAGGAGGTGTATGGAGACAATGTAATGGACGAGTCGTCTGTTCGGCGGTGGTGTCGCAACTTCAACATGGGGAGGGGGAACACACACGACGATGAGCGTTCGGGGAGACCGTCTGTCATTACAGACCAACTGGTGAGCTCAGTTGACGAATTCGTGAGGAACGATCGGCGCGTCACAATTGATGACATCTGTGAGCATTTTCCCAATGTTTCTCGAACAATTGTTCATGAAATTGTTAAACACCATCTGCATTATGCAAAAATTTGTGCAAGATGGGTCCCTCGCGTATCTCAATGAGCTGGCGGCGAAGGACTATGCAGCAGGAATACAGAAACTTGTCACACGTTATGACAAATGCCTTAATTTGCTTGGAGATTATGTTGAGAAGTAGTTTAAAGTATCCTCTTTCAAATAAAATTTTTTATGTTTGTTAATATTTACTTTTGTGTCTTTATTTCACGAACGGGTACTACTTTCCGGATGACCCTCGTATATGAAACTTCTCCAAATTATTATTGATGACACCATTACTTCTGGAAATGAATGTTGGGGAAAAATATGTAAATAATTTGCATGCTATTATTATCTCACAAAAACATCTTTTACGTATTTACTCAGTAATCAGTGATCCATTGTCAGCTTATGTACATTAGCTTATTCATATCATATAAATCGCATTCACATTTCAAAATTTTCTCCAATTCTGGATAAAATGCTTGTGATTCCAGCTATATGTAAAAAATGTAGCTGTTACATCATAGGAAAGAATATTTTGCACCAAAATAAATCCACAAATAAGAGAAATCAGTTAAATTATAATTTTGAGTTTCTTTCAATTTACATATTAATTGTTATACTTTCTTTTGTCTAAACATGACTCATAATGCATTTGATTTTAAAGTGATGGTATGGCTCTTATAACATTAGTTTTAACGGCTGAACTCCCTCAAGAGGTGTAATAGTCACATAGGAACTTCTATGTATGAGCAATACAGCAATTGATTAAAGAGCGAGATGAATTCATCGTTGAAAACTAATACCAGACTTCACTGTTAACATTGCACACACTGAATATTAAAACATTTGAGATGGTTTTCGATGAATGTGTTGCTGAGCACAAACATTCTGATGAAAAATGATAATAATAATGCTTAAATGAAATATAAATACTTTGTGGGAACTCAAGACCGGTTGATGATCTATAATCTCCCTTCATTTTCTCCAATGGAACAATGATACTGACTTTATTCATAAATTATAACACATGGTGATAGTGATCAAATCTGCTCTTCTCAGTCAGCATCCACATATATCAACCAGAAAAGACAGGTACAACTTTTCCAGATGAACAGTTTTCATCACAGTGCAAGACAAGCAGGCCCTGCCTCATAAATCTCACATTAAATGGCATTCATTGCATTCACAGTCACAAGTTTGGGATCGCTGAAATTGCACTAGGCTCAGACACAGTTGATGCATATTTTGGACGACAAACACACCCACTTTCCACTAGCACATAGTCTTGTCCAGTCAGGGTAACTGGTCCCAGTGGGATGACCAAGAAAAGATATGGAACATACGTCTGCGTGCATTCTCCTCTAACGACATCACATTCATTAGATCTGAAATTAAATCAAAACATGTCAGGTGGTACATAACTCTAAGCATACTCACTTTGATACATCACCATATGTTTTAAGCCTATATTTCAGTATCTAGATGCATTTCTAGGTTAATTCAATCCCATAATTAGCCCTTATAGAGCTTACTGAACATTACTAATGCCAGTTACTAGTACGGGTTTCGGTGAAACTAATGTTGTTAAATTAACAGATACATTCAAAATTACATTTTTATCTTTAAGTTAAAATCATTATTGAATGGAATTAATTATAGATTTTTTTTAATTTTTCATTGGATTGAACTGATAACTACTTTACTAATTAAATCACAATTTAAAAGATAACTTGCACAATGACTGATAAAACAAAAATTCAAGTATGCCAATTATGCATATCTTGTTGTATTAGTGCTCAAGCATGAGTGTACAAATACGTAGTTTTCTGCCTACCTTTAATAGGCTGCAAACAAATATTATAAATACTAATAAAAAGGTGGCCTTTCGTCAAGATTTCTTTTAAACATGAATGTTTTTCAAGTTTAAATGATTAGCTCTCATATGTGTACTGACAAAACTACCTCCACATCACCATATTTACCCATGTTCCTTCTTTATTTATCAGATGCATTTTATTATTAAAAAAATATCATTACTCACTCGCAAACTTCAAAAACAACTTGTTGTAGAAGATCTGGAAACTTCTGAACAATGGTAACAGGTTGTCCTGAAGTTAGTGACACTCCATACATAGGTGCTGTTGTATTATAACGAGTCTTGCAAAGTCGAGCTGGTGTAGAGCCACAACTAGGTTCAGATTTCTTGATGTTCATCCCTAAACTGCTTGCACGACCTATAAATATTGAAAATTCATTCAATGAAGGATGATATGGTAAAAATTCTGAGAGGGCATTGCCCCTAAGAGGACAAGGGTATATATGTGGGACACTATAGTTTACATAAAATGATGATCGTTCTAATTAGCATATTTTTATTACATTATTCAAAATTTTTACAAATATTTTTTCAGGGAAAAGTGACCTTCCCTTCTGATGATATTCTTTCCCCTGGTTAATCAGTGATTCATTTCTAGTGGGGCTATGAGCCATTCAATGTGCATCTCCCAGCCAAAATAGAAGAAAGTACTTGACTGGCTGGAGGTCATATCCTACTGAGTTTTTTTGAAGGTCATAGCACTAGGAGAAGAAATTTTTACAATTTATGAAATTTTAGTACAATATTTTCTAAAAAATATCATGTTGGCTTTAATCTATTAAGTTATCTGATCTATATAGAAACATCTATCATCCAACTTCAATTGTACGAACTAGAAAAGTTCCCTGATCCACAAAATTTATCCTTGTGATTTCTTATAAATAATTCATATTTTTGGGAGGCTGTAATGATAAATATTTATAAAGTTTACATCATTTGAATAATTTTCTGAAACAATAATAAAATACTTCAATTAAATTTCTCTGAATTCAAAAACACATGGAGATTTAATATTTTATTTTCCTCATTGTAAGGGAGGAGTATTAACAAACATTTAAATAAAACTTAAATGGAACTGTTATTATTTAGATCCATCAATCCACATGAAAGAGTGGCCGCTAAGATATTATATGAAAGCAGATTATGGCCCAAATATCAAATAATTAACTCTTATAAGCTCCATTGAGCTTTAACAAATTAAAACACTATTTTTATAGTTTATAGTCCAAGATAGGCATTTTCCAAATCTTAAGCAAGTAGTATACCCACATGGCATTGTTATATTTCCATCCTGACTGCAAATCATTATTCCAAATCAACCTTTTAAGTGTAAAATGGTAACTTACCATCTCTTACAGTATACTGTGTCAGTAAAGATTCAATTCCATTGGAAATTCGATGTGCTTTGAGAAGTGCCTTCTGGGTGACACTAGGGTCAAGAGCAGCTCCAGTTTGCCGTGCTCTGCCCATTCGGTAAGAGGATCCATTGGGTAATCCCCATGGAGATGAAGACGAAGAAGGGCTCCTGAATGTCCTAGATACTGCACCCCTAGTTAGAAAAGAATAATGTTTAATTTTAAAAGAGACAAATGAATCGTAGATATATGGGTAATTGTTTGTAGTTAACTAAAACTCACAATTATGATTACTATAAAATGCCACATGAGATAAATGAGCCAACTAACTTTTAACGCACTAGGTTTTTTTGCAAAAACAACAATAAATTCATACAACCATCATCAAAACTTTCTGAACCTTTATCATCACATAGGCTAATCTACATAATTATGCAGTGTGTGGCATATTAAAAATGCATACAGGAAAGCTTGGAGTGTAATTTAGCTTTAGCCATTGGAGTATAAATAGAATTCAATTAAAAAATTATGAAGCTATTTACAATATACACAAGGTTTGTATAAAAAGTATCGGGAACAACTTTTTCCTGATGTGTGTGTGAAATGCTGAATTCAGACCATCAATTAAGTGTGTGCATGATCACAAATCAGATTGGCATTGATAAGATGACAGTGCATACCATTATCACTGAAAATTTGGTGATGTGAAAGATCTAACCTAAACTAGTCCCGAAAGTTTTGATGGGTGACCAAAAGCAAAGTCAAGTGTCTGCTTTTGAAGACCCTCTGCAACGGTGTTGCAATGATTCCCCAACCCACTTTCAGTCCCCACTAGGCACCAGCAGACTATTTTCTATTCCCAAAAGTGAAATCCTACCACAAAGGAAACCACCGTGGGACCCTAAGTGCCATCAAAGAAACTTGCACATATACCCTTAAGGACCTTCCGGAATCTGCCTACCAGGGAACCTTCAAGTCACGGAAAAGGCAAAAGTGTGCCAATGCTCAAAAGATGTACTTTGAAGAATTTTGAGGTATTTCAGCAATATCTGAAATAAATCCAGTTTTCCTAAAAATTTCTCGATTCTTTTTACACAAACCACATATTATAACTTTTAAGAGTAGGTGCATGTTAAACCAATGGAAAGAGCCGGTCAGGAGACCTCTGGTCTGATTTTGCATGATGTTTCTGGGTACTCTCAGATTCACCCAAGTCATTACACTCTATGCACGAGATCACTCAGGGAAAACATCACTGGGAAGACACTGGGTCCTTAACCTGGTTGTGCTTTTCACATAACATTGAGCTTAGTGTCAAGGTAAACTCTACCTTCTCATATCAAACCAACCTTTGTTTCTTAGAAAAAAGTATGATCTTTTAAATTTTGATTGGTATTCTACCATTTAGGATAGGTTTGGCTAGAAATGCACTATATGACGGTGATCTGAAAATATCTCAGCCTAATGATGAAAATGACAATGTTTTCAAAGATGTTTTATTTTTTAACGTAACCGCATTCAATATTGATACATTTTAACCATTGGTATTCTAGTATCATTATCCTATTTTTGTAGTGTTCTTTCGAAAGTGCTTCAAAGTGCTTGTCTACAGCCACAATCATTTCTAGATTGAAGGAAAAATGTTGACCAGCAAGGAAACATTTAAGTTTTTGGAAGAGGTAGATTTCTGAGGGAACCAAATCCAGGGAATAAGGTGGATATTCCAGAACTTCATAGGGCAAAATACTCAATTTTCCCATCACTTTTATGGGCTGGTACATTGCCCTGATGGAAAATGGCCTTTTTCCTCTGCAGCCAGATCTGCTTTCATTAATATTTGCATCCAGTTTTATTAGAAAGTGAGAATAGCACTCCCCAGTTATTACTCTACCTTCTCGAAGATAGGATCAACAGAACCCCTTTCGCATCCTAAAAACCAATGCCATGATCATTCACTCTGATGGTATTGTCTTAGTCTTCTTCAGAACTTAAGAACTGACCTCTATCCACTGCATGGATTATTGTTTTGATGCTGGTGTGTAATGGAGAATCCATTTTCCACCCATTGTCACATATTGATGCAGATAATCGCTCTTGTTTTTCATAAATCACTCTTTTCTAAAGCACTCTCTTGAAAGCGCCATCCAGATGCATTTTCAATCCTCAGTGAGCATATGTGGCACCCATCTTACGCAACGCTTTGTCAGATACAATTCCTTGTTCAAAATGCAACTTAAGAGTTCTTTTGATATCCCTACGGTATAACCTATTTCACTGACATTCATATGCCAATCTTACAAAATCATACTAGTCTTTGAATATTTCCTAGTTCCATCCATGATTTTCCTGCCAAATTTTAAATATTTAGCCCAGATTTTCCTTCTTACTTCTGTGGAAGTGCTTTCACCTTCCTATACAGCTCATCAATTTCACTCTTTCTTTGTGAACTTTCTGTATCTTTGCACATAGTCTTCAGCTAAGATTGTTTCACCCCACTGGTTTCCCCACCTCTAATTATTATTTTTCTCTTTCTTTGCTCTTTCTTCGACATAACTCTTTGATTACATTCTTTCATTTCCTCCTCTCATTTACTTATCTAATCATCTCATTCAGATTCAATCATTTCCATTTTCTATTACTCTTCCTATAATTTCATTTGCAGCTTTCAATATTCCTTTTTTGGTATGTTCCCATCTTTCTTTTACTTTACCTTTCTCCCTGACCTCACTCATAATTTCTCTACTACTTCATGGAACTCAATTTTTTCATCACGGTTGATTCCCTTACAGTTCATTTTCTAAAATATCTTCCGCCTTATCTTTTTAATTGGAAACAATACTTCATCAATACTAAATCATGATCTGGCTCAGTATCCAATCTTGATAAACTGAGTGAATCAATCAAACTATTCCTAAATCTGTACCTTACTATCATATCGTCTCCCTGATATCTTTCTGAATCCCTGGGCTTCCTCATGTATACATATTTCTATGTTGGTATTTAAATCAAGTTTTTGTTATGATTAAACCCCATTTCCTGCAGAAATCTATTTATTTCTCCCCAACCTACTTCTTCCTCCCTATGTTTGCTTGGTGCCATGTAGACCTGAACAGTAATCAAGTTTGTAGTTTCATCTTTTACTTCTACTGCCTTCTCTATGCTCACTATGATTCTTTCTACCATTTAATCAGTATTTTTGCCAACCCTCACTGGCTCTCTTTTCCTCCATTGTATAACACTCCATAAATGCTGCTTCAGTAATCCCCACAGTCCTTCCATCTCACCTTGCACAGCCCTAAAATAACTATTTTTCCTCTCTCTATCTCCTGCTTTAAATTTTCTATTTTCTCAGTCCTCTACATTTTCCAAACATTCCTAACAATTACCTATTCTAACTGGTTTGGTTCTCTACCCTGTATGTATTATGCTACTGATGATAATTTTGCTTTGTAAGGATTTCATGAAATGGTAACTGCATAAGCCTTGCCTCTCCTCCTGCTGAGAATATTATAAGGCCCAGGGGGCTAGGTTCAATAATTGTCAGAACTCATTCTCAAATCTATGTCCATCATTCTTTCAAAGCATGATTAATTGAGGCAGTTTCCCACTATCTTCCTCAATAGTGTTTTAATGTGATACTATCACTCAAATTACCAGCTATACAGTTTGCATGCCTTTGCTGCCACCTCACTGATGAGCACATCCTGAGGTGATTATCTTTCATTTGGCTCTGCCCCTTCAGGCTACCAGGTATGAGTGACTCTGCCAAGAGCAATTTACATTGCTCTATAGGCTAGCCAGATAGGATAGCTATAGGGTTAATCGGAATGATAAAGCCCTTCATGGGGAGGTATACATCTATATATGTACATGAGGATATAGAAGTCCAGGGGTTAGAGCAGTAGACTACTGACGGGAGGGTCCATGGTCGATTCATCCAACCTGTGTGATTTTTTGGGAATTAGATCTTCCTGGGAAGTCATAGGCGGCGCAGGGCAAGGAACTGGCCCCTCAAACCTGATGTGTGAATTTCAAATGTCATTGGGCTTTGAACTAGGTGAGCTCTACCCCCACCATTCAAACAGACCTTCAGGTTGACAACTATGGTTTACGGTTTATTTATCATTTAAGCAAACAAATTTTATCACAGCTATTTTTCTTTTACCTGATCCTCATTGATTTCCTGAACCTGGAGAAAGGTTTTGATAGCATGGACTGGGACATAATGAATGACATGACATGAACTAACATAAAATGGATCATACTAAATGAAAGAATTAACACATGAAGAGAGCAGGCAGGAGTGAGTAAATGAGGTAGAAACTGAATTAAAAACTAAATTAACAACTTGGGGCTGAAGTTTGGCAGAAAATCTTAAAACAAGAGAGGGAATTTAAAAAAAAGTGGAAAAATTCTAACAGCTTCAAGTTGCAAGATTCCTGATATTTACAAGGCAAGATAAACAGCAAGAGAAGATTCAAGAGGGAGCGACTAAACAGAGCACTGCCGTCAAATAAGGCTTAATATTAGAAGCAATGACAGCTATAGCACAAGCAATAGTCTATATATAAGTAAGTGGTTCATAAAATACATAAGTTGAGTTTAATATTCACAAAAGTGAGAAAAGGATTATGGAAAGACCTAACAAAATAAGATTAGAAACAACAGAAATGTGAAGTGCCATATGAGAATAATGAAAATGAACTAAATACACAGAGTCCTGAGGGTATATATGCTTGCTCTGTCTGTTTTGCAAATTTGTACCTGATGATGCCGCAAGTCGGTGAAACGCGTCGTGCCGTATAATAAAATCTGTGGAAAAGTACGAGTCTTTCTTTCTATTTCAATAATGGATATCAATTACTTCCACAAAGTGAAGCCTGAAACAATAGAATATATTCGCAAAGCTAGTATGGCATTACAGGCGAAACTTTACTTAAAACTTTCGGTGAAATACAGCAGTGCATCTCTGAATATTCTCTTCAATAGCAGTTGCCTCAAAAACGGAGTGTTCCCAGCGTACGTCCAGGTTCGTGCCACTTCGTCGTCCACAACGGCCATCAGAGCGATACGCAAGGCGAAAATCCAGTGGTTAAGGGAGGAACTGAAACTGTGGTATGCAAGAAGGGATTCCTTTGCACATTATTTGTTCTGTCTGCACGTAGAACTTTGCTCTAAGTTACATTTTGCGGAATGGATTACATTTGTGGATGGTGTAAAAGAACTAGTGAGTAAAATCTCTTCTCCAGGGGAAAAAACTGAGTAACCTTATTAATAGTCCACCTCAAAATTACCAGTGCACTAATAAAGAAAACAGTCCCCGCACAGTATCGAAATTTGTTCCGGCCGCATGAGTTGTCAACCTTAGTCATCATACGTTCACTGAGGAGGAGAGTAATATCTTAAAGAAAGGGTTGAAGTTTGCTCCCTCTAAGAAAGTTTCCGAAGCCGACATTAAAAATCTAGCCGCAGATTGCGAGGTTGCCCTTCGGAACCAATCTCTGGCTACCAAACACCAAGTTGCTGAAATCATCATGTCCTCATTGAAGGAAGCAGTGCCAACAACAACCCGCTTTTCCAGCCTTCAGCAACATACGTCCACCCTCCGACGCCTGAAGAAGACTATTGGCAAGGAAGACCTCATCATCCAGAAAGCTGACAAGGGATCTAGTGTCATAGTGTTGGATAAACGAGTGTATGTGGAAAAGTGCCTTGAGTTCATCAACAACAATCCTATTACTCCGTTATCCAAAGACCCAACCGCGAGTTTCCAAAGTGAAGTGAAACGTGCCGTGTTCAAGTGTAAGTTTTTAAATGCTAGGGAAAAATTTAGTTTAATCCAAATGAACCCCTCCGCCCCCAGGTTGTACGGACTCCCCAAATTACACAAAAAAGCCATACCTATTCGGCCTGTCATCTCAGCTGTGTCCGCCCCTTCACACCTTCAGGCACGAAAATTAGACGTTTTGCTCCGAGATCTCACAGGTTTTAAACCTAAATATGGAGTTAAAAACTCTATAGAGCTAGCCCGAAAATTGAAAGATATTGATGTCCCGGAAAAAGCGAGGCTAGTCTCCTTCGACATTAGCAATTTATTTACTTGCGTACCAATATCGGAAACTTTGCTTAGGGTGGAAGAACTACTCAAGGATTCCACCATTGCCCAAAATATCTCAGACGAATTGGTCCCCCTCATCAAAATGACAGTTAACCAGAATTATTTTAGTTTCAACCACACCCTTTACAGCCAAACGGATGGGTTAGCTATGGGTTCCCCACTGTCCCCCTTCCTAGCCGAAGTCTTCCTCAATTCTGTAGAAGAACATCTTTTTAATGCTGACAATCAGCATAACAAAAACGTGGGCTATTGGTTTCGTTACGTGGACGATATACTATGCCTATGGACCGGAACCAACCGACAGTTAGACTCCTTCCTTAATTTCCTAAACACTCTTCATCGGAATATCTCCTTCTCCATGGAAAAAGACGTCAACGGCACCATCAACTTCCTCGACTTGACAATCACAATTAGGGATAATAGACACGAATTTGCAATTTATAGGAAACCCACATATACAGACCATATAATTTCTAATGATTCCGCACACCACTTTTCTCACAAACACGCAGCCCTCCACTCCATGATCCACCGCCTCCTACACATCCCCCTTTCCCCCAAAAACTTCAAAATTGAACTCGTGAATATCACTAATATAGCTACCAACAATGGTTTCAACCCCAAACTAGTTGACACATTACTACGGAAAAAACAAAAAGCAATGGCCATAAAAAGCATTTTCGTATCTCAGCCCGCAGTATCTAAAGATTTTAAGTGGTGCTCGATCCCGTTTCTGGGAGATCTTTCATATAGGATTTCCAACTGCCTACCCACCTCACTCAAAGCAGCCTTCTACTCACCCATAACCCTCTCCAAACTTCTAGCCAATGGAAAAGACACCCAGGATAGCCTTCTCAAATCAGGCATTTATAAACTGAAATGCGAGGATTGCAACAGCGTTTATGTCGGTCAGACCGGCAGGAATATCAAGTTACGAGTAAAGGAACACGCTAGGTGTCACAAAAATCAGAATAACAACTCTCTCTTCGCCAAGCATTTACTAGAATTCAACCACAGCAGTGACTTTGTCCCAGAGATATTACACACACTCCCAAAAGGATTAAAAATGGACGCTCTCGAGCAATTAGAGATTAGAAGGCACTTGGTGAACCCCAACACGACACTTTGTAATGAGCAATTATTCCCATACCCCTCCCCACTCCTCTCCGAGAAATTATCCTGGAAATGGTCAAAACAATCCATCAACGCACCTGCGAGCCCCCACCCCCCTCAAATCCTTCCAACCCTCCCGCCCCCACTCTGTCCTGAGGGTATATATGCTTGCTCTGTCTGTTTTGCAAATTTGTACCTGATGATGCCGCAAGTCGGTGAAACGCGTCGTGCCGTATAATAAAATCTGTGGAAAAGTACGAGTCTTTCTTTCTATTTCAATAATGGATATCAATTACTTCCACGAAGTGAAGCCTGAAACAATAGAATATATAAATACACAGAGTAATAAATGAGAAAGTACTCCAAAGAGTGAGGAGAAAAGTCAATGAAGGACATGCATGATGGATGGAAGATTTTTGCCAGAGGGATGACCATAACCCTACGTCAGAACACCATTTATATTTGTGGTCAAAATAGGTTTTTCTTAATATATTTCAGCTAAATGTTTTATGATGTTCCCTTATTTGTTATTCTAAAATAAATACCTATAAATACAAAAGATTTCTATTAGGAAGTGAGGGAAAGATTAAGGCACCATTATGGCACAGTACTTAAATAAAAAAACTTGCACTGGGACATATTTTCTTGTAAAAATACACTGAATCATTCTCTTTCTTCCTGTGTGGGTGGTGTGTCCATTTTATGCATAATGATTTTTAAAGCACTTTCTTCTAAGAAAGTACAGTTGTCACATCCCATTATTTGATGTAACATCTTCTCAACATTGAATGCTATTTTGTTTAGTTATTTGAAAAGATACTTAAAATCACATCATCACTTGAAATATATATTTTCGCAGCAATGATAATGCATACAGGTAAATTTATCTAAACACCTCCAATAATAATGACAAAAATTTCAGTGAGGGTCAGAGTAACTTTCTGTGAAGGGGAAATGAGGGATTTTGCTATGTCCCATGGCATTGTTGGCATTGTAAATGCACGAATGATGTTCTACCATACAATAACTAACCTTTGAATATGTTACAGTACCATTTACTTAGCTTTCAGTCTGGTATATTGACAAGAGATTACAATTTTGCACTCCCCAACTTGTTTAAAAAATTTAGCAGAGAAATTTCATGTTTATTGATATTACTTGTTCTCAGGGCTGGGCAGTACACTTTGTTTTATTTAGTTACTATGACTAAGTGATGTGACTGTAGCACCCTGAACCAGCATTTGGATATTTGAAATTAAAAGCCAGTTGAGAAAAACTATCTTTTTATAGTAGTTTCCCACCCATTTTGTTCATTCCTTAACATTATCATTTCTTTGATGATATTAATTATTTAAAATTAATTATATCAGAAGGATTATGCCTTGTACCAACAATTGGTATTCAGCATAAATACAGTCTATTCAAACTTTTTAAGATATGATGACATTCATCAGCAATAAAAAACACAAAATTTAATTACATTGGGTATGGTGAGCCATTTGGTCCAATACAATCTGGAGAGTCAACAAGCGCATCTCCCCAGGTATATTTCAGCCCTCCACTGCATTTCTGTTGCTGCAATTCTTCTGTTGCCATGGACAAAGCTATTAATGACACTAATATGAAGTTCCATTGAGGAAAGACATGAATCCACTGTCTCCTTGTAGCTGATAAGCAGGAAGAGAAGACCTAATTGGGAAGAAGAGAAAAATGTCATCAGATTGAGCTGAAAGAATAATTTTCAAATTTCAGTACATATAGCCACTTCACTTGAAAATTTAAAATGACATAGCATGTATTACATATAATTTCTTTGTTGCTCAGGCGTAACTTTATGGAATTTGCATAAAATATTGAAATGTAATGAAATAATTGACTTTGTAATTCCACACACTTTCACAAAAGTGTGTGGAATAACAAAGTCAATTATTTCATTACATTTCAATATATTACATATAATTTTAAATAACATAAATGCTTATATTTTTATAATAATAATCTGAATAATATTAGAGAATCATGATCCCTTCAAATTTTAAACCTATCAGAGTTCTGAAGAACAAATGGTTAAAACACTGTGATGGCCTCAATCAAAACATGTAACTAACTACTTGGTTCATCATGTTACTAGAACATTGATAATTTCTTAATTAAGAGAATCTATGAGAACTTGTTATATTTTTAAACTACTGAGAGAGTCAGGGTATATACAAATGCTTTCATGAATATTCTGAAAGTACCAAGCATAACACACTAAACTAAGGTAATCACTAAGGTTATACAGGATTTTTGAGCATGGCTGTGTATATACGAACATATAGAATGTACGTAGAATGTTGTGAATTAATATTTATCTTAGTTTGAGGCCAACTTATGAGTGATGCGGCTGATTAAAAAATGAAAGAAGTATCTATAGACAACATGCTTAATACATTACCACATTGAAAAGCAAGAGTAGCGTCTCTAGAGAGTTGCAAATATCAATTAAGCAATGATTAAAAGCCATAACTGTAGATGAAAAAAGCACAGAACTGCTTAAAGTCAAATTATTAAATTTAAAACTGATAAATGCCAAAGGGCTTAGTATTGTTCGATGTAGCATTACACATGAGCCATCATTTCACTTAAGAAGAGCAAATTAAACCTAAATGTTCAAATTTTAGAAATATTTTCATTGTTGGTCCAGTAATTTCATCATTTCCATAATTTCTTTTTACGATGATTCGAAGGAACAATTTTCAGAACACCCTTACGTAGAAGTGAATGCCATTTGCAAATAGTTTTGAAATTCCACCACTCTAAGGAAAAAAGCCCACATCCATCAGCAACAATAATAATAATGAGTGGATATAGCTATCCATCCACAGTATCTCTGCAGAGTTGCCAGGAATTATAGCAGAAGAAGATGTCAACAACTTTAGAATAAAATAACAATTTATTTGACACAGGATCTTGATACAATTTAAGATATAATGATCACACATGTTAAATAATTCAGTTAAGGAACATCACCGTCACACAATATGACAATCATTTAAAGGTACACCAAGCATGTATAAAATGCATAAACATGCCTGTCAATTTTTCAGACAATTATGAATAAGTAACTATGAATCTAGGGAGCTAATACATTTTTATTTAAAGTCCCAATCTATTTACTCTTGCATGATTCCAATAACTCTTTGGATGCACAAATTCTTGAAATTAAGGGAAGAGATGATTCTGAACACATTCCTAGGGTATCATAAGCACCATCCATAGGAATTCATTGAATTATAACGGCTAATTCATTTTTCCTCATTCCAGATTTAGTCCCTCTACTCGCCTCTATCCCAATAAAAATTCAAAACAGAAAATTTCTGTTGTCATTAGCATGGGAAGTCAATTTGGACCAACCATCCCCAATTCCATTCAAAAAAAAAGTCGACAGAGATCACGTTGGGCGAGGGATACCTAACGTTACTTCTCTTCAACCACTAAGAAAAACGAAAACCATAATTAATACCAGCACAGTAGTCAGCGACCTTGCGGAGAGGTAGGTAATGGGTACCGTTAACTGTTTTTACCATGCCGTTTAATGAAGATGAGCCTTGATTGTGGACAATAATAAGAGGTTATCGGGTCAAGAGGACGGAAGAACGTGAACACGGTCATTTGGAGAGACACACAGTGGCGGGACGACTGCTCACCTTAGGGGGCAGATGATGGCGGGGAAGGAGCGCGTGGCCGAATAGGACAAGTCAGCACGCAAGATCTCGTCGTCGAATGCGGATCGCGTAATCGGACTAGCACGCGGGCTGCGTACCGAATGAATAGTATAGACCTCTGAAGTCAGAAGGGCTCCTTCCTTCACTAAATCCGTGGCATTGTCACGAAAGCGGGTTGTCTTCTCGTAGCAACTAGAATTCGTCCCAATGCTATAGAAAGTCGCTTGGCGTGATCTAAAAGTTTTCCGTCTTGGGATGAGAACGATTATGAACTATGAAAATAGGCAAATTTAAACAAAAATATGTAAAAACTGTCTCTGTATGGCCGAGATTTGAGCATTTCCAGCGAAATGAAATTTTGGGTAATCATCACTCCCAACTTTCAGTTACTCATTCAATTGCATTCCGAGGTGTGCACGGGAATGGGTGGGGAAGGAGAAGTGAGATACTTGATAGGCTATTATGTAAACTGTGCTATTATGTACATTAATCAAACCTAATCGGGGCGGCGTGTGCATTAAAAACCCCATGAAGCCGTGGGCAGATAAGCATAGGTAGCAAAAATGTTACTTGACGAAGATATTATTTTTATTTACCACAAAGACCGCTGACAGGAAGAAGGAATTACAAGGGGCATTAGGGCTCAATTGAGCTGATAATTGATAACCTTCCACCCTACCTAAACCGCAGACCCTTGAATCATCGGAACCGTTTTACATCGTCTGAAACGCGCCAAGTGGTATAAGAAACAATATAAGACAGAGGTCAAGTGACAGTAGAAGCTAAATGTAACGATGGCCTACGTAAATTCGGGTCATAAGCGGAATTCGAATATGCGACCAGCGAATGTTCTACTCACTTCGGGGTTTAACTAATATTTGCTTTTTCCGGCAAACCTGAATAGTTCAGCCTTAACCATCCAGGCTCTAGAGACATTACCAGACGATATAGTAACTTGTATGAACAATTTATAAGTAAAATCCCCTGAAAAAAGTTATTTTGACTCAGCGATGCTTTTGATTGTAAGTTAATAGAGATGGATGGGTCAATATCAAGAGCACCACTAGGAACTATACTGATATGAAAAATTTAATTTCATGGAATATAATAATAAAAAATTTTTGACGAGACAAAAATAATCTCACATATCTATTAATTTTTTATTGTTTTATTAAATATTATTTTAGGCCAGATGCATTCCTATCCCAATTCAATGTTTTGAATATACCACGCGCCCACAATGATCGAGATGTTGAATACATGAGAGGGCAAGTTACACTAATCCTAAAAAGGTTGAAAATTCATTTACGATCAGTTCCGCAATCTCATCTGCTCAGAAAATCACGAGGCTAGGCTTTCCCTAAGTTTCCCAATGACGCCACCAGGATTTAAACCCCGGATCCATCACCGAAATCTTTTCCCAATACCATAAACCTCAGGATTAATTTCAATACAGAAATGGATAGTATGAATTATTTCCTTCATGACATAACCAAAAGTAAAATCTGGAAGAAATCAAACGCTACAGGCTGAACTCACTTATTCACAAGCCTGAATAGTAGGGGCACCTCTCTTCGAATAAGCTAATAATTAATTTTGGATAATAATATGACCGCTAAGGGAAATTCATATATTCGCAAACCAACTCGGTATTTATTTAAAGGCATGACATTAATGTGACCCAGACAAAACGAAAACCTGAACTTGGAAATGATTAATCCGTTGGTAATTGTACTAATGCGGCATTTCCACGATAGAAAAAATGAAGATCTTTAGCGAAAAAAGGAATGTAGGGAACATGAGTATTAAAGGTGTAACGTATGGGAAAATTACGCACAATTACTCATAAAATCTCGGTTGCATCTTAAAAAGCCCTGGTTCCAAATCTTAAGTGGGGCTGCAGACTCGTGTCTCGTTCCTTTCGAGACTAGCAGATGGCATGCCTCCGACCCCAAAGCACTTACTGCGGGCACTGCATAAAAATTTGAATAACGAGGTTTACTTCTTTGAAATCGTTCGAACGCACTGGACTGCTAGATGATGATGATGATGATGATGATGGGATTTAAATGGACTTACATTAAAGAGTAATTTCAAAAATAAAAACACAGAACTAGTTTGGAAAAAAGACAATACCCTCACCAAGCTTTTTCTGTCATTCCGAACGAGATCGGGTTTTTAGCTTCATAAAATTAAGCCAAAGAAAAAATAACCACACAGTAATTACATCCGCGGAAATCGAAGCATCCTAGTGAATTTAATTCTCATTAGAAGTTCATATTATTTACTGGAAAAAATGTAGGATAGTCATTCAGTTTTTTTTAAATAAATGTTTGCCGGGTGGTTAGCCTGGTCTGAATCGCACTCGCAAGGTTGCTAGTTCGAGGTCAAAAATATTCATGGATGTTGTGTAAACTCTGACGGTTTTACACTTGGGAAACTAGCAGTCGAGCAAAAAGTGGCATCCTAGGGACCAGGGCCACCAGAAGTGTATGCATGGCAACGACTAAGTTAATTAGCGAATTTAATTGTCAAACAGCTTGATTAAATTACACGGCAAACTTTTCAATAATAACCAAATAGGAATCGTTATTTAAAATATATCATTAGAGTGATTTAGGAAAAAAGAAGGAAAATTTTCAAACTCTTTATGAGGAAACAAATCGTGAATGGTAAATGACGGTATAGTTTCACATCCTACCTATCTATTCCGCATTCCTGGGCAGTGACCTCAACAGGAAAGACAAATCGGGCTGTCTCCCTTTGCATCAAATGCCCATGACCGAGTCGTAGGACTGAAGATATTTCACACCAGAGGGCGACGACCATATAAACTATACAAAGGACTTAGTCCAAATACAAAGTGATGAAAATGGCCTACTATACGAAAGGACATCCTTAGTGCAAATTGCATCCTCTTGCAGATAATTTCCAATTCTCCCAACATACTATATATTGTCATTGAGGATTTTTTTGAGATTTTCAGGAAAATTAATCTCCAGCGGCGAGGGACTTAAAGGACGACCTAACATGTAAGTTGGAAACGTCGACAGGACCAATATTTATGAAAGATTGCATATTTGTGACAATAAACTCCATTGCACATAGGTAAAATGCGTATGGAACTGACATTTGCTGAAACATAGGGAAGTAATGAAATCGAGAAGCGGCGGCAAGGCATAAGCGATAAGAAAGGTTTACTTCACACATCTCACGGTATTTATGGCGAAAATGTCACATGAGAACTTTAAGATTAGAGTGGCATAAGGAAAAGAAGTAACTATGATAAGGAACGAATTGATGACCCGAAACTTCGGAAGTAAATCCGTAAAGAAAAGATTGAAGAACACAGAGTGCAGTGCACTCGTAGTGGGGTTCCTAAAACTGACCTTCAACCAGGTCGATGAATTAGGAGAAAGAGGAAAAATGGAAACACTTAGCTGGATACAGAAGACGACGAAAAAAAAGATGAAGTCGGAAAGTCATTGGAGTAGTTATTGAGATGCAGGGGTGCTGCAGTATAGAGGGTAAAATACAAGATTAGCAAAGAAGGCAAGTTAGAGCCGAAGAATATTGCTCTTCTTGGAAGTGCCCGCACAAATTAAGAGTCGAATATCAGTACTGTTGTAGAATTTTTCAGTAATTAAGTGATGAATAATATGGTTTCAAAAACGGAGCCACGAAGCTATGCATAAAACTACGTGATATTCGAACAGGCGGATATCCTGGTGGGACGATCTTTTTTAGCCTACTTCACCCACGCACAAAAAGACTGGAGAAAGTAGTCGAGCAAAACAAGTTCACGATGGTCCTTTCCCTAAATGATTAATACACGTAGACCTAAATTTTTGCCCATTATAAGAGGAAATTACGGTATCCCACAACCGTCGAGATCCAGATGCTCTTGTGAACGGAAAAGGACATCTAGTGAAAACTTATCAATGATAAAGCGCGTGAAGAATTAGACAGAACCAGGGCGAATCAAGTGGGCTAGTGACATAAATGCAATCTAGTAGAAATAAGTGCAACCCATAAGCAGTGAGGGGGAATCACTTTTTAATACAACCGAATTATTGAGAACGATTTATTTTAAGTACTTACTACATGTAGTAAGTACCTAAAGGGTACCTTAGCTACTTACTACATCATTTTTTACAGGTTGCTCTAACACCGTTTACCATTAATACCGAATACATGGAAAACTATTGCTGCATGGAAAAATACCAAATTTAGAAATCGGTCGGTGAAATCGTATGATTGCTTAATGTCTTTATTAATATTTATTACCGTATTAAACAAATCAAATTTCAGATAAAAAGATTTGAGACATGGCGAATCCAAATTTTGGGTTTGTGGCGAAACTACGAGCGAAACTCGTAAAAGTGGGGAAACTTCTAATTTTCGTCAAAAATAGTGACTAGGCTGACAGTCTACTGGGATTAGTATGAAATTTTTAACCCAAGAATATCATCAATGCGGGAAAGGAATTGTTCTTTTAGGGCTTCAACTAAGCAACCGTTGGTTTAAGTCAGTTAATGACTAAACTAACCATTGGCTGAAATCGGAATGCTGCCCAGGAGGTATGGCATTGTGACAAGTGCAAATAGGTTCATTTTCATAACATTTATAGTATACTAAATACACGTATGTACTTCTTCCTGAAGAATTAGAATCTAATAGTAATTAACACCGTGGCAAATATTGTATTTGCATTCATTTTAATTTTTTCAAGTTTGTTCGGAGTTGAATTAACGCATGATGAAAAATATTTAGGGGTCACAAATTCCTATTGAATATAAAGCGAAAATTATATGGAGATTATCGGTCTCACCTTTAACTTAAGGATACTTCTCACTTAACTCATCTCTAGATTCTTTACATCTTGCTGGAATCTGTCCTGTTTCGGTTAACACGTGAACCTTGCCCATTGCATCTCAAACAGTGAGCGACAGTGTTTCCGACTTTCTATACAGCGACCCATTTCACCATGTCTTTGTAACCTCCCCATATTTAGCTCTTTCTACTTTCGTCTTTCTAAAACTGAATTTAGGTCCTTCTATTTCTTATTTTTATTTGTCATCAACTATCTCATCTGCAGTTCATGATTTCCTCATCTTTTCCCATTTAACGTTCTTGTTGCTTTGCTTGAAGCTTTCGTTATTCCTATTTTAAGAATTCCCCAACCATCTTCGACTCCACCCATCTCGGGACCTTATGGTCTCAATTTTGCCCTAATAAAGACGTTTATCCATCTGGTCCTCACTTTGGATTTTATCAACTGCTTAATAGTGTTCATTTATTTTCGCTCATTCGCTCTAAAGCTCCTATATTCAATTCCCTTGTATTTATTTCCTTTGCATCCTCTTGAATTTGACATTTAACTTAAAAAGCACTAAAATGATCCGAATTAGCAACAGTTCCCGGGTGTCTTACTGGGCAATTTCTTTTAATGGATTTAAATTTATTAACTATGAATTAGCATTTGAAATTTGAGATGGCTTTGGGGAGAAATACTGAGAGTGAGAAACAAGTGGACGCGGGAGACACAGTATTGAGGGGCAATTGGATAGTGAAAGCGTTAAGAGAAACGAAAAATGCTTGGGAAGCAAGGTAGAGGGAGGAAAAAATAGCTATTTTGGATTGAATTAAGGGAAATAGGAAGCACGTAAAGCTAAATGATGAGATATTATAACATATACTGGGGCGTTTAAAGACATTTTGCATCATGTTAGTCTTGGATCAAGCGTAGTGTGTAACAACAGGACTCATCCAAAATCTACCCAAAACTAGCAGACTACTGTTACTAACAATACTTAAAAGATAGAAATTATTTGTTCAGAAATGAAAATGTTTGCAAAATATCACTCCTAAGACTAGTTCAGACTAGTGAGAAATTATAATCAGTCATTATTTCAAAACTGTCAATGATTCGTTTCAAAAACAAAGCGGCGTTTAAGTGTTTGCGATAAAAGTTCGTAGGAAAACTGTCTAATAATGTCGAAGGAGAGACTTTTCCATTCACCTCCTCCTCACAGTGGTTCCTTAACAAAAACGAGCTGCAACGCTGGACAGAAGACGTTATTTTAAACAATACGAACTATACTTGAAAGTCGCTCGCCGTTTGTAAAACAAAGGTCGCCTCAAGTGACGCATTATAAAAGGTTAACGTCAGTACAGCATCATGAGGTTGAACAATCGGGCGTAACATTTTCAAGTTAAGACCCTATTTTCAACTGCCTGATCTGTTTCAGAAGGGAAACCATAGTTCCAGGCAGAAGAATTATCAAACGCCAAAGATATATACGAGGATACATTTTTGCTTTTCAGGACGCACCAGTAACACTCGCCTCGATGAACCGAGACGATTCACATACAGCGCGAAGTTTCACAGAATGTACAAGCTATACCTAAGGCATAGACTAAGTAAGACATAGTTGATTAAGCGGTGGTCACAGACAACTAACATTTTTCTCTCTATTAAGTACGCTAAGGAGTAACATAACTAGAAAATTCTTTGTCAGCACGCTACTTTTGGTCGTTCATCTTTATTCTCACAAACACTCTATTTTATTTCTCCTTACCGTGATTATTTCGTCTTTCCTAACCAGGATCCCACATTTATCTCACACATATTCCATTTTATTTAGTCTCAACGTGATTATTCCATATTCCTAAACCATACTTCTCAACTTCACTCCTCTCCTATTCCAATACCTTGCCACTATCAAGTTCTTTCTCTCAGGATTGTAACCAATTATTTTCCTGGTTTCTCAAGTATCGTTATGTTATATGCAATTGATCAACTTGAGACTGTTTGTTTGCATGTAAATATATCTTAAATATTTTTCGGATAGCTGCTTTTATCGTTAATAATATTGAACCAATATCCTCATATATGTAGTCTAATCTCCTTCTGCTATATTTTGCTTCTAGCACGGATACTTTAACCAATACCTCTATAACCACCTCCTAATATTAATTTCTGTGTATCTGCGAATTAATTCTGCAATTTTTGCCTTGTACTCGTTCCATCTTATTCCACACAAATTAAACGAGCTTAAACTACATCTATCCGTAGTCATTTGTTTTACCTCTCCTACCATCCCATATATTCAAAGAACTGTGGATAATACCACAACAGTTACTTTAACGGAGATTCCGCTGATGTGCACAGAAATTTGAGAATTTTATAGTGCAAAAAGAATTCTCCCTGACCGGGATTAGGACCCGGAAATATAAATTCCGAGTGTAAGAGATTGCCCCGGGAGCTTAACTGGCTAAATCATTCGACTATTGGATATCGAAGGATCCGGGTGCGAATACAGGTAAAGGAAAATCACTTGGGCATTAAAATTCTCGCATTACCTTCCCTTAGCTTAACATCACTCTAATATTTCGTTTTCCTTTCCTAACTGCTGCCATCCTCGCCTTTTACGCTACTGCTAACTAGTTGGTCCAAATATTTTGCGCAATGACGTACGTGGAGATGTATCTTTGCAACTCCATTGGGCTTAGTCTCAGAGCTTCCAAGATTTATTGCTCTTTTGTCCTGTCTATCATTGAAAGACATATCTGTGCTTTGATGCTATTGTTTTGGTTGAGTGCAGCTAAAAGCTTTAAATTCACATACCTCCTCTTTGAGCAAAAGAAACTTTTCATTGATTTTAAACGATATTCTCAAAAAGTAAAAAAATACTATATAATTAGTATTCAGGAAGATTATGCAATAAATAAGTATCGTTCTACTAGGTGTGCCGCGGGGAAGCGGAAACTTGTAGTAAGTGCCTCGCCAGTGAACGAAAGGTCTGTTAAAGTTTCTACCGTAAGGGATTTGTTTAGACAAAGGAGGAATGAAAAAAATCGCTTTATGGCACTCAATTTGCAACAAAGCCGCAGCCATCAAAAAAGGCTGGAGGTGAATTTTGCTAACGCAAAATATAAGAAACGGGAAAGAAGACTACAAAGAACCCCATGCTCGACTATAGAAAATCGCCAATGAATTCATATTCCACCAGTGGCAGCTGAATGGGTGTACGTATTGTTTCAATCATATCCAGGATCATCAGGATGGAGGAACATAGAAGGTTTAATAGAGCAGGATGCATAGAATAATATTCACCATTGAATCCAATCCTCAAATAATCTTCTTCCAACAATGACGTCCGAGCCTGTGTAAAACGACCCACACCCAGTTTTATGTTTACATACCCAAACTCCATTTTCAGTCTTTGTGCATTATGCACGTGCCGTAACAGAGGGAAACGCTTCGCACCGATAAGCATCCGCATAAAGCTTAAAGAATTGCGTTTTGATGCCACAAATCTCCGAAACGTAAAATGCTATCCCTTCACAAGGCTGTCATTTGTGGAAATTACGGAGGCGGTGGTCGAGTGGTGTTAAAATGAGATTAAGGTCCTGAGCAAATATTATGTAATGAAGTGGCACTCGGTGGGAATTTTTGGGGAAGTGGGCCGGTACATTTTTTAGAGCGAAGGAAGTGGAGTGAGAAAAGCAGGGAAAGGGGGACCGTAATTGGTGAAAAATAGAATGACGCCAAGAAGGGACCAACTCTTAGCGTACCGCTAGCAACAGAAATGACCAAGTTAAAAAAATATGCATTATAAAAATGTTTCACTTAATTGCAAACGTTTATAAGGTTTCCTGAATAGCTTGATTCTTTATTTTAGAACTCCGAACTAGATATTTAATAACTGCCGCAAAAAATCAAATGCCAATATAGGTGGTAAAAGTGCCTACATGTACATAAACTAGAATGAGAATAGATAAAAATATATGCAATTAAATAGTACCTATATAAGAGAAACACTGAAAAAGCAACTGATATACTGCATCTATGATTCAATGTAATTGTTAAACCATGCATGCATACTTTAAAGTTCAGCATCAACTTTAGGCGCAAAGTCGATTCAGTACGAAAAACGATAATTTTCTGCAAAAGGGAAATTGGAAAAGAACAAACAGAGATTTCTAAATCTGTATTTCATTTTTCCTCACGATAGAACCACATAGAAGTCGTATTATTTGGTTTAGAGATATAATCAAGAATATGTAACCAAATTATATTCCGCTCGAGCCATTGCTTGGTTCACCAGATAACGTTATTGCGCATAATATATAAACGGAATGTATGCTCTACAGACTGCTTTCTCAGGACGTACATCATGAAGAGCAAATTTCTACACGAAAAACTTGAAGAGGTATGTTGCGTACCGCAGGGATTCATTTAGGCGCGAATTGGCATACCATTATTGTTAATATTTATGATGCGGTCTATGTAGGTACCAAATGAATAAATGGCAGTCAAAAGCGATAAACCTGAGGGGACAACAGTGAGAAAAACTGTGAGATAACTCACCGCGATACGTGTAATTTACCTAAAAAATTAGCTAAACACTGTCTAAAACACTAACAAGAAATTTTAAACGATAACGGCACATCGATTAAGCTGATTCCGCGGAATTTCCTGATTAATTGCGCCGGAAAATGTTCACACATGACAAGCCAAGGTATGATCGCCGAGCATTTTGCGCGCAAGGCAACTGTCATTGAAAGCAGTGTGTGAGGCGCAGACGAATCACGTAGGGCGGATTCCGACCCACCTCCCCCTAAACTGCCCGTTAGTACTTTCACACGACACTGGGCGGCCGCCAAACCCCATGCCCCTTTTTTCTTCCGGGAGACCACATCGCTGAATGGGTCAGTGGCAAGCAGGTCATCTCTCTCTATTGGTTACGTAGGTTGGACCGCTTAATTCCTCCAATACCGGTAAGGCAAGGGTGCCACTTCGCCAGGCTCAACGCCTTGACATTTGCTGAAGATCCAAGGCGGCGAATGGACTGGGGAGGAGGTGGACGTAAAAAAAATGTTATTCAAGCATCCGTGACAGTACGCTGTAGATTTCGGTTGTATTTGCACCTAAGGCTATGTTATATCGCACCATATGGCCTAAGTAACCAACCCAATGATACAACACTGATGGCCGAAATGGAATTCGGGCCCGTGAACTTCTGAGTTTCGGAAGCGAACTGACGACTACAGTCGACCATGCATGTTAAATGAGAGCTCTCAGTGCAATTTGACGGAAACACGCGAAAATGTACGAATTACTTCAAATAGTGGCGTCGCAAAGTTTCAACAGCCAGATATTTCAGTAACTAATCACAATTTAGGTATTTTATGCCAATAAATAATTGTACATTTTTGCATTTAAAATGTTTACGCAGAAGTTGGAGGAGGAGAGAAGAAAAATTAACTTTGTCTTTGCAATGATCCCAGGGCTGAGGCAATTCTGATGAACCGCCAAAAAATGACGCCAGGGCTCAACATCTCGAAGGTCGTGAATTGAACCTCGGTTCTAATGAGATTCAAATCGTGACCTTCGTATTAAACGAAGACTCGAACATCGAGTCGGATGGTTTGCATAATAAAAAGTAAACAGAAATATCGTAAATAATCGAGCGATTTCGCAGTTTTATGCATCTCAAAATGCTATTTCATGACGCCAATGGCAGTGGCGGAATTCAAACCTCCAGTCGGTACAATATCCACCAGAATATCTCGGAAAGAAAGTACGACTTGATACTATCTTATCATCATATTTGCTTAGGTATTGCGTGGTAGGATTTTAATATAATGCTGCTAATAATAAAATTCATTTAAAAGACTTTTCTGAGAAAATTAATTTTGGAGGCTAACGGTATGTGACTCATTCTTACAGTGATTGGAAGTTTCGTGCTTCCTCGTTCAACTCCAAATGTTCCATTGTCTTAGAAAGCTATGCACATCGTCTTAAAGAACGAGAAAGACTTTTTCATTGTATCAAAAATCGAAAATATTTGAAAAATTAGTTTTTCTTAATATGCACAAACATTCTATGCTCTTCCGAAACGAAATAATCGAAGAGCATTGGAGAATACGTCAATCCTTGAGATAAAACTCTAGCACAAGAAAAACACCACCCTAAAAAACCCACCCACTCCAAAGTTATCCAAATCTGAGACTTTATTCCTTCCGTGTGTACTAATGACTTCTCAGGATTAACATCAAACTCGGCGGTAGCCAGTGACCATCTTTCGAAATGTCTACCTAAAATTCTCATCGGATATGTCTAAAACTGGAGTTTTCAGTTCATCAACCCTCATTCGCGAGAGAGAAGAGGAAATCGGCCCATATTAGTCATACTTTCCATTGCTGGGAAGGAATTCGTCGCCACGGTGAGACATGCAGCGGCCGTGTTATCGTAGTTTCACATATAAATTACGAGTGGTTCGAATGTCTGTCGAATGCGGGAACTACAGCTTTTGACGTAAAGGAAAAACCATAAATCACATTTATATATATGGTGGGAAAATGAAATAGATGGTGCACATACATGCATCGGTAGATTAACCATTTAACTTTTCTGGGAGCATCTTCGAACCAATTTCAGGACAATTATGCGTCGATGCTAAAATTAAATAGCTATCTCATTGGAGTGTAGAACTCGAATGAAAATGGCACTCAGAAGCGAACACAAATGAACAATTACTTCGAATGGTTCCTTGAATCATCTCTCTTCGCTTAACATACCTAATTACTACTCTGTTACTTGGGAAAATTGTTTTATTGGAAAATTAGCAACAGTTGCTTCCGCGCTTCCATTTGGTTGCTTCTTAAATGAATCTAAGTATTAATAAGGAATGAACCACGGACACAACTGAAAACGGGCAATCATTTTGGTCATTATTAATTAAAAATTGAATGCTTTTACATAGAAAGTACAACCATAAAGAATCTTGCTGTTTATTTCCTAATTTAAAGTAGCATATATGAATTAGTAACTGAAATTAACACATAAAAGAAAAAAAAATGTTGGCTAAAAACAAATTAATTTTTAATTGTCTTCTAACGCATACCTATTAGCTATATTGTAATAAGAATTTCAATCATAATTGCAGTTTTCCTGGCCAACTTCTAAATTAAAAAATATACCCTGTCATTAATCCCTTCAAGAGCATTTCATTTCGTGAGACTAACGACACAAAATGTCCTTCAAGCCCATGCCAAATATTACAATAACTCATTCTTTAGCTCTGCATGTATTTT
Organism: Hetaerina americana; assembly: GCF_022747635.1. Lineage (NCBI taxonomy): Eukaryota > Metazoa > Arthropoda > Insecta > Odonata > Calopterygidae > Hetaerina > Hetaerina americana. Next base: position 39,367,561 of record NW_027286181.1, read on the forward strand.
ATTTCCCTTAATTCAATCCGAAACGCCTATTCTTTTCCTCTTTCTAATTCGTTTTCCCAGCATTATCCCCAATATTACTGTCTTCAACATCCGATATCGCTTTTCAGAATACAGGTACACTGCATCTACTTATCCTGCCTTCTTCGAAATTTTCCCTAGAATATTCTCTATTCTCAAAACAGGCCTAAAACTTTGTTTCCAGTTTTCCTTTCCGTCCATTATATTTTTTTCCATTCCTCTTATCTATGCTTATCCACTTCCCTAAACGACGAAATAATTTCTCAACAATTCGGTGCAATGATTCACTAAAATGCTTCGGGCGTATGCGGGCAGTTGGCACATACCCTACTTGCTGGTGTGAATGTGGGTTATGTTGTAACTACCGAAATCTCTCTGATATTGGCAGAAAATAACTATAATGGTAATTCAAAGAAAATTTAAGAGAGTATCATGTGAACTAGCCTCTCACAGGCCCAAGGATTAGTTTGATTAAACTTCATACAGTGTGCATTTCAACACTATTTATGTAAAATCACGCGCAATAACCGTTAAACGCCAAAGAATGAGTGGCTTAATTATACTCAGTGATATTATCTCCATGAAAGTCTAAATATATGAAGTTCAATTCAACTCTCTGAAATACTCGCATTTTTGTGCGAACCTGACGGCAGTCCTTCTTAAGTCAACGTAGGGTTATTTATAAGAATTTCTGTGGCTTATCATTATAACAGAAATCCGCGGGTTATGGTAGGTTTTGGATGGACATAACTACCAAATAAATATCACGTATCTCCTAAATAAATATCTCCTAAAAAAAGCATTACCCAACGTCCTACTATACAACAAAGCCCCTCTTCATCTCCGCATACTCCCTTCCTCCCTTAATTCCTTCCAATGTCCTCAGTAAACCTGACTGATTTTATGAATTCCCTGCGGACTTTCATTCCTATATCTAGTTCTCCCCATGCCTCTTTAATCATTTTACTCCAAATATATATTGAACAGCACAGGTGATAATGGATTATACCTCTTCCTAACACTGCCCATCCGGACACTCCATCCCCCACTCGCATTTGACCAGTCTGAGACATGTGTAGGTTGTGGATTACCCTCCAATCCTTCCAATATTTTCCTATTTTCTTTGAATAAGTACTTCAAAAAATATCTGAAAGCAATGTTTAAGCAATAACGCAGGCCGTTAGCTTATGCTAACCAGGTTTACTACAGCTACGTAAAAATTAAAACTACCGAGCGCCTTCGCCATTACTTCAACCAGAGTAGGAACTCCATCGGTCTCAATAAGAAACAAGGGCAACCTAAAAATCTAAAATAGTCTATCAAAAATCACCTAAGCCAGTAAGTACAAGTAATACCAACGCCACAAACAATATGCATGAATCCCATGGCCTTATCTTATAGGAACCGTATCTTTTAGCAACAATATTCGGGTACCCAAACAAGGCTAATGCTCATGTTCAATTACCAATCGAGTGCCCAATAAGCCTATGGCTCGGCCAAATGAAACAGGCAAGGTTAAAGAGAGCCATTCCTAGTCTTCCGACACCGTTTCATCGCAAGCGCTCTCGTCAGCAAGGGCCCCATCGTCCTCCATCCCCTCCCTCACAAAATAGCGGATTAGTTGGGCATGCCGGCGATACCCAAGGTCTCGAGGACTCAAAACAATAGGCACCCACATAAGCCAGTCGTGGTGCGGATGTCAAGTGAAAGCCGCACAGGCCAAACCTTACTCTTACGCATGGGGATGACCCGATTCCAACTCCATAGAGTCCGACGATTATTTTTTCACGACATGGCCGTAATTCAGACGGTGAGGCATCGAAGAGGGGCTGGGTGGAATGAGTTTGGGAGGAAGCGGCAGCGGGGCTGTCCTTCCTCTCTAAACCTTTGGAATCCGGAGCCGTGGGGCGACTCTCCCATGCATGCTAATCAAATATATTGACGTGATCGATTCATGGTCGCGTTTTCGAAGGCACGAACTTCACACAAACCCTGAGAGATTTCGGTCCTTTGCTGAAGAAAAAACATTGAGCCAGAATGAGAAGCTGCTCAATTAACGAACAAATCAGTGTTCACGGTAAAAAAATCGCTTAAACATATTAAAAAGTGATTTATAGTTTCGTACGTTATACCGGATTATCCAACTACGAGCAAACTTTGACGGAACACAGGGGCTGGAGTTCTTACCTTGCACCCGGACGCAGGCAATCGTAGATATCAGTCGACATATCGGCACATGCTGAACACATCCAATTTGTGGAAACTCGCCGTCGATAACCCACTAAATTTTAAGTAAATCTAATAAACAATCGAATCAAAATGCAAATTTACATATCGCAACTATGAAATACGAAGATCTGAGTCCTTCGAAATTTATCCACGTTAACTGAGCATCTGTTGCTAATTTTTTCAAGTAGTTTTAGGTTCCATTGTTAAATTTTTCACTACATAATTTTTTTTTTGGCTAGAGGTACGAATCAGCCAGTGTTTTCCGTAGGAATGCGACAATGATGAACATAATTTCGCTTTATAATCATACCACGAAAAAGTTCCATAGCTAATGCCAGGAAATTACTACTTGCAAGCTAATATTTTAACCTACACCAATACGAATATCATTCCGGCAACCCCACAGGCATATAGTATTACAGTAGGGGCCAATTAAGTGCAGGACAATGTCGGAATAGCATTGACACATTATATAAATATGTCAGCTAGCTGCCGTAAATCGGCGCCTTGTCAATAAGACAAGACAGGACGTGACTTTAAAAAATAAAATCCTACAATAATCAATACTTATTTTAAAGTACAATTAAATCACATACTACAAATGTAATTAGCATTTTCTACCAGGTAATTAGCATTTTGCCACATAAGAGCTAAATATACTTAAAGTTACTAATATTTTTTCATTTCTTATCTCAGTATGAATTTACGATGCCTGTACACAATATCAGTTCTAGGATTTACCGTATTATAAACGTATCTTTTCATATACTCTCGGTTATTTTCTGTTATATGTGTGGTAGACTTTTTTAATAAATAAACTGCTATAGTTATAACGAAATATTTTATATTATATTTTTGCTAAAGAGAAATCAAACAAATCTTCTCAATTATGCCACAAATGGAGATGAATACTACCAATCATTGTGAAATAGGTCGGCCACAAATGAGTGAGTCTTTGATAATTAGTTCATAAACGATTCAGCCGAGTGGGGCTAAAAGACCGAGTAAGTTTTCCACGCTTCCATGGGGGCATAACGCCCGTACCTGGAATCGTGTCAATAAACCGAGAAAAAACTGTCAAATATATCAACTTGAATTACAAACTCATTCAAGTGCATAGATAAATGAAACGAATGCCATTAGCAGAATTACCACAAGATGCAGTCTCAGCCAAGCAAGCGGTGAACCGGTATTTATGGGAGACATCAAGACAAACGACCGGGCAAGGGACAAAAAGTCCTAAAAAAAAGTACTGGTTACAATTCTAACGGATGTACAGCAAAAAGAAACCGCCAATTTCCACAGGTTAATGCAGTAAAAAGGAAACAAATCACATGAATGCTTTCACATTTAATGCGTAATTTATTCGTGGGGACACAAGTGCAATGATTTAGATTAGATGATCACACTGATTTGTGAATCCTGAATTGAGTCGTGGAATACTACCTTGATCAAAAAGTTCCCGGAATAACCACCGTGTGGCGCTCCCATCGTTCCGATTTGAGTTCTGTTTTTTTTGTTAAATTGGTACATCTGTTGTTGATATTCCCTTTAAATCTTAGTGTCATAACTTGACATTTGCAAAAGTTACGGTCGGTTTTCGGTATGTCCATCAGTTCTTCCTGCGATTTTTCCATTACTTCCTCTCGGCTGCTAAAACGCGTTCCCCGTAATGGTTTTTTAACTCGATTGAACAGAAAGAAGTCACAGGGAGCCAAATCAGGTGAATTCGGTGGCTGTTGGATGGTATTTGTTGCATTTTTCGTCAAAAAATTACGAATAATGATAGCACTGTGCGACGGTGCGTTATCATGGTGCAAAATCCACGAGTTTTCTGCCCACATTTCTGGTCTCTTTCGGCGAATTGCTTCACGCAAACGTCTCATAACGCCCAAATAATACTCTTTGTTTACTGTCTGGCCTTCTGGCAAAAATTCATGATGCACTACACCGTTGTAATCCATGAAAACCGTCAGCATTGCCTCCTTTTTTGACTGAAAACGACGTGGTTTTTTTGGTCTCGGCTCATTTGGTGAACGCCATTCACTTGCCTGATGTCTGGATTGCGTGTCGTACTCATAAACCCACGTCTCGTCTCCAGTAATGATCCTTTTGATGAATGTGGGATCGGATTCAGCCTCGCAAATCATGTCTTTTGCGACGTCAACACGGTCTCTTTTTTGCATGAAATTGAGGTCTTTTGGAACCAACTTTGCTGCTACACGACGGAAACCCAAATCATTAACCACAATGTCTTGGGCGGATCCATAGGCAATGTTCAAGTCCTCCGCTATTTCTCTGATGGTTAATTTGCGGTTATTGACCAACATTTCTTTTACTTTATCAATTTTTTCACCGACTTTCGATGTCGATGGTCTGCCACTGCGTTCATCATCTTCGATTGACTCACGACCACTTCTGAACCGCTCGTGCCACTGGTAAACGACCGTTTTTTTTAGAGAATCGTTGCCGAAACACTTTTCCAACATTTCCAACGTCCGTGCGCCACTAAATCCGTTTTTTACGCAAAATTTAATACAAGTTCGTTGTTGCAAATTAAATCCATTTCTGCAATTGTAAAAAATCGCCAACACACACAGAGATAGATGTACTCTTGGCTACGTAACTTTTGCAAATGTCAAGTTATGACACTAAGATTTAAAGGGAATATCAACAACAGATGTACCAATTTAACAAAAAAAACAGAACTCAAATCGGAACGATGGGAGCGCCACACGGTGGTTATTCCGGGAACTTTTTGATCAAGGTAGTATGGCACGCTCAAAAAGTGTCCACATATTTATAGCGATCAAATCATCCAAAAACGATAAAATACGAATACGACACGAATGAAAGTAACTGAGAGGCTGCCCATTAATTTATTCACTGCCTTGGTCAGGTCTGTGGAACAGTAATCATGAATAAATAATTTATCAAGTTCTTTTGGAGTTTACCGGTCCTAAAATGGTCGGCCAAATGAAAACTATTATTGAGAAAATCTCAAATTATTATTTTTTATATAAAAAATGCATCCGACCTCGTAAGTAATGCTTCCGAGAGAAATTAAAATGAGAATAAATTTTATAGCAAAGTAGATGAAACTATGTCTTATGAAATATTTTTTTCTCACACGTCCTCTTAAATATTTTTACTATCCTTACGCAAATCATCGGTCTTTTTCTTTCTCATAAACACCACCAGTCCACTGGAAAAATTTAATGATAACCTCTTTTGCACTTGGTTCAAGTATCCACTGCCCAAACTCACTATGTTCCTCTCACTAGTAACACCCAAGTTATGTGGCTTCTTATCGTCCGTTGTCCCAGGGTTACAACCCATCACGCCAGCCAGTTCAACTACACAAGTGGCCAGTTCAACTACACAATTGGCCGGTGATACAAAAATGAAGCCATGCTCCGGGCGAATTACACCCACAACGGCTTTTACCACACGGGATCAATTTCCGAAACTCAAAATTTTAATAACGTTTGAAGTTTCATTTACATTCTACCAGAATAGACAATTACAAATAATTTCTACATTATTAAACTAAAAAAATTCAAACATGGCCAACCCAATGTTTGATAAATTCATAACTCTTGCGAGATAGAATCGCGAGATACATTTAGGTTTCGAGTGAACACAATAGCTTGGTCAACCTTGAAAACAACCTTTGCTGCTGTACAATGGTAAACACGAAATAATGCACATAAATATGAAAGTCTCTGTTTTAGTCTTTAAAACACGATCAATAGCTTTCCATGAAAGTTTTTTTTTTACTTATATCTACACCTATTTTTTCTTTCCTCAAGTGATCGACCTGTTTGACGGCACGTATAAAAGCACAACCGAGTCAATCAATTCAATGCTTCTTCTTTCTATTCCAGCTTTTGTTTAACAAACACGTTATGCTTTCTTTACATTTTGAAGTCTATTATTGCAATTTAATGTTTTTACGAATAGAGAATTAGTCTAATTTACATGAAATACAGTCTTTCTAGCGAACGCAAGCATAAAGAATGCTGATCGACGCTATTGCACTACATACTCCTAGCTTCGTTGACTTGTGCCATCAGGAAGAAAGGAAAATCACCAAGCACTAAATTGATAATGCTGTTATGGCTTAACGTACCCCAACTTACATCATCCGTGAGTTCCATCAATGTCACCAATGAATGCATTTATTTTACGATAGTTTCCTAAATAATTAAAAAAATATCTTCACGCATACCAAACACTACCAAGAGCACGGCATTTCAAAAGCGTCAAGAAGCTCCATTTTGTAATAAGGACTAATATTTTTTGATAGAGTTCGTAGGGCTGAGGCTATTTAACGGGCGAAATATTATTTGAAGCACTCTCCAAATATTAGGCGTCAACTTGTTCGGTCATTGGCTTACAGGATGTATAGCGAATTCCAAAACGATGAGGTTTTTCGCCACAGGAATGGTGGCAGCATTCTTACTTCGTCCTCGTCGGTACCGTTTTGTTTCATTATTCATGAAATTTCCACCCTTGCGGGGAATTCAACTGTGCAAGAGACCGAGAACTGTTTTCCGGCAAATTAAAAGTCGACTACGGCATTCAGGAAGAAGAATACATTTGTTTGATAGAAGAGGCTTTTTTCAATGAATAAAATGGAAAAATCAACATCAAATTATACGGTATCCTTTCTTTTCCCTAAAAACATTCGGACTGGAGTAAAGACTGTAATTATTTGATCACGAATGATATGTAACATGCAATTAAAACAAGATAATACACTTACGCACGCACGAAATATGAATAAACAACGACATTTTACTGGTTTTCAACAAGGAAATATGCCAAGATCAGGACAACCCTTCATTCAAACTCACACTCGATAAGTTATTCTCGGACGGTTAAAACCAATGCCCGTGAAGGTTTTTTTTCCCGAGATAATTTTAAAACCATCGATTATAAAATGACGAGGTAAGTGCCGTTTATACATGCGAACAAAATATTCGTGGCTTGAGCGAGTCTCCATGGTTACAGCCGAACCACAGTGGAGCATGAAAACCGTTACGCACAAGAAATTTGCAAAGCGTGGCGAACTGGAAATCATCTTAAAAGCAGGGAACTGGTGAGGGAAGATGGCCCCGGGTCTAGTCGCTTATCCGACACACCCTCGTGTACACAATCAGTCTCAGTAGAGAAAGAGAAGCGCCACCAGAGGAAAAGAAAAGAGCGGTGACATCCGACGGAAAGTTATCGCAAAGTTAAAAGAGAGTTAAGCAAACAAGAATACGCATGGATGCGTCTCCGTTCCCATCACGAGTAAATATTACAGGCCAAACAAATGTCGCGGGTACACGCGCATGCATACAAGGCTTAGAATGCCGTATTACCGTTAAGATGTGCCGCTAGGCCGAATGACAAACGTTTCTTTCTCGCTCAATTTGCTGGTTCGGCCGTTGGGCAGATGGCCTGTCTTCCTCCCGTCTCCCCTCTCTCCCACCCTCCTCCACCGCGACTCGCATCCACCATCCAAGGCATTTTATCAACAAACGGAAATACCCTTTCTATCCCTCGTGATAGACTGGCGGAAAGGGGGCAAAAATCACTCAGACCACACGATAAAGCCGGCGAATATGGCTGCTGAATCAGTTTACGGTATTGGACCATTTCGCTCTTCCCCACCCCGTCTCTCTTTCTTTCTCCCCCCTCCTTCCTCCCTCTCCCAGCTCTGCTCCCATCCCACCCTTTCTTTGTACCGCTACGTGGTGGATTCCCAAGACCCCGTCATGAAGATCTTTAGTCACTGGGCTCTATCACCTTCCCGGAAACGAGGCGCGCGTCTTTGGACGTCTTCAATAGTTAGCTGTTTGGAGGAGCACAGGGCTTACTGCTGCCAGACGAGGCCACCTAATTTGCTACTACATGCCAGCGCAGAAAGCGAACGGCGAGGAGAACTAGTTGAAATAATTTACAGCATTGATCTGCATAAGTGAAAAGTAAAGGTCCTTAAAAATTCAAGTGTTCGTCCGTATCAAATGTGAAAAGAAAAAGAAAAACGAATCTCGGATGTTTTAAACATTCAAACTTGTTCCACTTAGAATGATTTTCGACGGCTGGTGGGCACGGGCTTCAACACAATTAATTATATTGAAGCAAGTATAAGAATGAATGCAAGAAAAATTACAATTCAAACCTGAGAGAACATACGAGCGTATCAAAAGTTGTGACAACTTCCCTTGATATACGACTTGTACTTGTGACAAGCTGGAAAATTAGAATAGTCCGTATAATCAAAGGTGACTCATGATACGCGGAGCAAAAGGTTCCATGGTGAAAATCCTTTATCTTTAATCTAAGAAAACAGTGGTTCCGGTATACGTGGGCAAAATGATAAAGGAGTATACATAGGGGGAGAGTTTACAGTCACCTGACGAAAGGAAGTTTCGGTACAGCATATCCCATGAGGCAGATGCCCGAACGCATTCACTATCCGAAACGAACAATAAGGATCGCAAGTAAGATATACACATTCAATTTCCCTAGGTTAGGTTTCTAAAAGGCGATAGGGAGGTCGTAAGATGATGACAAAATTTGAAAGACTCGGGACGAGATATTTGACGCATGCGGTTAAGAAACAAGGCCCGGGTTCCCTGCTTCCAGTTTCATGATTCTCTTGTAAAAGTATTGGGTTGTGAGAGGTGCTATATGCAGTGGTCGGCACACCCAATTAAATCAATCTCTAACGAACTGACAACTATTAATTAAGCCAGAAACCGACCCTTCTCCCAGGGCGCATTCTCGGTCAAAACTTACGAGTGGAATAAGAGGTAGGTTAGAGCATTGTAAACCGGTCCTTCTCGTGAAGTTCGTGGATTTTCTTATTTGACGTCTCATGGTTAGCAGTACTCAACGCTCAATGCATGGACGTGGATATAAGAAATTAAGCCTTAAAAGTCCCTCTACCCTTATTAAGTTCAGTAGCTGAGCTAACCATTCCATTTTTGGGAGACGATTGAGAATCCGGGCCAAGGTGCGTACATAGGTCTTTCAGTTGGGAGATTGAATCTTTCAACTGGAAGACCGGAATGAACTCCATAGCCACCATGAAAAATAAACGCAGCATCAGCATCCCTCCTCAAAACCAGTTTTCAAATACGTTTACATATAAAATTAGCTGTATTTAGTGGAGACATAAGGCTACTGAAATTAATCAAGTTACCCGATGCAATTGTCACGTACCTGACCTCCAACTCAAATGATTTTAACGAGTGAAAAATTGACAACCTTCACGAAATTTCATGCCTTAAAATTATTCCCTGCGTCGTGTAATTATTCCAGCTTTGATGTCAGAATTAATTAAATCAGAGAACGCCGAGGTTTATGATTAATATTTCCATAAATATCAGTTGACAACAGGGAGCGCGGGGATTATAAAACCGTACGAAAAAACGTAAACGGGTAATTCAGAGAATGACAATTGTACGCAAAAATTCGCTTTGTTGAGATAATAATATGATTCGTCATTCAAAGCTTAATAATTTTATAATTAGCGAATCGAGAATTTGGGCCATGAAAGACGCCCCAGGAAATGGCTAGTCACACTCGAAGAGCCCAAACCTACGAAATGACCAAAGGCAACTCTATTACTGCACACAAAAAGCGCAAATCGGTTTGAAGTACCAAAAGCGGGGAAGGCACATACAAAAACTAAATGCTAAAATAGGAAAAAATACGAAAGTATTTTTTCCTATTTTAATAAAAATATAGCATGAACGTTTCTGAAATCACAATGGTTCTCTCTCTCTCTCATCTGTTTATATATTTAACCACACACGCATGCCTCACAATTGTACATCAAATAATTAAAGGAGGAAAAATACTGATTGGCTCAACCTAGTGAGGAAGTGTGCTACCGTTATCCAAAGGGTAGGAGGCTTGAACCGGGACTCATTGTGAGACACGAATGCAGTGTTTCGATGATAAGGGTGCTACATCTAATGATTCATGATCCGACAGAGAGGTACTGCAATTGCCTTTTCCATCCCGTTTCCCACCTACTTTCCATTGAGGATAACTTTTTGGGTCAAAATTGCGAAACTTAATCACCGTTTAGGCGAACATCCTGACAGATCCCGACAGTCCTGCATACACACCTGAGAATTGCTTATTTTGGATACCAAGATAACGATTAGTATTTAATAGGAAACAATTTTTAATAAAAAATTGCTTGTTTCAAGTTTGTTTCTTTAGACAACACCTCGTTCAAGGTTTTTTTGTGCATGATGTTGTCAGAAGCAATAATTAAATGTAAACGCTTCACTCGATTGATCGATTTATAATTTTCTGATACCCCCACACATGACGGTATTTTGGCATTTGCAAACCAGATCAAGTTCGTTACCTGATGGTGAAGATACTGAGACAAATACAATATTTGGCATTCATCCTAAGGGAAAGGATGTCCATTCTGTACAACTAAGTTGTCTAATTAGAAATTAATTCGTTTCCAACTGATATGTGAAGCACATGTTGTTAACAAGACAAGCATTGAAAAGAATAGTAATTAAATATTAACTTCTGCGACCGTGAGATCATACTTGCTATTACGAGTTAACCACTGGCTACATAGCTGCAAGTTGAAATTAAAGTAGTATCAGTAAAAATATTTTCTTTTCGCATTGATAATATAAGCATTCTAATGCAAGTTTTTATTTACGATGACGCATGGCTTAAGTAATAGCTAAATGATGACGACCTACATCAATAAGCTGAATATTTCAAATGACACGAAAAATCTACTGAAACTATCTGTCTCAAATTAAGTTGAATGGGATATAATTTCGGCTTAACTGGCTCATGTATTTTTCATATTGTATTTTCTTTAATTGTTCATGTTTCTTGTTATTATTATTTCCTTTCATTGTTTGTTTAATGTATTTTTTATCAAAGATTTTAAATGCAAAGGAAATATTATCATTATACTTGAATCAAGATGGAGCGGGTAACTTCACCACTGAATACATGTTATAAAATTCAATTAAATAAACAGAAGCTATATGAGAGACTGCTCTTCAAATAAAGTTAATTTTTTTGAAAGAACAACATGAAAAGGGTCACATTCTCAAATGATACACTTCATTAATTGATACCACCCATAATATTGCATCCTTGTGTGGTGGGGGAAACTTAAACACCTTGAAAACTTTTTGTCACTCTAAAAGCACGACGTGCCAACATGCACGACTACAGGGACAATTTTCCTAATCTATCGTACGAGTGAAATTGACAGTTTGCCTTTCAGATTTACAGTTATAATTCACATTAACAGTCAGAGTTTAAGACGGCGTTTCCTAAAAAAATGTTACTTCAAAATTCACGTCGCAGCAATTATGACAACTGGCAGAACATCCTATCCCGAAAGAAAACGTTTCATCATCGCATTAATCACAGGGAAATCCGAAGTTTTCATTGCAAAAATAAAAAAAAATCAGAATGAAAGTCTTGTTTAACTACATTACCTTACGCTAACTTCATCCTTATATTGATATGAAAAATTTCATTGCAAAAACATTTAATAGAAGCGGGTGTGTCAGGTTGTTAGTCAAGACTACGAAATTTATTTATTTAAGAATTACGTTGCAATTAGGCAATTGTACTGGTGGCAACGGTCAAGTTTGATCAATGATCACTCTTACAACGAAACTACATACATACACGCACTAGAAAAACAGATATGAGACAAAATATTCTTACATGCAATGACACTTCCACATCACATATAAACAATATTTTAATAACTACAATAAAGTTTATCACCCATTCGCTGCTTTACACTTATTCTTAAAACTCCTAAAATAAAATGAAATGAATGACTGCAACATTTGAATCCACCCAAAAATCACATTAAACAATATATACCCAAATAATAAATTTTATAACTCTCCCACTCGGGTATTTTCACAATATGGGGCGCAGATCGGTTCGGCTGGTGAAAACGAAACCAGTATTAAGAACCCTGAATTTTCGATCAATTGATGGATTATTGCGTAAATATATGCAGGGTAAGGGTCCACACGACTGCAGGAAAGAATAAGAATAGAAGCCAGGTTACAAGTCCACCTTTATCTAAAAGCTACTCTATGCTCACTTCCATAACGGAACACGGAAAATTTGGCATCAAACACGAGGAATGCGGAAAGAATCGTAGCTTCCCGATCATGTGGAAAGGAATATATTTACCGACAATTGACTGTAAATTGGAATTCCTGCACTGATTCCTACGCCCCTGAGATTGACGTAGTGGAGACGTTGCTCTTGGCACAAAATACTTCCCTTCTACTCTAGTTCTCCTCTGTCAAGGAAGGAATGGTAGTATAGTTTGCCGCAGCATGAACTAAGAAGATGAGTGCATATACGTCCCTTTCGCAAATATAGGTCTCTTACCATCTGATCCAAGTGTTCATGATTATTCCACCATTACTAATTATTTATTTAGTATCATATCTACAGGAGTAAAATTATATATACTCAGTTGAAAAATTGTCCATTACTCAATCAAATGACTATTCAATACTGAAGTGAATATTTACACTCCTAGCTGTCGATATCCGGACCTAGTATGATTTCACACTTCTATATCTGCTCGTTTTGCGTAGATATCTATTCCAATAACATCCCTTTAAGGCAGGCCGTATTTGTCGCACATCAAAGTTGATTATAATGTGAAATGTGCTTCTTGGTTCTTTGGTATATTCTAAATGGTCACATAGTTTGCATTAATGAGATTGACGTAACTTATGCAATTAAAGAGGTTGATAACCCACTAGAAAGTACACGTCCACTTTTTTTGGATTTCTACTTCCCATTTTTTACTCAAGACGTTTCGGTAACTTCATGGTTTAGTTTTATCGTTACCTCATCACTCCTTTCTCGATATTTTAACGGTTATAAGATGCGGAAGGATCTTAGCTCTTACATATTTCAGTTTTGATTTTTGGAACAAATCAAAATGACCTCTACTTTTCATCAGATGGGAATACAAGAACTTTTAACCTTAGTTCGTACTACGTGTGTAACGGAATTCATTTCAGAGAGGAATGACGTAAAAATAAACAAATTGTACACGTTCAAATTGGAAGTCATTGGCAGACACACACAATTGGCGTAAATAGCACGGCTTACTTAAGTCACGTTCTATTTTTGACATCATAGCGACGGACAGCATGATTCCATTCAAGTTAACATTGATAAAATTTTTATATCAATAGGTATGAATAAAATTAGGGATTTCGGGCTCTACATTTTCAGGATATATAATCAACTTCGTTAAACTTCATGACATATCATTCACATGAATACATTGGCTCATATTTCGCGATATTCATTGTAGAAATCGTGTTTACTGGATTATCTAGTTTCCATTTTATTCATTAGCATTGACATTGAAAATAAACTTCAAAACAACATTAATAATCTGGAGGTTGGCTTCCATAGATGAAGGACCTCGAACTAAGCTTTAGATAGTGTGAAATCCACGGTTTGTTTAGGGCATTCAGGACTAATTCTCAGTTCCTCGGCTCTCAAAGTACCGACCACCTGTGTTTTCCCCACGAAGTTTCGGCACCCATAAAATCGGATTGCTTGGAGTTAAGAAAAGTTTGTCCAGGGGGATCTACAGAGATTAGACTAACACGGCGTCTAATAAAGAAGGGATGTGAAAATATAAAATAAAACAAGAGAAAATCGTGCATGATAATTTCTGCGAATGCGTAAATAAAATATAATCCTTCTAAGCTCCCAATGTACCAAAAGCGCTGACAACATTTTTAAACCACAACTACACCATATTTATTGACAGTAATCTATCGGCTTAGGGTAGGTTTTTGATGGACACTGGCACAACACAAAAACTGTACTCCTAAGCCCTAACTAACATACATCAGCATCATTTCATAATCAGCATAATTTCTACCTCCATTAATTCCATCAAACAAGCCCATTATTTTCCTCTTTCCATCACGTTTTCTCAGTATTATCTCCTCTATTACCTTATCAGAATTCATTGCATCTCAGTATCTCCTGCATCCACTTGCCCTGCATTCAAATTTCTCCCAAAAGCCGTCACTAGTCCCCTATCATGTCTAGAACTTCGTCTGTTTTCCTTTCCGTCCATTTTATTTTTTCCATTCCTCTCCACACCCACATCTCAAAAGCCTCTCATCTACACCTATCCTCTTGCTTCAGCGATTAAGCTTTCGAACCATACAAAACTACGCTCCACATTAAATTTTTACTAACTTTTTCTTAACATCATTACTTAAGAAGCGTGACATCGACTACTGCCTCTTTGTAATCAACTGCACAATTTACGACGCAATAATATTCTTATCGACTGGATCCAATTGGTCACTGAAAGTTTACCAGAAAAAGGAAAAGACTTCTTTCACATTTATACGCGTAGCATACGACGTATGACCCCTTCACTGTGACCTAGCTTGGATATAAGCCTGTATATCCACCCCTTTTTACCCGCGTTAACCCCAAGCATGTGGATAAGGAGTGCGGCGAAGTCTCCCTATTGTTCATTTGGCAAAGTAAATCACCAAGATAGACGTGGGTGTGAAGTGAGAAGTGGCCAATTTTCTTCCTCGCACGTGCATGACCAGATTCCTCAGGATACTGTTATGCTCCCTCTCTCCTACCACATCTGATGCTTCGTAAAACAACGTTAAGTAGGAGGAAATGACCGAATGTTCTTAAAATTTTATGGTCGAGCATCCATGCTACTGAATATTTTTCAACCGTTTTCCACGTATATAATATTCGGGGAAGGTAAAAAAAATCAAGAATTTAAAGAAACTATTTGGAGCGTAATTTCCGTCGCAGTTTGTGCTGAAGTAGTCCGACATTTCGCATAACTGTGACTCGCACTACGATTGAAAAACGCACCGCAAAAGATAAAAAAACACAAAACAGTGTTTGTGCAGGACGCATAATGCCACGAAACAGATATAAATCCACGAAATACAAAATAGAAGCGAAAATTTACTTCTGCAAATCATTATATGAATTTCATACTTATAAATTTTGAAAATTTTCTCTTCGCTGAAAAATATCAGTTATTTTTACCACGAAATGTGTGTAAAATGTAGCAAAAACAAATGCAGAAATGTAAAAAATTCATTTTTTTAAATTACATCACAGAATCCATAATTTGTGAATTTTAGAAATACTAATCCAAATTCCAAGAGCTACGGAGGAAGGAGAGGAGAAATATTTTCACTCTTCAGTTTAGTCAGATCAGAAGATAAAACAAAAATCTAAAAATGATATTAGCAATCGAGTTCATAGCCAGGCAATAGATTTATAAGAAAATAAAGCTTCCAGCATCCTTCACATATTAATAGAGAGCCATAGATCCACATTTGAGGGTTAGTGCCTATGGAAGTAGGAAGAAAACTTAAGTCGAGGCAGGAAATAACTAGAATGATAGTTAAGATAATTCCATTTTAACGCCAATCTTAAAAGCACGTAGTCCCCAGTCATTAGTTGTTTACTTACACGTATACACTTGAACCCCATTTTGTACAACAATAATTTTAATATCCCAAGATTTTTACTAAAAATATAATCTAAACCCTCCATCAGTAGCATACACCCATGTTTAGACTTAAAGAAACCAACACAAACAACTACTGTTACGAGTTCAAAATGGCTCTCAAAGAAGCGAAGAATAGCGAAAAGCAACCTCTGTTATCAACAGCGGGTGTGAGTGGCCACTCAAAGACCCGTTCCTTCTACAACACCTGAAAAACTAGTTCTATTCCGTAACGGTTCTTGAACGTGAAATACCGCCTTGCAAATTACGCGCTGATTTAGGGTACGTGCAGCTTTCGATGCAAGAGAATAATGGTAGCGCAATGCTTACTAAGTGATCTATCAAACGGTAGCATCACTTGGAAAGAAGCGCAAAAAATAAAACTCTGAATAAAAAGAAAAGAACTTTCTGATGGACTACTAGGGAGTTGTATTACGAGATATCGTACGTACTTACGTATACGTATAGATGTGCGTGCTGTCCTCTGTATTGGCACTAGAAAAATCCATTATTAGTATGGTAAAACGGACTAAAACAGTATGCAAATAATTCTGAAATGCATACACAATTTGAATAATAATTCCAAAACCACTCAATCGATAAATTCACCAATGAAACTAACTGTCAATTTTCCAAACAGAGCCTAAAATATTAACCATTTAGCAGAAAATTAGACCAGCATTCACTTAGCGGTCACAGCTATTAAGTGACATATTCAAAGAACAGAAGGACAATCAGGAAGATTTATCGGTCAAATTCAGCATCGTACACTCCAGGGAAATGATAAAATATGCTGATTCTGCCCTACCGCAAAATTGGCTACCTCGACACGAGTCTTCGGATTCTTCCGCCCCTTTAATCAAAGAGTTCCAGGGGAAAGATTTGTTCCGAAGACGCTTATTTCAAGTTCTTATAAAAAACGTATTACGCGAACCGAGGAAATTACAGGTTATATCATAATGGAGGGTCTTGAAAATTGATGTCTGCCAAATACATCGTGCCGACTCGTGACTTTAAAAATGCGGCCCTTTCTATAGAGATGAGCCATCATGGTTTAGGATCATAAAACGCAACCCTCCATACCAAAAATCACCCGTAGTGTTTACTTGAAATAACTCGTATATCCTGTAAATAATATTCACAGCAAGAAAAATCTTGCTTTGGCCCATAATTTATTCGCCGTTATAACTTTAATGTTGATTCCGGATTTCCATTGAGTGTGTCCACATTTAAGATAACGGAGTTCAAATGGAAGATTTTGAAGTTTACAGTCCGATGCTCCACCTTCGAGCTAGCTCCCCTCATTTCCCGAGGAAATTCAGGCATAATTGTAATTCAATTTCTTTTAAATATATCCATGCGGTAGACCATTTTTGAAGAATGGAAACTATTGCGTTTGATTAATGGTGTCGCAAAATATTTATTTCGGTGCAATATTTATCCTCTATTTGGATAGGGTACCTAAGACCTTAAGCTGATTCCGAGGTGTGGAAGAATAATAATGCAAATTGGCTAAACCGATTATGATATTGTGAGTTATGGTCACAATTCAAACCGTGAAGTTATAGCTCTAGTGAGAAAAGGGACCTTCATACGGTGTTATGGCACGGTGGAAACTGGTCAACTGAGGAAAAAATTTATGAACCAACTTTTGAACAAGAAAATGATTCTTTTACAGAAAATCTCCATAAAATTTCCCTTATCTTCGCGTAACACTTATCATGTTTAAAAACAAAAGACGAGTATATTTCGTTCCGAAGTAACAGCGTTTGTCTTCTTCTCTTTTAACGTATTTTTTCCATTCTTCATCACACCCACATCTCGAAAACCTCCAATATACTCTCATATATCAAGTCTCAAATTCGTCAAGCGCTACGCTCCAAATAAGCCTTTGTTTTCAATGCAAATCCTACCTGAATCAAAAATGTGATTAGGAAAATAGTAATTCAAAGTCGCCTTATTTTAGCGATTAACGCCTTCACTGTTTTACTCGTCGATAAAAATTCGATCTGGGAAAAAGATTCTGCTTCCTCTTGGAAAGCATATGTTCATGGTTTGCAACTTCATTAAGCGGACAAAAAGATTAAAAATGGCATTCGGAGAGCAAAAAATATTTACTATAGTAAACACAGTAAATAAAACAAAAAACAAATAAATTCATTAATTGCACAATCCGTGCTCTAAATTAACCATGACCTGGAATATTCTCTGATTCTATCATAATTTGCAAAATAAATTCACCTAGATTATAGGGAATGAAATGATCTTTTGTTTCAGCCGTGGAAATTTCATGGGCGAGCAGAAATTTCAACTGAGTACCGTTACATCCGAGACTCAAAAAAGTCGCACAGTCTAATTTTAACGGAGGTGACATCACGGAAACATGGTTTAAACCACTTGAAAGAGGCCAGGATCACGCGAAAGAGCCGAACGGAATGTAAACATGGGTGTAGCGCCTCAGCAACCTGCTCGGAACAGGAAGTCATCACGGAAGGTGTCAAGGTCATAAACCTCTCGAAGGATGAACCGCCCCAACTTGTGGCATTCTCGTACCTTTGAACGTGAAAATCCATTGCCACGCACGGCACCACTTTCCGAAAACGCTTACTTTCAGAATGGGTCGGGTGGGTCGTATACCTTGCGCACAATAGGATTTTGAGCCAAGAATTGCGTTTCACTCGTGGAATCCGAAAGTAAGCTCGGGACCGACGAAAACAAAATTACTCATGGTGTAACTCCGTTCTACCTCCTATGCATTCCATCGTATGGAATGGCTTCCTAAAATGGCCCGAATTCATGGCGCATATGCCTTTCCGAATACTCAACTAAAGTCCGAAATGTGAGAATCCACAAGAAATTAGGTTAGAGCTCTAATTCTGATATCAAAATATAGAAAGAACCAATGAGTTTTAGGACGCATTTCCTTATTTAGAACACGTTAAGATTTAAAAAGATGTCGTTCAGAGAATTTTCTACGTCAGCGCACATTATAGAATCATCTTTAAATCATAGGAGGGTTAATTTTATCACAAAGGATACTATTAAAATTAACTATCGGCTTTTAAAGACTTGAGTTTATCACATTTTCTTATATTTACATTCCCATACATCATTTAACGGGCTTTTGCTGGAGTGTGGCAGCAAAGACAAACATAGCGGAACCTGGATCGAGCCAAACCAGTTAGCATGAATTAACTCCAGGGTGGGTATCTGAAGAGAATAGCGTCGGTTAACTTATATTTACGAGATTTCCTATTTTGTCTTGAACTGTTTAATGTAAGTGATGTACCAGATCAGTAAGGTGTAGGTCACTCTGATTTAAGATTAATATGAAAATAATTTCAGTAGAAATTATAAAATTATAAGTAATAGTTTTTAAAAATGTGTACCTTTAACCTGTCCTAGAGTTGTTAGATGTTACCACTGAGTTAACGTTTATCCCGAGCGGGTAGCGGAACGTGACATAGAATTTAAATATGTTCAAAACGAAAGATGAATTTGTAAAAATAACCGGATGAATAAATCTCTTGGCGCGATTTGACTGACAATCTTTTGATTCCAAGCGACTCGCACTGTCTGGCAATGCAGCATGCAAATTATTAAAACACACGCCCCATTATTTCCTATGTATCCCGTGAAACGAAATACATGAAAAGCTATTATTTTCTGGTATTATTTGGCTAACTATTACTCAGATTAAGACAAGGGATATCCAAATAAAAAACATTTTAAACGACGGCAACAAATACGTTGTCAAGTCTATTATCCTGGCGCAGAATTTCCATTGGGGGTATCGCCATGCACCAATGCCAAAAACTAGGAGAGACAAAACGCTCTTACCGAAGGGGAAAATGCGTATATTTCTAAATATATTTTCCTATATTTTTCTACGATTGGTTAGCAAATAATCACAGCAGCCCTATCCTTTTCCTTGCGGTTCCGAAACACGTACGCCGCGAAGAAAATTTCGCCTCAAAAGCCTCATTACGCAAATAATTACATTTACCGTTCACAATAGTAGTAAGATTCCTCATTCAACATAAATGAAAGCGCCCTTACGATAGGTCACATTAGAACTATTGGTCAACTCTTTGGTTTTTTACCTCGAGGCGAGCAAAAGAATGGTTTTGGCCCCCTTAAATTAGTGCGTTGTCAGTTTTTACCTTCCCCATTCCCATGGAAAAAATTTCCAATACTCCCGATATGTTTATGGGAGAAGACGAAAAAAATTATGCATCTACTAGCAAAGAAGAAATCATAATTCTTCTCCGAATTATTATGCCTAAATGCACCCCAATAGTCCACAAACAAAAATCTCAAAAGAGATGTTTACGGTCACGGAACCGTATTCTTGTGCCATTCCTCAACCTCCTCCGTCCCCTCCTGAACGTATAAAAATGCTTCCTACGAGGTCAGCAACCCTCTTATAATGCGTCTTCTCCCCTCCAACCCCACTCCCTCTCCGCCTCTCGCTGCTTCCCCTGTAACCACGCACCGAAAAGTATCGTTCGCTTGGTCACCTCTGCGAGAGCTTCGAGGTGGACGGGACGGGAGGGGAGGAGATGTGCGGGAATTATAAGCTGGATGAGGAGACAGAAATGAGGAAGAGCGAAAGAGGCGAGCGGACTAGATGCCAGAAAGTGAATTGAGAAGAAAAACATAGAGCAAAAGAGAACCGCAGGTAGGAGAACTACCTCTAAGTTGGAGAGAAGGTTCAAGGGGAGAGAAGGAAGGTCCCGTAATGCATATGTACACCGCGACTAAAATAGTTAATAAAGGTGCAGCGGTGTGACGTGTAGAAAACAAACAAGTGTCGATGTTAATGTTTTACCACGCTTTATGAGAGTAAGTACATATTTTGGCCACATGATGCATGCACGCGTGTGCGAATCGAACGCTGCCGCCCCCCGCAACTTACATCGACGCCCAAAAACCGAGTGGGAAATGTCGATAAGTAGAAAACATTAATCCCACTCATGAGCACACGCGATAAGACAGGAGGAGAATGATCCAAATTTCACAGTCCGGAGAAATTCTAGGACTCGCGGTGGCGGACAAAACAAAAATAATAATGGCAGTAATAATGAAATATTGTAAATCGAATGAAAGCGCATTACGTGTGGATGAGTGCAAATCGAAAGGGCCGAGTTGTATCGATAACTTGGGTTAAGCGTATCGGCCCGAGATATGTAAGTAGTGGAATTAAGAGAAGACGGAGAGGGGAAAAAATATACTGCTCTATGGAAGACGGGAAGGGTGGACGGCGGCTGCGGCGAAACAATCAATCCGACGATTGAAAACCAGAGATTCCTTGAGAATTGAAAGAGGTGGAACGTGAACGGAAGAAGAGAGATAGGAAGGCAGAGGGAGTGAGGTAGAGGAGGGAGAGAAGGAACGGCGGGAAGAGACCGTGGCGGAGGAGGAGAAAGTGGAGGAGAGGTGAGGACCGAGAGAGAGAAAGAATGACGACATGCTCTTACGGTGGGAAAGGCTGAGGTGGAGGCTGGGGGAGGGGAGGAGGGAAAAGGGGCGGGGAAGGAGGGGCAGGAGTGGCGGCTGCTGCTCTCTCAAGGGATACCTCTCCCCCTTCACAGTGAATCCGTTGCGCCTCTCCCTACATCCCCACCCCTCTCCCCGCAACCCCACCCCTCTCCCCGCAACCCCACCCCTCACCGCACAACCCCACCCGGTCCCCCGCCCCGACCCTCGGTTCAGACTATCTCCCACACTACGAAGAAGACGACTACTTTTCTCTTCAAGGTATAATCCCGTTATTTGGTCTGGAACCATTGGGTGGGAAGTGCAGAGAGGAGGAGTAGGAGGAGGAGAATCGGGGATGGGTGGAGACGGTGGGGAACGGAAGTTGACAAGGGAAGGGGAGCAGGGGCAGAAGGGGGGGAGGAGGGTTGGATTGAGCTCGATGGTTGGGGAGGAACGGAAAGATAGGTGGGGGTGCATGCGTGCTTGTGTGATTTAGGTGGAGAGCAGGCAGACAGTCACGGGACGAAAACTTCCGTGCGGTTACGGACCCCGAGGAACTTGCCGACCCCCTCCCTTTCTCGTCACTTGATTCACGCGTCCCGCCGCGGGAATTACGAAGAAGCGAAGGAATCGGGAGGGAAGAGAGGAAGTATGGGACGGGTGAATCCATCGGCGTGGCCAGCACTTCAAAACAGGGAGGGTGGTGCAGTTGCGTGTCACACGAACAGACAGGATCTCACGTGCTCTCAGCTGTCCGAGAGTCTTTTAACTATCGGCGTATACATCTCTCATACCTACAGGAAACCGGGCTGGAGAGGGGGAAAGAAAGAAACTTCCCCCAGAAATCTCCTCCCTCCCCTTTCCCTCATCCCCTACCCGAAAAGGGCCCCGAAATGTGAAAAACGGGATAAGTGGAGTCGGGGATGGGCGAGGCGATCTGCCTCGGGACCACGAATAGCCTCTCATGCGGCCCACGGAAAGAAACCCTTTCCCCATCGGAAAACGAAACCACTGTCTCTTCAGTGCGATTTTCACCCACGAAATTTCCATCGGAAATTTCTCACGATATCCTCACACAGTGATGATTCTTATCCGGCCAGCGGTATTACGATGAGTCAGGTACGCGCCTGCAAACCCAAAGCGTTCGGGCTCGTATCCCTCCTCTTGGGCATGGGTGGTTTGTCTAAATCTGGCGGACACAAATCTGAATGAATCATTCTGAACCATCGTGCTCTCCTGCACGCTAGCAACTATTGTTCCATAGAATTAGCTATTATGAGCAAAAAAAGAAAATAGCTGCCGGGTCTTTAGACCAACAAACAGTTTCTTTTTTTATTAATAATCTTTCAAAAATTAAATTGACTCTATTTTAGGGGTAAACAGGGATATATTATGCGCAGGATCACTCTTTGGAGCTAAAAAAAGGCGTGCTAAACGTACGGCGAATTTTGCCTTAATGAAATAAACAAATGGGTCAACTAAACTTAAAGTTGCATGACCAATCGCTAACAAAAGAAGAACCACAAGGAATAATTATTATCGGAAAATATAAAAGGCATTCGCCAATACTTAAATTAACGCTATACTTCTATATTTAAAACACATCTACGGGCTGATAACTCGTGTATCCCCATCAAACCACAGATAGAAGGCTACTTTGTGAGGCAAGATCCGGCTCTTTTAAATAAAGAAATGAAGAGATTTCACACCACGAAGACTAAAAAGTACGAAATGAGTAAAAATGTAAGCTATGTAACTTCAATTATGCAAAGAGTCAAATATTTGTAAAAAATAAGTAGGTATTCATAAAAACAGAACATATGTAATTTCGGATAAAAATGTCCTAGAGATATGTAATCCTCCACAACCATTTTGAGGGTAGGACTATTAAGAAACCACACATTAAAAAATAAATGAATAAACAGACGAATATGCTAAAAAAATCATATCCTGTCAAAAAGAGACCAGTCCGTTGGACTAACATACGGACAGCCCATCCTCTGACTTTACGAGAGACTCACGACTTCAAATCCTGGCGCTCCCCTCGTCAGATAAATTCAGGCTATGAGTTTTCTTGGCTCCAGAACCCTTTGGGAATGCAATACGCATTTCCCATGCGTGTTGCAATGAGTGGTCCTTCCAAATGCAAGAAATAAACACTATCCCACCACGTTAACAAAAATTACAATCGTGTTACAAATGAACAAACCCACAATATTCTTCGACCCAAAGTTTAGATATAATGCAATCTACTTTCTCTCAATCACGTTCTAATAATTAGCACTGAGGCGTATTAAGCTTAGTTGGGGCAGAACCTTTCCATGTGTCACCATTCTGTATACCGCGATGTTGAAAAATTGAGGAAAACTCACAACGGTGATTATTGATGGTGTTGCTCAGGGGCATCCCTGGAAGTCGAAACGGACCTTCCAGTCAGTAGCCAAACGCTCTATCCACTGTACTGCTACATCATCCCTTTACAACCATGTGGCAAACAAAAACCCTGATCGCAACACGCCCGTGGATTATTATCATTGATCACAAAGAGAGATAGCAAGGAATGCTTGATATTTGTAATTCTGATTATTAGTTTACACGAGATTTTGAAAGGCTTTGTAGAAGATCCAACAGACTTTGCGCGATTTTCAAAAGATAATCACACATTTAAATAAACCGCAACTACCAGGATAAAGAGCTCAATAGTTGAACCGACGGATATGTACGATTATAGGTCACCTGCTACTAAACCGTGTGAAATTGTGCATCACGGTATGGGTGGGGTCAAAGATCTTGTATTCAACAATCAAACAGCTTGGGGAAAGCTGGTGGTATTACAATTTGAATGTTTACAAGCTGCTAATACAATTTGATTCTTTCAAGATCAAAATTTAAGCTAGCAAAGCAAACATTTTCCTTTGGGTAAATGCCATTTTCCATGCATGTCGACTTGTTTGGGAGGGTAATGGACTGGCTTTTTGTGTATGTGCTCAGATTCGTTTGCTCGCGAAACATTCGACGTTATTTCCATCACTACTTCTATGCGATGCTGAGGAAACTTAAAACTACACTATCCATCCTACTGATACGACAACTGTGAATCCTTTCTAGCCTGCGGGAGTGGAACATTGCCGCCGCTTGATTTCTCCACATTTCTTCACAGCCAAGAATCTTTACCTTCAGTACCCCTGTTCTCTAACAGGTCAGAAGACCAGAGTAGAGGATAGTTTACATAACTAATACTATATTAACCTAAAGTCCTTGAGATAAATGAAAAACCTTCCTCTGGTAATTATTGGTTCCTTGCAATTTTAAGTGTCACCACACCGAAAATTCCACCTAACGCTCACGCGTCAAGCAATGATTGTGATCGCTATTAGGTAATAACGTATAATAATATACTTTGGTATTTACAAGCCTCTGAAAACTACCATAAACGTATTTGGATCTCTACATATTCTGAGATTAGATAGAATTATATGGCAACTGCACCATTTAATGGAAATATCCATCCGGGACAATGTTTACGATGAAGGAACTTATAGGTGCTTTATTTTAGGGGAAATTATCTCATCGATGATCAATTTTTCACAAAAATGTAAAAAAATAATTACTAAAGATGGTATGTTAAATCAAAATTTTGTGAGAACTTTATCTAAGTTAATAAGAGTGCAGAGGATTATATTAGATTTACCCATCTTGTGAAAAATTATTCCTTTTAAGTCTTTCATCGAAAACCAAACAATATAAATTGGCAACAATGCTTATAAAAAACCTTCGTAGCCGATTTGGCCTGCTTTCCGGTGCACTTATACAGTGGCTCGCTAATCGAAGGAAAACTCAACGAAGGGCTGCGCCTAATTAACATTGCGGTGGTACTGCTTCACTTGAACTTATGACTGAAACCCTCGATAAAGATGTTTATCTACTCACAAAAATTATGCCTTTACTAAACCCCAAATACGTATGGTAATCGAACTACGCATATCGGTTTCATCATGCCGCGAACTGGGTTTTGAACCCAAGCGGTGGCGAAATTTCAAATTTATTTAGTCTCTCAAGTGGAGGACATTCCCGGTGACCCTCGACTGAACATATGACTTGAAACCCCAGGAGCTGACCTGTCAAGGGACCGTCAACGCCAAGGTCGGGTTCTCTCAACAGTCTTTAAACCTTAATATTGTCCCTAAATAGTTAACAATTGACCCCAACAGTTGCGCAACTCCTACGATTAACACCATTACCACCTAAACAGAACGCACGACTACTCTAGAAAAGTTGACGTCCATCAAAAATGGGACGCAAGTGGCTCTTCAGAAGAAAGTCATCCGGATCAAGACGAAGACGAAAACGATCGAATTATTTCTTAGTAGAAGGGAAGTGTACGGAAAGGGGAGGGGGCGGTGGAAGCGGCAAAAGGTGAGCAGGGGAGTGCCGATGATACAAAGGATGGAGACCTTACTTTCCCATCGCAAAGACCCGGGTACCGGAAGAGAAGAGCGGAGGGAGGGGTAACCTAAGAGATGGCTCAACAGTTTGTTCCTCACACCCTTGGGTCCACAGGCGGAACCACTGCACGGATGACTGAAGTATCACCCGTAAACGTCAGAGGACAACCGCGAAGAGTAAATAAATGAACCGTATCAGTGTTTCTTGACACTGCATCTTAAACAACACTATTTGTTTCAGAAGTAACTTATTGGTTAGATTAGTTTTCAATGGATCCTGGCACTTACCAATTTTATGCTCCTAACCCCTAACTAATACGATATAAAATATCTTTTGACTCCATACTACATATTACAATTATTCATTCTAGAGCTCTGAATGTTTTCCAACTCCCATATTCTTATTCAAAATACTTATTCTTTTCCTCTCTTTACCTCGCTTTCCCAGCATTCTCCCCGCTATTACCGTCTTCAGTATCCCATTGTTTTTCGATATTTCCAGCATCCCCTTGGAAGCAGGAAAATCCCTTGCATTCTTCAAACTTTCGCAACAGCCTTTTCTATTCGCCCAATATGCCCTGAAATCTATCGTTGTTCTTTCCCCCCTTGTTATTTTGCCCATTCTTCTACACACCCGCATCTAAAGGCCTCAAACTTATGCTTATCCACTTTACTCCACGACCAAGTAGTTTCTCAACAATTCGGTGCAATTATTTCGGACGTATGCGGGCAGTTGGCACATACTTGCTGAGGTCTATGGACTTCGTCGTAATTTCCAATACATCTCTGATACTGTCACAACAAATGCTAATAAAATGAGATTTAAAACCATCATAAAGAGGTTATGCCATATAAGTGCTAAGAGGTTATGTTTTATAATGGCTACCCTCTCACAAACCCAAATTTTCCGTTAGGACTGGTTTGATTAAATTGCATACAGACCTCATATCAACACTATCTTGAGCATCCCATTGCTCTTGCTATCACCACTGTCCACTTGTGCTGTCTTATTCAAAATTTCTCTAAATAACTCTCTCTCAACGGCTATAATTCCTAGAACTCCATCGTTTGTTTTCCTTTTTCTCAATTTAATTTCCTCCATCTTCCTCAGCACAAACGTCTCAAAAACTTCCAATCCAATCATGCTCTCTTGACTTTACGAATAAGTGCCTGCGCCCTGCAAAACTACGGCCCACATCTTAGTTTTCGAAACACCATTTTATTACTGAATTAAAATCTAATTTACGGCATTATTTCCAAAGCTTCGATTCAATGTGGGAAGGGGGGGGGAGCAATATTAAAAATGTAGTTCATCGAACAACGTCAGCATTTCACATTTAAAAATTTGGTGCTTTCCCAGTGTAGGAGATGAGTGAAATCTTCACGGGTGCCCCACCAGGTGTCGGGCTGTCATCGTTTCGATGCCTGACTGGATTTGCCGACAGAACTTAACCAATGGCATAGACCGCGGGCAGCTGAAGACCTGAGTTGGTGGAATTCCCGGGGAAAATGTCGTATATTCAGCAAAATAATATTCCCCGTTATCATGTTTATTCGCGATTCTACCTGGTGTTAAAAATTACCACTGATATTTATTTTATCGCGGAAACATTTGAAAATAGCTGGAAGATCAATTTAGTCCCCCTTTCCCCCGGTGCTGAAATGGACAGGGCAGTCAAGCGTTCAAGCGGAGTTCGTTCCGTGATGATTTGCTCGTTTAGCTTATGCCTCTCTCTATCCAACAGAGGAGACGCTTTGAAACACGTGAGTCCACTATTTTTTACATCCCCATTCTTATGCGTTAACTTCAGCCCCCCAAAGAGGTGGCGTGGATAAAGGACGCCTGTGAAACGATTTCCGACGCCAAATTTTTTCTCCGCTCCACCTCATATCACTTTAATCCTGCCAAATCCTAAATTCCTCACTCATCCCTAACAAATACTCATTACCTGTCGATCTCCCTTCTGTAATTTTTTCACTGTTATTAAGGTATGGCTTAAAGTTTATGTTGGACATTCCACAAGTTATGTATCAAATTGCGTCGGCCTATCGCACCCGTCAATTATCCTTCCCGTTGCAGGCAAGCGAGGGACTTGGAAGAACCTTTTCGAGAAGCAAGGTCACGGCCATGAAACCTGTGGCCGATGAGAAAAAGAAGTTATCGGGACGCTCAATAGTTCAATTTTACGCGAAGCTGTTACGTTTCCGACCACGAGGGACGCACGACCGTGGGGTTCAATCCGTGACATGAGGTGAGGAATCCTCGTGAGAAGATAAGAAAACACTGGGCGCGAAACAGACAGACCACGTCCTTGACCACGGTAGCTCCCACTGGCGTGCAAAAAGAAAGCGCCCGTGAAAAGGAGTGAGTGAGTCTGGGTTTCATCACTAAGATCCGAGGTAAGCGGGAAAACCAAAAGAAAAAAATGAGAAAACACAGCTGCAGAGGTAATGACATGTCCGTCATTTTGGAAGCTTCAAAGATGGGAAACTCTCCATGATCACGTACCACAGGCCAGATGACCCACCCACAGGAAATGCGAGAAAAAAATCCAGAAAACACTCCACTTACCGACTGAATTTGAGACATTTCCGTTTCTTTTTTCCACGTAATATTTCCGGAAGTGCAGACGATCAAGTGTCAATAAATATTCTTCGGTGGTTCTTCTAAATCAGCACAAAACAGCAGTTGCAACGAAGCGTAACATAAAAAACAAGCAAATAAACCGACATGTATTTTTTTTGAACTGAAATTAGAGAAAGGTACAAAATATATTTCTTTCGCGTCCATTGATTATCTCGATTTAAAATTGAAAATATTCTAATTAAGTATACTGAGATTAGCATTAATCTTAAAAGTGAAGATACGAATTTAAAAATTGATCTAGCAGGATACATATACGAAGAGAATTAATCTGAAATGAGAGTTTTCAACTAGCAACAGCTGGGTGAAGCACTTTTTTCAAGCATACCAAAGTACAATTTACCTTGGAACTATACAAACGAACGTTTACGATAATTTAATTTATTCAAAACAATAAAAACCATTTTTGAAGAAATCAGAATTAAGGTGAATATTATCTTTCCCAAAAAAAGGAGAAAAAAGAGACGAACAAAAAGGGATAAAGGACAGCCCCAAATTTAAAGCAAGAGATGAACTGTGAAATCTATTTGACTCATACGAACATTGCAAAGAAAACAATCCCGACTATCTGTATCACTTTTCGAAGACCACTCGAAGCATGACACTGTCACACATCTTTTTCCTCGCCCTCCACCCTGTATCTTTTTTTCCTCCCTCACTTGTTAATTATTCCTCGCAAATGGCACCCGACACTTGCTCCGTCCTCCCGCGCTCGAAATTTTTCGATACGGAGTACCGCCCGCTCCGCTATCGGCCGCAAACTGACGAAGCTTCAAAGCCAGCGGTACTTTGGATGGGAGGAGGGGGAGGGGAAGGAAGGCCCCAGGGGATGAGGAAGGACTGGCAGGAGGGATGGGAAAGAATGGGGAAAGGGGAAAGCCAAGACGCCTCACTCCCGCCCCTTCCTCCCAACTCCTTGCCCTCGCATCACACACCTCCTCCTCCAGCACTCCAGGGAAAAGGTTAAGGATCTGTGCTTCTCCCTCTTTCTCCTTCTGCTTCTCTGTTTCCCCCCCACCTTTCCTCCTTCCCGCACGGTCACGTGGATTTGACGTCATGGCCCGTTCGGTATGCACTCTTCCCACTTCCAGTATTTCCTTCGCGGTCATTTTTTTCTGCAATATCCGAAACGATGGATCAAACGTCCTGCGCGCTAGTAGTTGCGGCCGCTCCTGCAAAGAGGTCGCTGGGACTGGCTCAGAGTTGTCTGCAGGAATTCCTGGGAGGAGGAGGGGGATAGCTACCGGACGGGAATATGGAACGCCTCAGCGGTCTCCTTAAAAATTGCTTAAATCTCGTGGGCAAGCCTTCGGTGTTAAAGCTGACGAGGGTTACAACGACGCCAACCTCCCATGAGACCCACGAGGCACCTCCCGAGGTCCCGCATCGGAACGGCATCCTCCAATTCTTCCGGTGAGGAAGAACCAAATAGGGAGGAAAGCGACCAGTGCACGAGAACAGCGCGACAAGAATTTCGGCAAGGCCCTGTATACGGGAGTCGGAAGAAGTCCGAAACACACGCCTCAGATAGTGCTGGCGAATTCTCAGCAAACCGCTCTTACCTCCTATCGTTAGTCATCCAATACCATGAAGTGTCCAGCAGAGGATTGTTTTGTTGTAACTCAAACTGTTCCCTGTCAATCTCTTCATTTCCTCATAGCTCCTTACAACGACATGTTCCATCACTTTATTCTCGTAGGAATTCCTTTGCCTTCCTCTGATATCTTCAACTCCATGTTGTCTTCAGTTATGATTTTTGTAAACTATCGTTCCTAAGGATATGTTCATTCAATGTTCTTCTTCATCTTGTCATTGTCCTTCATAGGCTCCCCTTTTAGTCCATTCTTAGAAGTACTTCCTCTAGTTAATTTGCCTATCGATTTTATTTACAACATTTTTCGGTAGCGTCACATTTCCATTACCTTCAATCACCTTTTCTCGGCCGCTCCAAACGTCCAAACTTCGTATCCATAAAGCAGACTCAATAAATAATATTTAAATTGTTAATATTTGTGAAGTAACATGGGATTGAAACAAAAAAAATCGAGGATTCTCGTTTCTCAAGAACACCAATATTGAGGAAAACTGAAGGTTCCGTTTTTAACTCAATGCGGGGCTAATTACATAGAAGTTTAATATTTAAAAAGTAATTCAACCAAAAATAATTTATAAAGTAATTTTCTTTAAAATTCATTTTAGGATGTTGTATGAGCAGGACCACGTTCATGATTAATGAAGACCGTGTTGCTGAAGGGTGGTCTTGATGCCTATCCAAGCTGAACCTGCACATAAATTTGCCTTTTTTAATTTAAACTTCGAGTTGTATCCTAATGTACGAAGCGTCTGGCTGCTGATATAACTTTTTTAACTCTATTGTAGCCTCTCCCTCCCATTCTACCCCTATTCAGACCCCCACTCCACAAAGTATGAAGGATAGTGCCGGCACCAAGGGGATTGGTGCCGATGGGAATAAAGGTCGATTGATTCAATGTCAATCCAGCGTATTCAAGGTCCTCGGCGACCAACATCTTCGAAGAGAATGAGCTTTGAAATGCCATCAAACCATACCTGCTATTATTTTTCCTTAACGACGCACCAGTCGCCGCATGAAGTTTTTTGATGAGAGGGGGTCATATAAATGAGACATAACTGTTCATCAAAAGATCTGAAGGGCTAGTGGTAACACGATGTCAGCCATCATTTTGATCACTTTGAGTTATTCAATTTCGAAAGTTGGCTTAAATCACCAAATGTGTTATTTTTGTTTGATGACCAATTGCGCAACTAGCCTAACTTGAGCAGGAGACGACGTAAGTATCTTAGGAAATTGTTTCCCGATCCATTTATTTGACGTGATTCCAAGTTGCTGAAGAATTGACGAGTAAAGGGAAGGATTTACAGAAGCCATGCCCACGGTTTTAACCCTGTGTACAGTTTTCAAGGCCAGCGTAAAAGGTATTGGATGACAATGTATTATACAAACACGAAAATGAGGAGTTTCTCAAGAAAAAAGAGGGAAAAACCTCAGTAAGAAAGCGTAAATTAGAGAAGCTAGAGAACTTCAATTATTTGGTCTTATAAACGATAATAAGCTCAAAACAAATAATAAGTGACGCTCGATGGCAAAAAAGGAAGGAGGAAAGAGACAAAAAGTGGACTATCTTCTCATTTTTTACATTAAGCTATTCCAGCATTCCTCGACCTCTTGAAACCAATAATTAGGTTTTCAAATATTTAAATCATAAACGTATTTCCCTTATGGAAAAGGGTACACAGACTTATAGTGTTCATACATATTGATTTTTTTAATTGCAGACATGATTTAATGAATGACAATTAGATTGCAAACGCGGATCTATCGCGGAAATAATTTTTCCGTAAACTAGGAAGAAATAGACGAAAACCTGAGATGAAAAGGTAGCGAATAAATTTATTTTGGGATCGGGATGGTGCGGCGGCTAGCGTCCCACTCAGAGGGCCCGGGTTCGAAATCTGGAGACGTTAGATCTTTTTCAGTGGTATCTCGATGTCTACTAAAGGTGTTTTGTGGAGAAAACTTTAAATGAGTACGCCTTCCGTCTGATAGGATGTTAAGCTGTGAACCCCTTGGCGCTTTCGATAAGAGTAGGCTAATGCCGACGTCGGGTTTCTCTCCACCATTCCAATCCAACCCTAATGACGCCAAAGTCCTCAGCTGTCAGTCGCCTCCCCCAAATCTACTACTTTGGCAATTAATCTAATACTTTCACGGACCCTGGCAGTAGGCACTAGTATTCCCTAAGGGATCTACCGAGAAAAGACTAACACAACGTCAAATAAATAAAGATTTAAAACAAGAGAAGATCGTACGTAAGTATTTCTGCTAATTCATAGTTGAAATAAAATAGTTTTCAGTTCCCGATGTAGGAAAAGAGCCGACAAAACGTTTGCATCACAACTGCACAATTATAATCAGCAGTAATCTACCGACTTCGGGTAAGTTTTAGTTGGAAACTGGTATTACACACTTTCTTACTCTTAAGTCTTAACTAACATGATGAAAATCATCGTTAAACCTCAAGTTAAATGTAAAAATCATTCATTCTTTAGCTCTGCATACTTTTTACCTCCCTGAATTGTATCAAAAATGCCAATTATTGTCCTTCCTCTATTCGCTTTTCCAGCATTCTCCCCTTATTACCGTTTTCAGCATCCCTTCACCTCTCAGCATCACCTGTATCCATCTGCCCTGCCTTCTTTTAATTTCTCCCAATGGCTGTCTCTACCTCAACTAACATATTAATGTAGATTAACTAATAAAAACAATTTGAATGGGCGAAATGATATGCTTTGAGCAAGGATTGAAAATAAGTATCAGGTTGAAGGGGTAGCTACAGTATTTTCTTCCCACCCTGAGGACCCAGGTTTGACACCAGGGAGTCAGAAGTTTTTTCAGAGGTATCCCAATCCCTACTTGGGTGCCAGGTGAAGAGCACTTCCAACAGAGTATGATGTCCATCAGTTGGGACAATGTGGAACTCTTGTCATATTTCTTTAAAGAGTAGGTTAATTCTGGCACCAGGTTTCTCACCACCATCCCTCATTCCCTGAATACTCTACTTCATCAGCTAAAATGGCTAAGAATACTAATGGGGCTTCATGTTATAGTATTCATCCCTATTCTCTGATAATGGTATCCCATTCAACCCACCCAACACTGAAAATGCAGGTTAATTAAAAAATATATACAGGCAGCAGCAGGGGTCATCAACCACATTTTGGTTTAGCTTGCTTGGGAAGTGTTCATGTCATACTACATGCATGAAACCTCACAGCACTAAGGGTGAGTGACTAACTATATCCCTTGTCATGACTCTATTTCTATATAGATTTGTGGTTCAATAAAAAAATTGTAGCTAGGGCCTAATTAAAAGTGGTCAGAAGTACTATTGAAATTTACGCTAGGGACCAATGGATGCATTTGAATTGGATGCAAAATATATGGAACATTAAAATTGTGGAATGCCAACAACACTCTTCAAAAAAGGAACACACAAGCAGTATGAATTAGAAGCACACACAATTACAAATAACCATGAGTCAGATGTAATTCCACTATTATTAATAAAACCTATTTTTTATAAAAAAATGAGAAATGTGGGATAAATTCCAACAAATAAATATGAGTAATTAATTGCACTATATAATTCTGGCTATCTTCTGCTGGGAACAACAGGAGGGAAGACAGGACTGAAGTATGTTTCATTACAGAGCATATTGACTAAAATAAAATTTATTTTCACTGGCAGGAGAATGCCCATGATATTATGTCATTGACTTCTCTGCCCTTATGAAACTTTCTGGGCTAAATAAAACATAACAGATTAAGGGTTTCTGATAATCTCTAGAGCTCCGCTGATGGAAGCAATAACAATTGCTCCAGGTAAGGTCACCCATGCTAGTTAGGTCGAAGATTAGGTATGAGACAACAAGCCCACTCAGCAACTGTTCCTCAGTGAGCTAGCTGCAAAGACATCTGACCCCAGTAGGATGACCAATTGATTGATGGTGTCCTGTTAAAAACACTATTGAGAAAGGGATTGAGAAACCACCTAATTTCTTTATCTCAAGAAAATATGATCTACATCAATACCCTGCGAGCCACCAAAAAGGTGTGTGGCAGGGGGTGCAGCACCAGGAGGAAAGGGTAAGGGATGAGGGGGTTAGGGTTTTTCAAATGGATGGGGAAAGGTGGGGGGAACCTGCAAGAAAAATATATAAATATACTCATATAACCATGTGCTGTACCTTGTAGGTTAATACATATTGTGTTGAGCTGACTCCAGGGGGATTTCGATTACAAGCATTCTGGTCTCTTATTTTTCTTGGAAAAAATGACCATTTAAACCAGTCAGTCTTGCAGTCTATCTCTCTAATCTTATGTTCATGATCCCTCCGCCCGTAATACCTAGGGGTTCGTATTATGTTCTTGATGTCATCGGAAAAGGACCCATCTTTAAATGTTTTTAATAAGTTTAATCTATATTGTAAACACCGCTGTGTAAGGGAATCCCAGCCTAAATTTTCTAGCAAAGTAGCTACACTACTGCGTTGGTCATAACAATGCTTGACAAATCTAGCCCCTCCACTGAACTTGATCTAATTCCGATATCAAATTTATCTCTTGAGGATCCCATATACTGGCAGCATACTCTCGGTGGGGCCTGACTAGGACAAGAAAACATGGTTCCTTCACTTTTTTGTCGCATTCACCTCGCACTCTTTTTACAAATCCCAATTTTTTATTATTACGACTGCATATTTCTCATATGTGCTTTCCCCAGGACAGATCGTGAGTAATTGTGACACCCAAGTATTTAAAGGAATCTACCCTTGCGATTTCTGTTTGTTTCATTTTGTAACTAAATGGGAGGGAATTACTCTTTTCCCAAAAATGTACTACTATGCATTTTTTCAAATTTAATTCCAATTGCCATGTATCGCACCAAGTCTGAATTGCATCTAGGTTGTTAACTAACGCGACTTAGAATGTCCCCATAAATCACTGCATTGTCAGCAAAAAGACGCAGCCTGGCAAGTAAATAAATAAGGAACAAGAGGGGGCCTATGACACTTCCCTGTGGTACACCCGACGCGACCTTGACAGTATCGGATGATACACTGTCCAGGACAACTGTTTGAACGTGATTTTCAAAAAATTCTCTAATCCAGCATATAATACTCCCGTGTATTCCATCAGTTTCCAACTTCGCGAGTAACTTGCAAATAGGGACTTTATCAAAAGCTTTTTTAAAATCTAGGAATATTGCATCAACTGGAATATTACTTTCACCGGAAAGCATTATATCATGAACAAAGAGTGCGAGTTGAGTTTTGCAGGACCCATGCTGGTTGTTAATCAATAAATCTTGGCTATCAAGGTACCTCATTATGGAACTAACAATGATGTGTTCAAGAGTCTTACAGGAGATGGAGGTGAGTGATATTGGCCTATAATTACTGGGGTCCTCCCGGTCTCCATTTTTAAATATGGTTGTTACAGAAGCTATCTTCCTGCCACTTGACTGGAAGATAGCTTCTGTAATGCTTGGCCTCCATTTATAAAACTGTACGAATCCCAATCTGCTGTGGGAACATAAAATTGCCATCGATAATTAGTCTATGCTCATTGTTGTGGGATGTAAAGCTTTTTATCTGCCTTTCTAGATCTAGTATTGAGTTAACGCCAGCATGGGGTGGTCTATAATACACACATACATATATTCTTTTTGCACTGGGTATTTTTACTGAGCACCAGACACTTTCTACACAGCTATCAGGAAATAAATAGCAGAAACAATGAACTTGGCCATCGCTCAGATTTACATGCCACAAAGCAATCATAGGGAGGAAGAAGTCAACAGGGTATGCAATCAGTTATAGGATATAATCACAGGTGCCCCTGGAGGCAAACATCTAATAGGATGAGTGATTGGATCATGACAGTAGGCAAATGAAGAGCGAGGAAAGGGACTACAGTTTGACTACAGACCTTAAGGAATGACTGCAGAGAGAAAGCAGCCATTACATGATTAGACAGATTTAGGAACAGTGAAATGAATTTGCCCAGTTTCTCAGGAGTGGATGCTGATTCAGATCAAAATTTAGCACTCATGAGGTGCAGTGTTAGATTCAAGAGGATAAAACAGGCAAAATGGACGAGAAAATGGAGAGAAGAAGCTTTATCTTGAGAAAAAGAAATGAGTGCCACGCAGCAGCAGAAAAAATTATGACCTTCTGTACTAGTAATATTCTATCTGCATCTTGCTCTATGTTGGCTATGCCATGGGTATTTCCTACCAGTTTGATAAACATTATGGCAACCCCTCGCTGGCTCTTGTCCTTTTTGCTGTATATTACTACATAACTATCACTCCAGTGACCCCCACCATCCTTCTATTTCACCTCGCATAGACCTAAAATATCTATATTTTTGTTTCCATCTCTTGTTTTTTGTTCTCTAATTTTCCTGTCCTCAACATTTCCCTAACATTCTAAGTTCCTATTCTCTCTTATCGTGCCTTTTGAACTGATACTGTCAGTTTTCCTTTGCAAGGGTTTTGTGAGATTACGACAACAGAAACCTTGCCTATCCTGCTGCCAGGCACGATATACGGCTGCTTGGGCTGAGTCATGTAGTTGCCAGGATACATTTACTCAATACTGTCCATCATATAAATCTTACGAATTATATATGAGTGTTTTCCCATTGTCTTCCTCAATAGTGTTTTAATGTGACAACAACACTCAATTTCCATCCCTCTAGGATCGGATCAGATACCTTTGCAGCTGCCGCCCTAAGGAACAGATGCTGTGCAGACTACCT
This sequence comes from Hetaerina americana, assembly GCF_022747635.1. Classification (NCBI taxonomy): domain Eukaryota; kingdom Metazoa; phylum Arthropoda; class Insecta; order Odonata; family Calopterygidae; genus Hetaerina; species Hetaerina americana. Next base: position 39,404,319 of record NW_027286181.1, read on the forward strand.
TTCGTCTAGCTCCTAACTTTGGACCTTTCTGGTATGAGTGACCCTATTAGGAGAAATTATTATTGCTCCCATCAGCAGAGTGCAAACCCTTCCACCATGTCAAGGTTGTAGTCCATGGGAAGGAGAAGGAAGTACAACTACATAAATTAAAAAACTGAGAGTCAGGAATTTTTATATCAATTGTCGGAATTTTTAAAGGCTATTCTGTTGGGCAATAAGCTTTCAAAATAATTGAAGGTTGTATGTTTGATTCTTTTTCACATTGTACGAGTTCTTTGCAGCTCATTCAATCTCCCAAATGGATCATTGGTCATATTAGGTCTCAGGTAGGTTTTTAGAAATTGCAAACAGTCTACTTACCATATAATCCATTCACTTGACCCAATTCCCACGTGAGAAGGATATATTCTCAAGGTATAATATTCCCTAGGAACAGGAATTTCAAATACTGGAGCGTGTAAACCACCAAACTAGTATTAGCATTACGAATGCACATTGAAACTGCAAATAGAAACAAAAATAGATAAAAAAATATAACTTCACACAATATTAAGTTAAAGGTAACAAATCACAACATAGTAAAATATATGGAGCAAGACTTTAACCTCCAACTTTTGAGCTTGACAGATATGTGTTTCATATCTAATGCAATGTGAGTATTTACTATTATTCATTTTAAATTGAAATTAAGTGTGATTTTATATTTCAATGCATTTTATATTTTTCCCAAAAGTTAAACTTGTACAAGACTGCCAAGCTCTGCTTTTGAGACCACTATGCTTGTCCACAGAAAAAAGAAAGATCATTCAATAAGTTAGAATCATGAAAGACACTGAGCTAGCACAAGGAGCTGGAAGTTCATGTGAGTTAAACAATATATAAGCAAATTGCAAGAGAGGTCATTAAGGTGATAACAGAGGTAAAGTGCCAGAAAATTTAACTTTGTCAGTACCCTCACATCAAATTAATAAAAGAAGAGTAAAACTAGTGTTGAACATTAAGGAATCTTCTGGTAAATTGCATCATAGCAATATTCTGAATGGTTTTAGATATATGGTGACAAAAATGGATGAACAGGAATCAGGATGGGGTTGGCATGGTAGTGGCAAGAAGGAGAAGAGTCAGGTAAAATGCTGTGGGAATGTTGAGGGGGGAAACACAGTGATGAGGAAAGAGGACATCATTCTTCAAATTTCCATACTTTTACCTGAGTATGATCTGTACTTTTTGTAGTCATAAGCAGACATTCATTTCAATCCCGGTAATAGCTGCTCAGACCTTGGTTATCATGCAATTATACCCGATGATGTATTAACAGGCAAAACTAGTTGCACTTTTCTTTCAAAAATTAAACTTTGGATACTAACAAACTTTTTTTAATACTTAAACAGGGTCCAATATTAAAAATTGAACACCTCCCAAAGTGAATTTCAATAGATAAGATCCTTTAGGCAAACACCATGATGCATTGACATGAGATGTCATGCTAATGGATTGAGAAAATGAGCACATAAGTAAACTGAACTTTTAATACTAAAGTTTCATTTTGATAACTGATATTTTACTAATTGTTGTTCTTTTTAAAACCACCTCTTCTATCACTTTGAGCAGTTATTGAATTTAAAAAAATAGTTCCTCATTTGGCAGGGTGAGTCATTTGTAATGAATAACCTTTTGATCAAATTAATCATGACATCACTAGTGGTTGAAGATGAAGCCTATTTCATGGTTTCTTTTATGTCATAAATACAGCAATCAATTTTTTTGCTTTCATACAATACTTGAAATTCTGTTTGCAATGTTGTTTTAATGTTTAAGGGTATAGGTCTTGGCGAAAGAAATCTTTTGATAAAAACAAAACTGATTCATTTACTATGGATTATGCTTGAATGTGCCTGTTCACATTTAATATGAAAATGTAATTAAAGCAGTCATTTATAATGTATATCCATGTATTAAATAAAAAATGAGCTCTAATTTATAGTCATTGTAATATTTTTTGTAACATTTCACAGAGTTAGGCATAATTTGTTTCTAATAATGCCAGGAAAGTCAAGAAAGACAACAGTGATGATCTGAGAAGTTATACAAGGTTTGTTTAAAAAGTATTGGTAATAATTTTTCCTGATGTAAGCGTGAAAAACTGAAAGACCATCGGTTAAGTGTGTGCATGATCACAGACCCAATTGGCATTGATAATACATCAGTGCACACCATTATCACTGAAAAATGGGCAATGCAAAAGATCTGCGCTAAAATTATCCCAAAGTGCTTGACAGATGACTAAAACCACAGTCGAGTGTCTGCTTGCAAAGACCTTCTGCAATGGCATCACAATGATTTCCCAACCCCCTTTCAGTCCCACATTGGCACCAGTAGACTATTTCCTATGCTCAAGAGAGAAATCATTCCTCAAAGGACACCACCATAGGACCCTAGGTGCCTTCAAAGAAGCTTGCACATGTACCTTTAAGGATGTTCCGGAATCCACCTACCAGTCAAGGAAAAGCCACTGGCAAAAGTTTGTTGACGCTCAAGGGATGCACTTTGAAGAACTTTGAGTCATTGTAGCAATATGTGAAATAAATCTGTTTTTCCTAAACTTATCCTGATACTTTTTATACAGACCATGTATGGCAAAGATATCAGGCCAGCAAGTTTAGATATAGAAAGAAAATATGACATGTATGGGGATAGCTTAGGACCAGACATACTTCATCGTGAGATAGAGATGGTATTCAGGGAACTGAAATCAAATAAGGCCATGGAAATAGAAAACAATCAGGATGTATTTGTTTGTTTTATAGGTTTCAAGAAAGTATTTGAAATTGAAAAAGCAAATTTAGTAGGGTTAATGAATATATTACAGAAGAAAGGAGTAGATTGGAGAGATAGGTGACTTATCCTGAGCATGTGTCAAACTGCTCAAGTGCATGTGGTGGATGGAGAGTGGGAATGGGCAGTGTTAGGAAGAGCATTGAGACAGCTATTATAAACTCTACTTTTCAACGTAAATGAAGAGGAAATGGTAAAAATGGTATAGAAAGAACTGGAAATCAGAATGAAAGTTGGTAGGATATTCATGAAATCAGTTAGTTGGCAGATGATCAAGCTTAAGTCAGCCAGCCAGCCAAGGATTACAGTCATTGCTTAATGAATTGGAGAAATCAATGTAATGGTTTTAGGATGCAAATCAATGTAAGCAAAACAGATGTTATAAGGTTTTTGAGGAAAAAAGCCAAGTTAAATGTTAAAATAAGTTGGCAAAAACAAGAGCAGGTAGAACATTTAAGGTAGCTTGGACGTTTCTTGGACCAAGATGGTCACAGTGGTACGGATATTAGAATTGCTTTCGCTAAAGAAGCATTCACATGAAGAGAGAATTGATGATAGGGATGTTAAGTAGGGAGGTTAAGAATAGATTAGTGAAAATTTAAGAATGGAGCATGGCTCAGAAAGTTGGTCTTTGAAGCCAGCTGATACCGTTAGATTGGAGGTTTTAATATGTGGACGTGGAGAAGGATGGAAACATTTAAATGGATGTTAGAAAATCAAACAAATAAGTATTAGGCATGGTGGGGGAGGAGAGAGCATTGTTAGTAGAAATGCAAAGAAGGCAGGAAATATGGTTGCAGATATTTTGATTGGAGATGGAATGTTGAAGAATACCATAGAGAGGCAGCCATTGGGCACACAAGTTAGGGGGGGGGGGGTAGAGACGTTGGATGGAATGAAGAGAGACAGAGTGTATGCAGAATAGAATTACAGCACATTTATTACAGAATGGGGTGTCACGCTTTGTTTTATCAGTTAAGGCTAAGAAAAGTATTAGTGTACATGTACAGCTTGTGTCCATTAAAAAACCTACCAAAAAAATGATATCCTATCAAATATATGCTAATTTATTATTATTTTACTGTTTCTGTTTTGGCTAATAACTTTATGATATTTTGAGTGAATTACAACAAGAAGATACCCTTGAGTTAATTAAGTTATATTCATCAACAGTTTTAGATGGCAAGCGGTGGAATCAAACAATGTAAAATTAATCAACCATTCTGTCTACAGGCACACCTGATAATGGTATTGAAACATGAATCATGTTTGCATGAATTAATAAAGAATGAAAGAGTGCTACATGTATTTCCATTAATTTTATGAAAATTCTTGAAATAAATATTAATCTAATTCTCAATGAGGATGGGAAAATATAGACAGGGGTAGTCATGATCATCTGAGAAATAAATTAACAGATTATGTTCATAGATGAGAAAATAATTAACACCCAGATACGCCTACTGAGAATGATGCATGATTATCAATCTAATATCATAATATTCAGATAAAACATATTTTCTATTTACCTGCTTTAATTAATTTGGTCTACATGATATATATATATATATATATATATATGTATATATATATATATATATATATATATATATATATATATATATATATATATATATATATATATATATATATATATATATATATATATATATATATACATACATACGAGAGTCATCCGGAAAGTAGTACCCGTTCGTGCCGCATGAAGTGCTGACGACGCGAGTAGCCGCTGGACGAGGTCAGATAGCTTCAGTGGCTTGTCTGCCTTCTCTGAGCCAAGTTGCGTGACGCTAGCATTGCCTGTGTTGTTTCTGTGATTGTTTACAATGTTTAAAAAAATTGAGAACGCCGCCAGTTGTGAAGTGAGGGCAGTGATTAAATTCCTCAATGCAAGAAACGTTCGCCCATGTGATATTCATCGCCAATTAAAGGAGGTGTATGGAGACAATGTAATGGACGAGTCGTCTGTTCGGCGGTGGTGTCGCAACTTCAACATGGGGAGGGGGAACACACACGACGATGAGTGTTCGGGGAGACCGTCTGTCATTACAGACCAACTGGTGAGCTCAGTTGACGAATTCGTGAGGAACGATCGGCGCGTCACAATTGATGACATCTGTGAGCATTTTCCCAATGTTTCTCGAACAATTGTTCATGAAATTGTTAAACACCATCTGCATTATGCAAAAATTTGTGCAAGATGGGTCCCTCGCGTATCTCAATGAGCTGGCGGCGAAGGACTATGCAGCAGGAATACAGAAACTTGTCACACGTTATGACAAATGCCTTAATTTGCTTGGAGATTATGTTGAGAAGTAGTTTAAAGTATCCTCTTTCAAATAAAATTTTTTATGTTTGTTAATATTTACTTTTGTGTCTTTATTTCACGAACGGGTACTACTTTCCGGATGACCCTCGTATGTATGTATGTATGTATATATATATTTATTTATTTATTTATATAGGAAAGATATACTACAGGTATAAGATATATATAGATATATATTTACAGATATAAGGAAAGGGATAGGAACACACATAAAGGGCAAACAGGAGAGGTGGGGAAGGCAGAATCCAGCAGATCACGAATGTAAAAATATACTGTACCAATTTATGACACTAATCTACTGATGGAAAAATGAGATCACATATAAATTTCTGAAATGGAAGAGCTTTGAAGGACATTAGGTACATGCTGTTCAGAAGAAGAGAATCTGCATAATAGGCAAAAAATATAAGCCTCTGATATAAATCCAGTTCAGAATTTTTCATCCATTTTTCCGACATATTTTCCAGAGTATGATAAGCTTGGAAAGAATATTTCAGATAATTGAATCATCTTTATTAAAAATTTCATGATAGATGGCATTTCCAAGAATGAAACCATGATGCAACATCAAGTAACAACTTCATGGGATATCTCCATGGTCTAGTTACAAACTATAGCCTCATTCAAAACTAATTAGATAACTTGTCCTTTAAGTTCTGCAGTGGTAGCATTTGTGCTTCCCTTACTTAACTTCCTCTAGAAAAGGAATTTTTGTTGGTTAAATCTATTTTACAGATTCAGGAAAATTATCAGAAAATTTTTGGCTCTACAATTTTTACACTAATAATTTACCTGGAATATTTTGATTTAATATTTTTACTCACAGAGTGGGAAGATGGATGAACCAACACAACATGGAGGAATAAATATGAAAGATATCATGGAACTAAGCCATAATGTGGAGTGACAATATAAACCATAGTTTCCAATTACATAGTACGCCTTTGGCTGGGGTGCAGAATAAAAATTTTAATTACAGGAGTTTACACAAGAAAAGTTTGAGAAAAGAGATTTATTTAAGTGAATTATTGAGAAATATCATGTAAATCTAGAGAATGGTAAACATATCTAATATAAGATCCTTCTCAAGGAGCAGATACTTCAATATTTGTTGCTATATATTAATTACATATCAATGCTGGAGAGCTGGATATGGACTATTAGGGATGAGCAATGATCTTCCCTGGATTTTTGGTCTTGTGAAAAATCACAGATACACTCTAATGTATATTGCTAACCATATGATTTAAAGGTACAAGAATATATACTGGATGAAACTGAAATTATAAATAAATGCCAGCCTCATCGTGACACGTAACATCCACAGGTTGTCAGTTCAATTGCCACCTTGGTGGATTTTTCTCCCTAACCTACAGCTTGTATGTTTGTCTCTATAAATATCGTAATGAAGTGAAATTTAAGAGAGAAATTATTATTATTCAAGAGATGGGGCAAAGAGAAGGTAGGGATTATCAAGAAGGCTCTACTCATCTTTTAGCCACATCCTCCTCTTTATCAAACCAGCTGATCCTCAAGAAGTTTGCTCTTCAAATGATAGAGAAGACTTATGTGAAATCCCATTTTTATGGAATACTTAATTCCTTAAAAATATAAGGCAAATAAATTGATTGACCATGATAGTGTATCAGAAAATTGCAATGGATAAAATATATTAGAAAATCTGGATATAGGTACTGAATTTCACAGCTATTTTGGTCATATTTTCTGAGATAGACCACATGTGCATGGTCAGCAACCTATTTTACTTCCAGAAATTCAGTGCAGCTAGCTTCCATTTTTTCCAAAAACTGTTAAAGTAAAATTAACCACTGAATCTCTGTCTGATGCTCTGTTTTCAGTCTATTATGACATGTACAAGACCAGTGCAGCCACTGAGTCTGGCAAAACGAAGTCCGAGACATATCCATGACTTCCCAGACCTACACAATAAATTTCCATTTTTTTCCTCACATTTTCGACCATCATCAATGCATTTTTTAAACAAAGTGGTTAACATTAAATAAAAGATGCCAGTATGAATACATGTTTCAAGATTCTCAAAGTAATATAGAATCTTTAAGACTCCATTGAAATAACTGATTATGAATTGATGGAATACATGTTTTTGTGAGTAATTACCTTCAGAGGTGCTTGATTTTTCTGAGGTTGGATTGGTAGGTCCAGTCAGCTAAGATCCACAACCGTATCCATGGCCTAAGGTTTGGGAGCTGACATTTATCTTGATGCTGGTGGTACAATTGGCTTCTCACACACACAACACAAAGCTAGTGGTCAAAAATAGACAAGGGCTTAATTATAATTTTTTGAGTGAATATGTTTCACCAATATTTATTTGTTAATGGCTAATTCTGTATATTGGACAGTTACTAAACTTTTCCCAGTAAGTGGTTATTACCATGCATGTTCAAAATTGATACAGACAACTGTCACAAGGACATAATGTTGATTGATATTTACTTCTTAGATAAGAACCAGGCCATTAAAATTAAAAAATTTGATTTTGGCTTTGAATTGGAAACTGAACATAAATTAATGCATCAATGATGGAAAATCAGCCACTTATAGATCAATCACTTGACATCATAAAGCGTTCTGAAATCGTAAAGATTTGCCAGCAACCCAGAAACGCATTATGTGAGTGCAGAAGATATTATATATATATATATATATATATATAAACTCCACTGCTATTTAATAATTAGATCCCATATTGTTTTGTCTCATTTAAATTACATGATAAGTATGTCTCAAGTTATAGATGCCATATAGAATCCATAGATGAAGTTAAGTAGTCATTTAACTATAATCTATGAATTGGTTACATTGGATTATTGATGATCAATGTTTAGTCCAAATTTCCTATTACAGCAAAAGCTGGATCTGCTTTAGGCCAAAACTTAGAGTTACCCACTGTAAAGCTATGGGGCCACGGCCAAATGCCAGCAATAATGACTCTCAATTTTCTCTGGCCTGGCTTGTAGTACACTGTAGGGTTTTTTGGCAAACACTAAAAGGGGCAAGAACAGGCCCTGTCTCTTGTCCTTACATCGTGAAGTCTTTTAAATGAATCAGTCACAAGGTCAAGGTCACAATATTGATCGAGTAATCGAATTATAAAATCTAAAATGTCCACTTTCTCTGTATAGCAATAATTTTTTTTGAGCATTATAATACTTCTAAAATTTTCTCAGATCCTTCCAGTCCAAAATAAATTCACTGACTTTTCCAGGTCAGTGAATTTATTTTGAAACTCAATTTTATGACCACTAGTCAAGTTCAAGATGAACCGTTAAGCTGCCCATTAACTGAAACATGGCTAGTATGATTACAATGTTTAGATACACTAATTAGCAATCTTTCTTGTGTATAAAATTGGATATCAGTTATCTTCAGGATAAGTCAACTTTCGTATCATGTAATGATTGTACTGAACAAGACATAAAACTGGGCCTAAATGCCGCAGCCAATAATAGTGAGATGGATGAAGGAGAGGTCATGAATGGGAGGAGTACCTCTTCATAATGAGAGTAATGGCTTATTCACCTCACAGATAATCGTAGAAGTTAGCTACCATAAAAGTAATTCAGCTGAATGTATATTAATAAATTTATGCAAGACATGAGCTTCCATGCCCTTCCATTACTTTCATCAGAAACATCCTTTCAAGCATTTCCTTTAGATTATGATGATAAAGGTACATTAAAACTTAGTGCCTTAATATTTATGTACATGTAGTAAATGGAGTCTGACTTTGAATTATGTAATTTCATTTTACACAAGACTTCTGACTTGTTATCTTAAAAACATACAGACTTGAGTAACTGTGCTAGTGAATCCAGTTAAAGTTAAATATCACACCACAAACATCAACCATTGATTAAAATAAAGATAAATTAATAACAGTAACACTTAAATATAAAGATGAAAATAAAAACAACCTAAAAACTGTGTTCAATCAAAAATAAGAAAGAAATTATCAGGTTTCTCATAATTATTCCTCTGATTTAAGGAATCCCACACAATGTATGGTAAAGATTAACCAATAGAAGAGAGCGATTACTTCATTACACGGCCAGCTCCTAAGTAATGAAAATCTGGAACTGTGGACGTGACAAGCATCATTTTTCCATTTCCTTGTCTGTAACATGAAGTCTTGCACCTGGGAGATTTGAGACCAAAATTTCTCACAAAAGAAGTTCAATATGAAAGACTTAAATTCAACAATTAAAAATTATATTTTCTTTGCTCTTTAAAATGGTGAACAGAGCTGAAAATACACTAGTGCCTGCTGACTTCAGTTTGATTTGCATTCTCTATTTTATAATATAATAAATATACTTCACTGTTTCAAGCATCACTTCCTGACATTGTGTGAGGTTCATATTATAGGAGTTCATAATTTTCCACAGAGTTTATTTTAAGGTGCAACGCGTTTCGCCGACTTGCTACATCACCAGGTACCTGATGAAGTAGACAGTTGGTGAAACACATTTTACTTCAAAATAAAGTCTGTGGAAAGTACCTCAAAATAAAGCTGCGGAAAATTACAAACTCCTTTTTTGGCTAAATTTAAATATTTTTTCACTGCAACACTTGCTTCATTTCTTTGCTAGCCCTATTTACAGTGAACTGAAATGCATGAATTAGGACAAAATACAAAACCTACAGAGGTCAATGTTAGCAGGTCATGTTGAACCACAGAAACAGTTACATGAATTATTCACAGTTATTATTAAAAATGGTACCCATAAATATGTCAGTATTATGGCATTGGTTAAATTAGCTGGTTTCAAATCCAAAGACTGTGTGTAGTGCTAGCAGGGACCACCAGCAACAATCTGACCCATCACTGGTTTTAATTTTGCTTTTCCTTCTTACATTAGATCAGGTAATATAATACTGCATTTCCTTTTAGACACACTCCATGGGTGACTGCCATCAGCATTCCAGTACTGGCACAAGTCAACAAATTGGAAGAAGACAAAGGAGTGAAAGTGTGGGCATTAGGATAGGAAATTCATGGCAAAAGACAGAGGAAAACTTGAGAGAAGCAACTTGAATCTTTACTAAGTTGATAATCCAAAGTGGGTTAAGAAGTATATCTACAGTTGGCCAGGTAGTTAAGTGGGTATAATCAAATCAGTCCAATCATAAAGATAATACTGAGGTTTTAATGTATTTACAAAGATATAAATAAGTCTCTGGATATTGGATTACATTTTGCCATGGCGTTACATAGTAAGTAAAGAGTAATTGACATGCAACTAACATGATATGGCTACTGATAAAAAAAGGTTACATCACCTTTTAATCTACCTTATTATGAGCAGTTCACCACATGTTAAATGCACATTTGTCACGCAATCTCATATTTACCTAAGGTTGTTGGTAAAACTCCTCTTGAGAAGACCTCTGGCAACAAAATATTCCAATCATTATCCTTTGAAATTTGTACGTCAATAGCCACCCACAAACTGCTTAACAATACTTACAAAGGTGGGAGACATTCATTCTTTACTTGAAAAATCAAGTCTTTTTTCCATGAAAAGCAGTTTGCTCTATTTATCAGTCTCAAGCTCTATTCCAGTTACATTTATCTGACTTAGTAGCTGAAGTTGGCTTCATCATTTCAGGTCACAGCGTTACTCTGTCCTCAAGTGACATATAAAAGCTTACTAATACTTGTAGCTTACTCTGGTGGAAAAACTTTAACAAGGGAACTGCAAATATGTTTTTTCTGTGCTAGTTTAAGGTATTCCACAACAGATATAGAAATATCTACACACATATCCTGTCCCATACTGTTATACCACCACTTGAGTTGGCATTAGTACAGTACTTGCCAATGATGAGTCTCATTTAGAGAAGACTTCATGGTATCATCTACTCATTACTGACATTCTCTAACATTGAAGTAGCTACAGTAATAGCAGTTCTTTTACATAAAACGTTCACAGTGTATACATAATCTTTTGTAAAGAAAAGAAAATTGGATTAGTTGAAATTAAACCATCAAATTAAACTTTCAAGTATAAAAATCTACAGACAACAGACAAAATTCAAAAAGGAAGTAAAATAAAATAACGGAATGAAATACAGAGGTGAACAATATAAAACTTGGAAATGACATATAACAAAATTTTATGTGAAATGCAAATCAGCAGATGACTCCGTTAAAGTTACTGCTGCAACATCTACCACAGATACTTTGAAAATTGTATATGTTAACAAGTAGTAACATATATGATACATATTTTTTCACATCAAACAGCAACATTAACTTCTTGGCATGCTTCACTTTCCAGTTACATTCCTAAAATGTAGAGGAGAAAAATGCAAAATTAAGCCAAACAACATACAATAGAAGAAAATTGAGAGTTGGGTCTGTAAGTTACTTTTTAATTTTGCAAACACATTACATATATTTAAAATGTAGTTCAATCCAATCCAAGTATTTCATATAATAAACAAAATTAATATAGTAGAATGACACACTATTGATACTAGAATACAAATACTAGAATGACCAATATCACTTGGGTACTGATCCAGTTACAATTAAAACTTTCAGAAAATCTTTGGTAGATCGATCAAGATATCAGTTCTTAACGTTTTCATGCCTTACTAAAAAATTCAGTTTTTAACTATATAATTGTAAATTTAAATACATCCCAAGTCAATAAGAGTATTACAAAAGAACGCATTGCACATAAACTAATGTTGCCAACAAATATATGTCATCCATTTTTGCATGATTAAGATAAGACATGAAAGGCTTGCAAAAATGACTGATAGCATACTTCCACAAGGGTAAAATAGCATAATGATTTTTAAAAATTGTTACATGCGGTGTGGGTGGGGAAGTCCAGTCAGTAGAATGCTGGACCACTGGCCTGAGGACCTGGGTTCGAGTCCCAGTGACACCTCTGGGAACCCTCAGCTTAAGTGAAGCTGAGGGTTCCCAGGGCTTCACCTAAGCTGAGTGATTTTTTATATAACCACAGGCAGCATAGGAAAAGAACTGACCCCACCACCCTCAAAATTGATTTGCAGACTCTGTTGGGCTAAGTATTCAGGGAAATCTATAAAACTAACCTTTGGATCGATTACCGTAGTATGCTCAAATTACATTAGGTATACTTCACATAGGATAAAAGGATAGGATAATAGGATTGGATAAAAAGTTGTTGCAGTGCAATAATACTAAGCTTTTTTACAAATCTGGATTATAAATAATCAGCGAGTAAATCTCTATACATATACGGTTTGTCCCAAAGGTAGTACGACATTTTTTCCCAGATAGACAAATGGATGGGAGGCAGTTTCTCTGGGTGGGGTTTGAGAGATGGGAGTTCTCAGGAAAGGCTGGAGGCAAGGCTGCAGGCAAAGGCTGAACCAGTTATTGGAACAGCACTACGCGATCAAATTTTGTGTGAAACTGTGCAAAACTAGGAAAGAGACTCATGAAATGCTCAAGGCAGCTTATGGTGATAACGCCATGGCTAGATCAGGTGTTTTTGAGTGGTAGAAGTAGTTTTGGGAGGTAAGAGAAGATGTTGAATATGCCGAATGTTAAGGACCCCTTCTGACCTGAAAAATTGATGAAAATCTTGCAAGAGTGAAGGCTTTGTTGAACAGGGATTGCAGATTAAGAGTTCACTTGGTTTATGATGAACTCGGCATCCCTAAAAGTGATGTGCATTGGTTTGTCACCAAAAATATGGATATGATTAAGGTAAGTGTGAAGTTGGTGTAGTGTGGGATTGCTCTCGGACAAACAAAAGGAAACTCGCACACAGATCTGCAAAGAGCTTCTTGACCATGTGAGTGGCAATCCAGATTTTTTCAGCCACAACAGATTTCTTCTTCTTACCACATCTCAAATCCATGCTGAAAGGACATCACCATAGCTCGGTGGAAGCATTACAACAGGCCGTGACAAGGGATCTTATTAGCATTATGGGTGCCACCTTCCACAAGTTGTACGAGGCATGGAAAACCAACTGGCAGTGGTGTGTGGATACACAACAGTGCCACTTGGAAGACTTTTGAGGGAATGCATCAAATCTGGCAAAAAATTTTTAAAATTGATGCAGTCCTACTACATTTGGGAAAGAATTTTTACGTACATAAATACATCATTATTGTTATTAATAGGTTATCTACTGGTTAAGGAAGGTTTAAGATGCATACAAATACCAAATAAATATTTTGTCACTCCTAACAAAACATAACCCTACATCCAACTCCACAAACAGTCCCTCTCCATCTCTGTGTACTTTCTTCCTCCCTTCATCCTATCCAACATCTCTATTCTATTCCTACCCATTCTTGTTTACCTAATATCCTCCCTTCTATCACAGTCTTCAACATCCCACTTCTGATCAATATGCCCTTCATCCAATTTTCAAATCTCCTTATAATTTGTCCCAGCAATCTCCTCTCATCCCCCACCTAACCTAGCACTTCCTAATTAGTTTTTCTTTTGGTCCATTTCACCTACTCTACACCCACATTTCAAAAGCCTCCAATCTACGTCTATCCTCCTGCTTCAGTGACAATGTTTCCGTGCCTTACGTAACTACGCTCCATATCAAAGTTTTGACAAGCCTTTCTTTAATATCTTTACTCAATGACCTTGTCATCAACTCCCCCCTCCTTGTGAAAGCCTCCTCGCTTAGCATGATTACGTCCCGACTACTTTGACCACGTTGGTCCAAAACACTTCCGACATAGGAAAACTGTTCCACCTGCCCTAGTTTCTGTTCTCCTATTTTATTGTTAACCTTCGCCTTTCTCTTTCTGGAAAATCGCATAAGCTTTGTTTTATTTATATCGATTCTTATTCCAAATCTATTGCACTGAATTTCCAATTCACTCAGCAATACTTACAAACCCTTGGCTGACTGACAAACTAGAGTTTGGTCATCAGCAAATATAAATGATTTTATGAATTACCCGCCGACTTTCATTCCTACCTCCAGTTTTTCCCATGCCTCTTTAAATCATTTCCTCCACATATACATCTACATAATACCCCGCAAGCCTGTTATCTCTAACTGCTAGCACAGATGTTCAATTATTACTTACCGGTAGTTATTTAACCATGCTGTATAGAGGACCAATTTCACCCTTCTTCTGCAAACTTTTCATATCCTCACACTGCATCTCCCAACATGCTTCTTTAGCTTTATTTGTTACCCATCTCAATTTATTATTTAACTCTTTGTACTTCCTTCTACCTAACTCCAAGTTTACATTCTTTCATTTCATTCTATCATTTATCTTTCTAATCATCTCATCCATGATCCATGATTTCCTTGTCCTTCTCCCATTAACAGTTCCCATAGTTTCTTTTGCAACTTTCAATATCCCTTTCTTTCATACATTTCCATTTTTCCTCGATAGCTTACAGCTCTTTTCCATCATCCATGATATTCTCTACAGCCTGTAGATACTCCTTTCATGTCAATACAGTTAATGCTTCTATGTTCCAATTCCTAACCCGCCACCCTTGCCTTATCTTTTTGAAACAGACGTTACATTTCATAACACCTAAATTGTGATCAGAGTCTGCATCCGCTCCCGGCAAGCTATGCGAATTTATCACTCTGTTCCTAAACCTATGCCTAACCAGAATATAATCTAACTGATACCTTTCTCAGTCACCTGGCATTTTCCATGTATACCTGCACCTTTTTAGTGTCTAAACCAAGTGTTGATGATGACTAACCCCTGTCGCCAGCAAAATTCAATTGCTTACTCCCCGCAGTCATTCCTCATGCCTAAACCGCAGTCATCCACCTCATCACCATCTCTTCCTTTGCATTCCAATCCCCCATCCCAATCAAATGTTTCCCTGCAGGAACACATGCCATTATGTCCTCTTAACTGATTGCATATCCAATCGACTTCTTCCTCCTTATGATGGCTTGGTGGCATGTATCCTGAACAATGACCACGTTTGTGGGAATACTGAAATGAAATTAATGGCTTTGTAATTCCACTCACTTTATAATTCATAAACTTCACTCCTCTAGTTTTAGGAACTTTGTCTTTAGTGCGAGAGATCAGGTTCTTAAAGCATGAACCACTGTAAAAGGCACATTTAATTTTTTCTTTCGGTAAAATTTTGATTGCTTTTTGAGAAATAATCCCTAGATAGAGTATTTGTTGCTAGTAGGCAGTAGGATCTTTTAAATTTTCGGGGTTGCAAATGTGGGCTAAGGCTATTTTCGTTAGTTTCTTCCAGTTTATCAATTACATCTTCTGAATAGCCATTGTTTACTGCTAATGTTTTACACTAGGTTCCTTATTTACAATGAATTTTGACATAGGGATAGAGGCTAATTGGTGGATCATTGCATGAAATGCCAAAATATATTGGGTGAAGCAATGCCATGAATAGGAATTAATTCATAGTTAATTAATGTAATTGTTAATTAATGTAATTTTAATATTTAACTTAGCTATTCTCTTTCTTGAAAACCTCATAACCTTTGTTTCATTCACATTTATTCTCATCCCATACCTATAAATTTCCAATGCACTCAACAATACTTGCAACTCCTTGGCTGACTGACAAATTAAAGCTTGATCATCAGCGAACCTAACATTTTATGAATTCCTCATTGACTTTCATTCCCATCTACAGTCCTTTTCATACCTTTTTAACCATTCCCTCCACTCAAAGGCTAAAAAGCTAAGATGATAATGGACATGCCTGCCTTGTAACTCTTTTTAATACTGCCCATATGGACTCTCCACCTACCAATCACAGCTCATTGTCTGAGATAGGTTATGGTTTTGGACAAGTCTCGGATCCCTCAAATCTTCTGCAATACATTCATTAGTTCTACTATATTCACTCTATTAAATTCCTTCTTTAAAATTTACCAATGACTTGCTCAATTATGATGACTTTTAGTGGGTGTTAAATGATACAAGTGAAGAAAACAGTTGATCATTCTGCTCTTGCATATTAAATGATGCCATCTTAAGTATTGAAAATGCTTTTCACTCTAGCAGCAACTACTGAACCCTGTGCAGTTTACAGTATAGCCATCATGCCTTGAATTCATAAAGCATCTACATAATATAAGCTCAACCACAAGTTAATATGTGCTCAAAGTCCTAAGAAAAGGAATTGGATAGCCCTAGAACTGGAGCGACCCTTTTTAAACATGAACCATTGCAAATATATTCTATTGTTTCAGGCTTCACTTCGTGGAAGTAATTGATATCCATTATTGAAATAGAAAGAAAGACTCGTACTTTTCCACAGATTTTATTATACGGCACGACGCGTTTCACCGACTTGCGGCATCATCAGGTACAAATTTGTACCTGATGATGCCGCAAGTCGGTGAAACGCGTCGTGCCGTATAATAAAATCTGTGGAAAAGTACGAGTCTTTCTTTCTATTTCAATAATGGATATGAACTATTGCCTCAATTTGTGCCATCTCAATCGAGGGTGAAGTAGGACAAGGACTTAGAATTGATACCCAGGAGTGAATTATTAGCATCTCTTGAACATACAGCGAACTTTCCGATGCATGAGTACAATGTTTCACTACCAATATTTCCAGCCAACCACAGTTATCAACTGGAAGGTTGGCTTGATAGGTGAGCATAGAGTGCACCTATTACTAACCCCAACAGCAAGCAAAATTAATATTTTATTCAATATTAATATTTTTTAATTAATCAATATTTCCAGAATATCAACAATTTCCCTGGATTTTCCAGAAGAGAGAAATTCCCAGAGTTTTCCAGATTGGCAGGCACCATGAATTAGCTACTCATAACCTTTCATCAAAATTTTTGAATTTTATTTAATTCATAATACCAGCCAAATTTGCATTAAAGCATTACCTGATAATCCTTGGGCATGGAATCTCTAATTTAGACTCCTTTCGGTTTGCCACCATAGTTAGTAGGGTGGAGTATGAGGGTGATCTGAAAAGTTCTCCGTCTGATGATGAAAATGACAATTTATGTTTTCTGAAAAGGTTTATATTTCAACATAATCACCTTTAATATTAAAACATTTTATCCAGCAGTGTTCCAGGGTGACTATCCTACTGCTAGTGTTCTTCCAGAAGTGCTCTAAGTACTCATCTACAGCCATTATCGCTTCTTGATTGGA
The DNA here is from genome assembly GCF_022747635.1 of Hetaerina americana. NCBI lineage: Eukaryota > Metazoa > Arthropoda > Insecta > Odonata > Calopterygidae > Hetaerina > Hetaerina americana. Next base: position 39,421,675 of record NW_027286181.1, read on the forward strand.
TGAACAACATTGACCAGCTAAGTAACTTGTGAGTTTTTGGAAGAGGTGGATGTCCGAGGGAACCAAACATGGGGAATAGGTTAGATGTCCCAGCACTTCATTGTGAAAATACTTCAATTTTCCCATAACCAAGACACTTCTGTGTGCAGGTGCATTGTCTTGATGGAAAATGGTCTTTTTCCTCTGCTAGGTGGGTCTGCTTTTGTAAATTTTTGGGTCCAGTTTCATTAATAGGTTAGAATAGTAATCCCTAGTTAATTTTTTACCTTTTTCAAGACAGTCAATCAACAGAATTCAATCCTATTTAACAAATGTTTACTAAACTTTCCCCACTGATGGCACAATCTTCCGCTTATTCGGAGATGAAGAACCGGCCCCTTTCCACTGTGTGGATAGTCGTTTCGATTCTGATGAGTAATGGTGAATCATGTTTCATCCATTATCACAAATTGATGCACAAAAGGATCCTCGTCTTTCATAAGCCAAGCCAAGCACTGTTTGGAAAGTGTTGTCTGGATGTATTTTTGATCCACAGTGAGCACATGCGGCACCCATCTTGTGCAAAGCTTTGTCGTGTGCAATCCTCATGCAAAATATAGCTGAGATATTCTTTTGATATCTCAGCACTAGAAATTTCACTGACCTTTGCATAGCAATTTCCAAAATCATAACGTGCACTTCTTTGATGATTTCTGCCATGTTTGCACTTTTAGGACATTCTTTACGTGGATCATCTTGGGGGGTTTCACAGCCATGCATAAACTTAGTCATCCATTTCTTCATGGTGAACATTGAAGGAAAAGAATCCCCATATGCATTTACAATCCTTGAATGAATACTGGTCGCCATTCAACCTTTTACAAAGAATTTTATCTCTGCACGACACACTTTTTTTTTGTTTCTAACAGCAAATGCACCACAAATGATTCAAAGGACTGCCTAAAGCAAACAGCTGCATGGAATGGCTTGCAGTTTCACCCAGGGTCTACCCACAGTTGTGCAAACATGAGACAAAAAAAATCATGTAAGTAATGATGCCCTCTATAGGTGAGGCCGAGAACTTTTTCGGACCACCCTTGTAACTAGGGTGCAGCAAATCTCAATTGAATTGGGTACACTTTTGGGAAGAAGTTGTTAGAACAAAATATTGAGTAATTTAGTAGGCCATCATTGAACATACGCTTTGGGCACACAATTGATGACATTCTGAAAGGTAAACTTCTTCCATCTCTTTTACCCCCAATAACAATCTGAACATACCTAACGTTAATGGAAACAACAATTTTCCTCAGGACAACTGATGAAACAATTATTTCATTCCATTATGCTGCTTTACCAAAATTTAACGTCATGCATTTAACTATAATTAATTCTGTGGGAAAACATGATTATTGAACATAAATTAACATCACTGATCACTTCTTAAGATATTTTAAGTAGAAATTACAACTAGCTAAGAATGAATTTCATATTTTTTCGTACATGGAACTTAAGATAGAAAATAAATTCCATACAGATAAAATCTGGTATTTTTCAAAACTTACATGACAAGGTATCCAGTAATTTTTAAGTGTAAACCAAAAAGAGCTTCAAAGGGGAATCATTCACGTTCATCATCACTGGGCTCAAAAGAGCCGGAAGGCTCCTCAGAATCAACAGGACTACTATCTGACTTTTTCCCATCACTTCTATTCTCTGAAAAGACCCTGCGAAACCAAAGATGAAAATTTCTTTTAAAATATTATCTTGTAAGATACATCAAGGGAGATGAGATAGCACAAATACATATACACCTACTGACAATATGTTGAATTTTATTATTTTAAAAACATAACACCAAGAATTTCATTGAAAATTTAGAGAAAAGCTTTCACAAAAGGTTGTTTTCATGGGTGAGGATAGAGGTGACTGTGAAAATGTATGATGCTCACCACAGATTTAATACTTCATAAAACCAGATAGATTCTCAAGTAAAAATAAAATATGTAATAGTTTCAAAAGTTGGTCCACCAATCAAGTGATATGATCCAAACAATGGGGCTCCAAGCATTTAGTTAAACGAATTGACTTTCACTACAATCTGATACTACTAGAAAATGTATTACAATATAATTAATGATCAAGAATTTTCCCATCAACATATCCAATTCCTTGTACTTATGTAACTATACCTCCTCATACATCGATTATGGCTTCAACAATTACAAAGAAGCAAAGATTAAAAATTTTACTGCTAAAAGTGGGAGTTGTGAGCAAATGGAAAAACAATAATCAATACTCACCTTGCAACAAGCTCTCCCAAATGAACATTTCACAAGTTGGAACAGTAATTGTAATTACACATTTTGGAAGAAAACAGTGATCAGAGAACTCATAACATCATGGTTTCAATGGCAATAGGAGTGGTTCAGATTTATGGTTGTGTTGGTGGTTGAAGAGGTTCATGATTTTAGTCTGCTATACAACATCTGTCACGAAAATAAGTAGCGTTTTCCATCATTGTTTTTGACATAAGAGTCTTTATCCACATGGAGTTGATACTTCAGCGACAGACAGTAAAGAGTAAGTTTTACGGGAAATTCCTCAAAAGGCGTGGAAAAGAGTACAAATGTCAGGAAGAAGATCTTTGTCAACTGGAGGTTGCAACATGAAAATGTGCATTCCAAATCTGCTTTCCTTGTGACTGAGTAGCTGGCCGAAGCACATTTCCCTAGCTGCCCTAAGGTTCCAGTGTGGCTAGACTTATTTTTCATTAAATGAAGAACACAATGTATTTTTCCGGAAAAATACAATGTTCTTCATTTAATGAAAATGAACCTCCACAAAGTTGAGCCAGAAACCATCAAATACATACTTATTTTTGTTGGCAATAATAAAAAGGAGCTTGAAAGGCAACCATTTTGGAATTATGAATAATGTGAAATAGGCTGTCAGGAGGTGCTCAAACCAACACCATCCATGAATCGTACTGTGATTAGACAGAGGCACTGGCATCGTTCTGTCAATGCACAAAGGTACTATTTTCAAGAATTATAGTAATTTGTACTTTGATCTGCCAAACATTTTTCCCCTCCGCATTTATTCTACTTATTTAAGGGACAGACCATATATGGTTCATTCATACATTGACTATGAAAATATATAAAATTGGCAATATAAATATATAAAATTGGCAATATAAATATATAAAATTGAATATGAACAAATCCCCTTGATAATTTATTATTTTTGCATTCAATTTCAAATATACAGCTAGCTAGGAACTCTATTGATTACTAACAAATGGTGATACCATGCAATAGACTACAGCATTCTCAGACTAAATTGTTATCATAAACAGATTTTAAACTCATTTAGGCAATTCAATAGAACTTCATCACCTAAAGGTCCAAGAAAAATTAATATTTTCACTTTAAAGTGTGATCGGGGCAATTAAGTCAGGTAAATTTCACATTAAATGAATTTTGAAATGCACTCCAATGTTAACAAAAAAAATAAAATGAAATAAAAAACAATAAGTTTTAAAAAATATTCAATCAAACAAAGAGTGAATAAAATTCAAATTATGCCAAAATGTGGAACATGACCGACAAACAATATTTACAGAAAAATAATACCAATGCATGGATGCTCATAAAAACTATGTGGGTGAAGAGTATAACAGTTACCTGCATGTTATAAATCCTGCTGCTTTCCTAGCAACTCTGTTTGTCATAACTATCCACACCGCAATACTGACTCCACCGGGCACATCTGTAGGCCAGCTTACCACCCTGGCAATAGGCCAAAGTCTTTCCTCCGGAAAAACAATGACAGGAACTGATCTATAAAACCACACGATGCTTAGGAGTATCCCACCCTACCAAAAGATTAAAAAAATATAAGAATAATTATTGATTCCATTTGAATGACTGAAAAGCAATATATACAGGGTCGCACCCAAAAGTGCTAGGACTGATTTTCTCTGGCGCGAACGGAGCGGTGGAGGGGGCTCTTAGCAACAGACCAACACCAACCTCAGTCGCCTGCGGGCTGTCGTTCAGTGAGGACACCGTTTTTAGTGAAGCAAGTTTTTTGTCCACGTCGAAAAACAAAATGAATCTGAATTTAGAGCAATGTTATTCCGTGAAGTTTTGTGGGAAATTCGGGAAGACGGCAACTGAGACCCTAGATATGATCAAGCAGGCTTATGGGGACACTGCCTTAAGCCATTCCACAGTATTTGAGTGGCACAAGTTGTTTAAAGAGGGTAGGGAGCTTGTTGAAGACGACCATCGCTCCGGACGGCCGTTGACGGCAAGAACCAACATGAATGTGGACAGAGTGAGGACACTGCTGAACACAGACCGACGCTTAGCCAGTGAAGAAATAGCAGACCAGTTGGGTCTGTCTGCATCCAACGTCCAACACATTATTTCACAGGATTTGGCCATCGCAAACTGCTGGGTGCTTCATCATGACAACGCGCCGTGCCATGGCGCGCTCGTCGCCAGACAGTTCCTGGCCAAATACGGTGTTGCTACGTTGCCGCACCCGCCCTATTCTCCCGATCTGGCACCACCGGACTTCTTCTTCTTCTTCTTCTTCCCCCTGATGAAAAGACAGCTCAAGGGACGACGTTTTGACTCGATAAAGGCCGTTCAAGAGGCTTTGACGAGGGTCATCAACGGCATCCCCAAAGAAAATTTTTAGCGGGCGTACGGGGAATTGGAGCAATGTTATACTAAGTGTGTAGCAGCTCAAGGAGCATACTTTGAAGATTATTAAGTCGATGTAAGTATATCGTCAATAAAATTCTTGTAAAAAAATCAGTCCTGCCACTTTTGGGTGCGACCCTGTATGTATGATATAGATACATACATATATATATAATATACATATATATATATATATAATATATAATATATATATATATATATATATATATATATATATATATATATATATATATAATACATATATTTTATATAGATATATATAATATATATTTTATATATATATATATAATATATATTTTATATATATATATATATCCGAGGCCTTCTTCAAGTAAGACTCTCTCAGTCTTACTTGGAGAAGGCCGAAAGCTTAAACAATTTACCGTGTGAGTGTCCTTTTAAGTGTTATTATTTTATTTCTGTTCTATTCTGCCGTCCATATATTATACTGCTCATGTATATATATATACATATATACATATATATATATATATATACACGTATATTGATTATACAGAAAGACTCACACGAGTAGTATAATATATGTACGGCAGAATAGAACAGAAATAAAATAATAACACTTAAAAGGACACTCACACGGTAAATTGTTTAAGCTTTCGGCCTTCTCCAAGTAAGACTGAGAGAGTCTTACTTGCTAGTAAGTAAGACAAGACTGAGAGAGTTACAAGTAAAAGTGAGAGAGTCTTACTTGAAGAAGGCCTCGGAGAAGGCCGAAAGCTTGAACAATTTACAATGTGAGTGTCCTTTTAAGTGTTACTATTTTATTTGTGTTCTATTGTGCTGTCCATATATAAAGATATATATTTATAAATAATAACATTGATATTTCAGGTAATATGAACCAATATATTGAAACAGAAAGATCCAAGAGAGATGGAGGGACTATATAGAAGAACTGTATAGTAAAGAACTTAGACCAACAACGTAAGACATTAAAAAAGAATATGACGTAGAGGAAGACAGCTTAGGTCCAGGCATACTAGACAATGAGATAGAAAGGGCATTAAGGGAGATGAAACTAAATAAGGCTGTTAGGGTGGATAACATTCCCATGGAACTTTAAAAATGCTTAGGAAAATGTGGGAGGAAGAGGCTATATGGGCTGATTCGTAGTACCTATGAGGAAGGAATCTGGCCGTAAGTCTTTCTGAGTTCAGTTTTAGTTCCTATTCTGAAAAAGGTGAAGGCCAAGTCATGTGAGGACTACAGGACAATACGTTTGATATCCCACGCAGCTGAAATTGTTCTCAGGATCATAAAGAAAAGGATAGAGAGTAGGGCAAATGATTACTTAGGGGATGATCAGTTTGGGTTTAGGAAGGGGAGAGGTACGCGTGATGCCATTGCAGTAATGAGATTATTAATCGAGAGGAATATAGAACACAATCAGTAGGTATTTGCATGTTTCGTAGATTTCGAAAAAGCGTTTGATAGAGTGGATTGGGAAAAACGAATTGGGAGAAATCCTATGGAGGCAGGAAAAGTGGATGAAGGGGGTATTGACCGGCAGTGGGATGTTGAAGACTGTAATAGAGGGGAGACTATTAGGCAAATGAGGAAAGGGAAGGAGCAGGATAGGGATGTTGGACGGGATGAAGGGAGGAAGAAAGTACTCAGAGATGAAGAGGGACCTGATGTAGAGTAGGATGTTGTGTTTTGCTAGGAGTCACAAATTACTTAATTAGTAGCTATGTCCATCCAAAAAACTACCTTAACTGGTAGATTACCTAATAATAATAAAATAATAATATTGAAACAATTTTGGAAAATAGAGGACATTAAGACCATGAAAGCCATTTCATAAGACAGTACTAATATAAAACAGGATAACTTCCAGGGCAAAATCAGTTCAACAAATTTTTTAATTAAACTGTTTGAATGCATTCCATCTGACTAATATGTAACAACCTTCCAATGTAGTATATCAGCTTAGAAAGTAGAGTAATCAGTTGCTGACATCAGGAGACCGGATGTTGCTGTAGTTACAATGAAACTGGCCGTATTGAATTTTATTTTGTACAAAATTGCCAATTTTTAATTAATTTTGATAACCCACCACATCACACCTCCAAAGTGTCTTTTTCAGTATAACAAAGCAAAATCAACAACCAAAAACTTTGAGTGAGTTTCAGGGGATGATTATGCTGAATTACATTTCTGTAGTGACACAAGCTAAGGAAAATCCTACCAAACACTATACCTATCAAAAAGTAAAACAGGTGTCAACAAATATTAACTCACTGTGGAAAGGTCTGAGTACATTTATTTCCATCTGGGTGTCAGCTATACAACTATCAAGACAATACCAGAATTTTCCAGAGAATATTTTCAGTTTGCCAGGGCACTTCAAACTCCCAACAAGTGCACTTTTGAGAAGATGATGATGACTTTTGATGGAGAATTGCCTAGTTAAAAAAAAACTTCAAATGGAATGGAGTTGATGAAGGAAAATGTAGAGTAAAAAGAATAGTATTTTTCAGTGTGAATACAGGTGAATGTCCAAATAGTTTAAGATGTAAATAAGGTAGGACCAGCAAGAGGAAGCCCATATGATATATTGAATGAATTGGCTGCCTGAGACCTTTGAAAACCTAAATTTAAGAGGTTGAACATACATGTTAATGATCATTACAAAAGCATTATTTGCTTTCCTTTCTAAACTGATGAATGGAAGTCCCTTAAGGATGGAACAGAAACATTATTTTGGGCAATGCATGGAGCTGAAAAATGCAACAAGTGTTAAGAAAAAATGCTTACATTGGATAGAGAAGCAAATTCAATGGCCACAAAGTAATATTTTTCTGGAACCATCCAAAACTCACTTCTGCCTGGTAGACAATTATTGTGACACCAGAGCTGAGGATTCTACGCCTTACTTGTGAGGGGTTGATACTACACACATAATATAGGTACGTCATTCTTTGTCCACCACATTAGTGACTAGGGCAAGGCTAATATCAGGGCATTAGTTAGAGAAATAAAAATAAAATTAGTGATAGAGTACAAAGAGCTGAAAATGGTCAATGATCATAAACAGCAATAGGTGTAACGAATAAAGAATAATAATACACCTTGCAATGGAAGATTAATCTATTATGAAACCTAAGGTTATCAAAGCTATAAGTAATTGATGACTGAAATACAGAACCAAATCAAATAAAAATTTAGCATGACATTTGGAAAAGTTAAAAGACTAGATACAAATTTTAATAATACATCACTATAACATTCGAATGTATCCATTAAAAATGTTATAGAAAGAAGCATCTAAAACAATATTGGTGAGTTAAGAAATTGATGTTGAGGATGCAGAGGAATTATTTCAAAATAATGTAAGGAAAATTATGGAGAGGGACTTCTGAGGGTGCAGCTGCGGTGTAACGATAAGATAAACCGCAAAATAAAAGTCAACGATGGAAGTTACACAATTTTGGAAAAAATTAACAAGGAATGAAAGAAATGGCATGGAAAAATGAGACAGATGACATCCATAAATATGGTATTGGAGTCCTCTACAAAAAAAGAACAAAAATTGTCAGGAATGATGGCCTGATACAAGAAATATGCGGCATTTACAGTTTAGATGCCTGTAACCACTCATCCCACAAATGAGGCATTTAATGAAACTTCCTCATTCCTTCAAGAATATAACAATAACACGTACGAAAATGCCTTGATGGCTACGACCACGATACTGATTGATGCTAAAAACTACAGTTACATTGTCTTAGCAGGCATTAAAACCAACTAACATACATAATGGATATATTTTAATCGAAATCAATGCAAAGGTGATTTTCCCCACGGCATTCTACCCTACCGTGAACGGTAGTTACAACCATTCAATAACAATACCATAAATGGCGCTGTCAATCCGTTCTTCACCTTCTCAAAAGGAGATAATTATGTTTTATGCCAGTAACTAGTAACATCTTAGCTCCTTACCGTAATAATTTGAAATATCCAAGTGAAAATTAATTTATTCTTCATCAAGGTAGATAGCCTGGTGGTACCTAAAATATGTTGGAGAAGTAATCAAGATTTATTCTAAAAAATTATTAAAATCTATGTGTAGAAGATATTTTTCCACATTTAAATTTAAAAAATACCTTTTTGCTTTAATTCATCCTTTATTTTATTCAATCTTCTCTGCAGTTTCGCATACTTTGAAAACTCATCTACCATCGAAATTGCGTCCATTTCTTTCTTCAATGAAATCGCGTCATTTTGCAGAATAATCTCTTCCTTGGAAACCTTGTATATCCAATTCAGCGTCTGCAAGGAGTATAGGAAATAATAGCGAATTAAAACAAACGGAGAGGGAATTAGAATAAATTCGGTGTTTAAAATATGTCAACCAAACCATTAATTTGAAAACTGTATCTGCAGTTTAGACTTACGATTCTGACAATTAGTGGAACGAAAGCACTAACTATACTGCATATTAATGATAAAAGCAACAATTCCATTTTTGAAATCTATGCGGGCCACACAATGACATCTACCATACGGCTTCCCCTTTTCCAATATGAGCAACACTAAAATGATTTCTCCTTAACAAGAAATTAATGCCTTTCAAAGAATATTAAAAATAGAATATTCAGGAAAAAGTTTGATGGCAATGAGATTATTTGTCAAAATATTATGAAAATATTTTAGCGACACCGATTGGCCAGACCGGTCCAGCCACTCGTTGCATGAATACCGGAACACATGACAGTCGTGTAAGCGCATCACTGTGCGTGATCTTCAGGCACAGGGAAGAAGACATTTTGAAATATATATTAGAGTTTATCCTGTACAATGGCTCATACGCCTTCAGATTTGGCCATATCGTTAATTTATGAGCATTTATGCAAGCAAGATAAGTCCCTTGCGCTTCTTTATCAAAAGAAATGGAAGCCGGTAAGTTTTATTCGTCTAATGTTTTGTCTGAATTTTGAAACGCAATGCGTCTTCAGTATTCGACGCCCCACGTGGTGTGTAAGACTTATTCGTAAATGCATTTTTTGTACTTTCGAATGTAAAGATCAATGAAGATTACATTTAATGGAACTTCTGTTTTGGTATTTTTGATATGTGGTGTAATTAGTGTATGTTGTCCTCATTGATTTTTCATTATTTGCAGAAATCGCTGGGAAAAGGATGTGCCAAATTACCCGAATTGGTGGAACACTATTTGGCGTGAGTATATGGGTTTGAGTAACTTACGATAATATTGGTCGGCATTTATCAAATTATTCTTATTCCAGGACATCGAAAAAGAAATTATTTGTCGCTGGAGCTCAGACGCCGGAGGAAAGTTCCGAAGAAAGTAGTTCAGGTAATTTTAAAAATTATCTATGAAATAATGGTTAAATCCGTTTCGAATGTTTTCTAACAAAATCTTTTTTCTTATAGACTCGGAAGAAAATACAGTCAAAGCAAAAAAAGCTATAGTTGCAAATGGACTCTCCAAAGCTGGTGCGGCGAAGCCGGTAAAGAAAGACAGGTATGCCAAGTCATGCATCAAGTTTTGGAATAGTTTTCTAGTGTAATCAATTAATTAGTGCAAATTTTCCATGGGCTTCCCAACATTCATTTTATGATAGGATACGCGCTTTCTATCGACAGTTATTCATAGCGGTTGCGTAAAGTCAATCAAAAGTCGTAATGTTAAGGGAGATGTGGAAAATGTTTTCCTGTTTTGTTGATGTGCCCAAATAAGCCTACTGGGTAATTGTAAAGGACGCGGACAATTTCACCAGAAAATAGATTTTTAATAACACTTTTCACCGATATTACTTTTATTGCACCGGCTCGAGTCTTGCTGATGATACCATAGAGAAAAAGTAACCTCTTCCTTTGCGTTTCTAGCTTTCCTGCATTGTGGCGCCTTCCATTGTTGTTTCTCTGTTTTACTCATCTCGAACGCGGACAGATTTTAGCGATCTATAATGATGCCAAACAACACTCGAAAGTTAGTTTTAAAGAACTCCTTTGTTATGGCAGGGTTTGCTCACTGCAGCTACCCAAACATTTACTTTAAGGATTTAGTTTCTTCCATCCAATATAGGGCTACTGCACCTCTGCCCACTGGTCATAGTCAACTATGTGATTTTGACAGCATCACAAATGCTGCTTTTAGCTTCTAAGGTTTACATTCCTTCATCCACCATGGATGAATAAACTATTTTGTGTTGAAATATAATGTATATCAATTTAATAATCATGTATACCCACTTGTTACCTAAGAAACTGTAGCCTTCTTGTATCTTGCCCTTGAGGTTACGTCAAAATTAATCTTCAACTCAGTTTTTTTAATTCTTTCACCTGTAATTGATTCTTTGTGAGTGCCTCTTTTTTATTAATATCAAGATATATCTTTCTGAAACCTCTCAATCTACTAATTTATCTCACCAATTATTAGTTTTTAGTGAACATCTTGGGTCAGAATTTAACAAAGTTTGTTGAAATGCTTTTTCAATTATAATTTACGAAACCTTATTTACTAATTTGTCTGCTGATCCATCCAATTTTTGCATTCTCATTCATAGTTCAAAATAGGCATGATCATTTCCAATTTGTATTAATGAACACCATGCTCAAAAGTCGTATGTTGTATATAGTCCGTTATATGCTTAGAAGTCACATAAACATTTAGAAATTACTGTAACTCCGTGCCTTGTATGCATATGTATACACAGGCTGTTTCTCCTGGCTCTGTGTGGGTTTTTTGAGATGTATCTTTAATTTCTCTGGAAACATTCCAGTTGATAGAAATGACAATATTCTGAACATTTTCTTGCAACACCTTGGCTCATTTCAATGTATAATCACCATTTTCAAGAGGTTAATTGTAGCTAGTCAATACATTGTAATTAACGGTGTGAAATGTTATAAAATGATTTATTATAGGCAAGTTAATCTTTCAATAGATGAAGTCGTAAAGAATTGACTGAATAGTACAATGTCACATGAAACGTCTCAGCTAGTGTATGAGGACAATCCCAGAAGTACCCGACCCAAGAAAGAAAATAAAAATTTTCCAAAATATGTATTTATTTTTCAACATCTTTGAGCACTCTACATTTTTCCCAGCGATGTTCAAAAAGTTCGATACCTTTTACTATAACAATGGTCTCGCTCCTGAAAATAGCTATTAACCGCCGACATCACTTCTTCACGGTTGGAGAATCTTTGACCTCCGAGCTATTTCTTTTGATCGGAAGATTGTCGGCAATTCACTCTTTCGGCATTTGTGATAATACCATGTATTAAAACTAGAAATGACTCACAGGGCTCTTCCAATCTTATGCCTGGTGGATGAATAACCTAGCGTGACATATGATGGTGTTGCATTTTTGCATTTGCACCTGAAGAAGGAACAGTGGCCACGTAGTCCTGGCTTTACCTCTGTATTTTGATTTCCGAACTCATTCGGGTTTTCTCAGGATTCTGTGCTCATTTTGGCTGTTTGTGCAAGCGGAGCACAACCTGTTTATTGTGCTGCCTGTGTTTTGAAGTGGCATAAGAGCTTGTTTGTTCAGATACCCCCTACAGCTGTGCTGGCAGGAGTGTTGATATGTGCTCCTGGTGAGTGAATGGTAGTAAGGTTGGGAGCTAAAGTTTAGGAAATAATTACTTTAGGGAGAAAATAATAGCATCACAGGAGACAGGAGTTAGTCATCACCTACTTGTAGTTAAAACACAAGGCATCATCGCTCGTGGAAAATGCCAGGTAACTCAAAAAGTTATCAGTTAGATTTTATAATTGTTTTGTGCAGATTCAGGAACAGCGTGATCATTTCACCCAATTTCCCGGAAGCAGATGCAGACTCTAATCACAATTTAGTATCTGTGAAGCACACATAGCCTCAGATTCAAAAGGATAAGGCAGGGAAAATGCATAGGGTGTGGAACTTCAGTTTTTTTAGTTTTATTGGCAGCATTTACAGGAACAACCGGAAAGAAGTATCAGCAGGCTGTGGAGAAATTCATGAATGAGGAAAGAGAGCTGAGTTCTATAGAGGAAAAGTGGGACCATATCAAAGAAGGTATTTTGGGGGCTACCAATGAAACATTAGGAAAGGTCCAGGAAGCCATGCGTTATGGATGTGATATTAGAAAGATGGCAAAGAAATTGAAATGGAAGGATATAAACACAGGTAGAAGGAAGTATAAAGAGTTAGATAATATATTGAGACTTGTAACATTTTGTGCAAAAGAAGTGTGTGTAAGATGCAGTGTGAGGGTATGGAAAATTTGCAGAGGAACAGTGAAATTTGTAGTAGTAATAGTTTTTATGGGAGGTGACAGACAGCTAAGGTCATTAAACCATTAGGGATGGATTGTAAAGGGAGAGGGGTGAGAAACCTAGCGTCTGCATTAGCCTACTTTAGTCGAAAAGCAACAAGGGGTTAACAGTTTAACATCCCATCTGACTGATGGTGTACTCAATCAAATTGCTCTTCACAAAGCACCTAAAGTAGGGATTGGGATACCACTGAAAAATATTTGTTTCCAAGATTTGAACCTGGATCTTCCGGTGGGAAACCTGTACGTTATCCACAGCGTCGTTGCGATCCCCCTTGAAATTGGTGCACTTTACTGGAAGGTTAAACTCTGTCGGGAAGTAAGAAGGAAAAATAGTTACAAACAATCTAAGATAAGTCAGGGAAAAATTTTAGTTGAACCAAGCAAAAACCAAGAGAGGTGGCATGAATATAGAGAGGAAAAGTATGGTAGAGAGGTTAGGCTCATGGAGAGAATGTCATAGATGAGGATAGTTTAAGTACAGGGTTACTTGATGGCCAGATAGAAAGGCCATGGGGGTAGACAACCTTCCCACAGAGTTACTTCTTAACTAAGTTTTAGGAAAATGTAGTAGTTTTTATGGACTAATTCGTAGCATTTATGAGGGAAGATTCGGCCAGAAGACTTAGTCAAATAGTGTTAGTTCCAATCCCAAAAAGTGGGAAAGACAGTATGAGAGGATTGCAGAACGATTGCTGAATATGCATGCAGCTGAAGTGGTTCTAAGGGCCATCAAAAAGCTGATGGTGAGCAGGGCAAATGATTATTTAGGGGACGATCAGTTCAGGAAGGCAAGAGGCATGCATGATACCATAGCAGTAATGAGTTCTTTGATCGGATATATCAGGATGTATGTCTGTGTTGTGGATTTTGAAAAGGCCTTTGATAGAGCAATATGGGTAGAATGAATGAAATGTGTTGCAGAAAATGAGTTGATTAGAGGGATAGGAGATTTATTCACTTCCTGTAGATATTTCAGACAGCTCAGGTATGAGTGGTGGATGCAGAGTCTAAATGAGCGGTGCTAATAAGAGGAGTAAAACGGGTGCTATTAATACCAGTGCTGTTCAATTTATATGTGGAGGAAATGATTAAAGAGGCATCGGAAGAACTGGAGATAGAAATGAAAATAGGCAGAGAATTCATAAAATATGTTAGGTTTGCTTATGACCAAGTATTAGCTTGTCAGCCAAGGCATTGCTGAATGAATGACAAATTCAGTGTGATAGATATTGGATAAAAATAAAACAAAGGTTATGTGGTTCTCCTGAAAGAGAAAGGCCAAGTTAAGTGTTACAATATTAGGGCCAAATCTAGAACAGGTGGAACAGTTAAGGTATCTCAGAAGTGTTTTTGGACCAAAATGGTCGAAGCAGTGGAGGTATAAGGAGAATTGCATAAAGCAAAGAAGTTTTCTCATGCAGGAGAGTTGACAACAGGGACATGTGTATGGACAGGGACAGGAGTATGTATGTTCAGTACCTACTTTAATGGGTAGATAACCAATATAATTATAGTATTTACACTTAATTTTTAATGCAAGCTCAAAAAAGTAGTTAAATATTGGTGGATATATGTGAACCCATTGTGAAAGAAGTTATAATGTTAATGCATCTGGAATTTTGCATATATGTAGAAATTAGAAATATGTACAGTCAAGTCTCGCAAGGCTTATCTTGTCCAAACTAGAGTTAAATGAATATGATGCCTCAAAATTAATGTTTTTAAAATATTCTAAACCAATTCATGAAAAGCCCATTCAAAAATATTTATCTTAAATATGTCTCTGTGAATGTGTGCCAATGCATCCAGTTAAGATTTATCATTAATATATGCATAGACCCTTGTTATAGACATTTATGAGCACAATAAAATTAGTGTATTTGTAATCTAAATTACCTGAAATGGACTGCCTTATTCTAACTTGTCGTGCCATGAAAGAATATGCATTTAAGGGATAATCAACCCCTTGCTTATCAGAGTAGCCCTTGCTAGGTCAGACTTCTGATAAGGGGAGGTAGAATGATACAGAGGTCAATAAAGCAATATGTTGCATGTAGCGTATTTTTTCGGATGAATTTAACACTATTCATATTGTTGTTAGGCACTTCTTGGCCATTTCATGCACATTTTCTCTATTGTTTTGACTTAATCATTAGATGCAGAGGCATCTTGTTTGTTGTGTTGATGCGGCACAATGCCATTAGCAGCCACAATTTTACCTAAATGCAAGGATTTGTGTAGCTCTCAGGGAAATAGGAAAAATGATGCTCGTCATGTTCACTGTCTTGGATCTCTAATGCTCAATAACTGATCATATGCTAAATTAATTATTCATTTGTTAGTTAATTTATTTTTTACCCTTCTTTGTATGTTTTCTTTTTTTATTCAGTGAATTTTAAATAGCCATGGATATGTCATCTGGCATTCCATTACTCCAGAAAAATATAATGTAAAAATCAGAAAAACCTCTGCATTTTTTTTCTTCGTTATGGGTGAATGTCCCGCATTAGAAAATTGTAGTTTAAGCTCACTTGAATCAGTCAAAAAGCTTACTCATTTCAGTTGATATATTAGCTACTACCAACTCCAAAATAATTTCTCCTAACACAAATGGAAATGAAATTGTGCCGTTTGTATGCAAAGGAATGTTGGTAGATATAAAGTTTTCAAAATTTGTATAAATGCCTCAACCTTTTTTTGTCCTTCCCCAGCAATGTATTTGTAAACTACATTTCGGTACTTCTCCTCTCAGGAGCTAGGGGCATAAGACAGTTGGGTAAGCTTTTTCTGGAACAAATTTCAAAAAACATTTAAAAAGTTGGAAATTGGACCTTGAAAATTGTTGGCCTCCTTGCATAAAGTAAATTCATTCATCATGTTAAGAGGATATTCAATGCAAAAATCATGAGTGAATGTAGTACAAATAAATAAGTTTTTTAAATTTAAAAAATGTACAGTTTTGTCAATTTACCTTTGTTCCCAGGGGATAGGGATGGTGTGGTGGCTAATATTCTGGCTTCCCTCCCCGAGGGCCTTGGTTCGAATCCCAGATGCGGCAGATATATTTCAGTGGTATCCCCATCCCTACTAGGTGCTTTGTTGAGGGCACTTTGAGTTCACCATCCATCAGATGGTACATATAACTGTGGCCCTTTAGTGCCCTCCGTTGAGAATAGGCTAATGCCATTGCGAGGTTTCTTTCAACCTTTCCTGTCCATCCAAATAACCTTGGTTCTCAGTTGCCTCCCCTAAAAACTGCTACTAAACTTTGTTCCTGATGTCTGCCATTGTTCAGATTTAATCACAATAATTGCTTGCACAGACACATGAGTTTCATGTATTTTAAATTCCATTCAAGCAGCAGTTCTGAATCTGAAAGTGATTCGGATGAGGAGCCCAAAAAGCCTCAACCGGCTGCTAAGGCTGTTCCTGCAAAGGCAGTGGCTAGTAAAAAGAAGAGTAGCAGTGAAGAAGAATCAAGCTCTGACGACGAAGTAGCAAAAGGTATTTCTTTCCTAGCACATTTCTTTTCATGATTATCATATTTTCCCATCGATAATTCGCACGTTTTCTATAAAAAAATGATGTTCATTATGTAATGAAAATTGAACAATCAAAACATTGACGTATGTTTACACACACATCCGATATGAACATTTTCACACATACTATTTATAATTTGTATGCGCATATATATATATGTTTGTACAGATTTGCGGCATCTTTGAATGTTCAAGATAACTATGAAGCTCTGGGCAAGCTGTATCGTATAAAAATTCATGATAACTACAAATTTCTGGGTACATGTTCTTGATGGGAAAATAGAGTATATGTAATATCAAAGCACGAAAAAAGTAAAAGCTCTCCTAAATGTTTAAGGATGAACTGCTATCCAAAACTGAGTACTGATAGAATATGTTGGGTGTTCATTTCATACTTAAAATAACTACTAGCTAAGACATTGTGGTAACCATTTTTCTGCTTTCATTGACAAGGAGAATCAAAATTTGTCTGTTAATGATCACATTTTCAAATAAATCAAGGAAAAACTTGAGATTAAAATTGCTTTGTATGTTATTTTTTCCTAGAGAGTCCTCAAAAATTTTCACAATATTTTTGTGAAGTAAAATTTGTACACATAGTCTTAGTGAGGCAATTTAATTTTTATATAGGTGTGTGATCAGTGCATTCTGGACGCTTAGAAAAAATAAATTGAGATTTCTGTATGCATGTTCTAGAAAATTCATTTTCCTTGTTTTAAACATAACTACTTATGTATTTATGAGTGTGATTCATCTGATATGCAACTTAGCTATAGTGCAGAATTTTCTAAAATTCAAATATGCATGGAATGTGCTAAAAGTAATAATTCCTCTATGAAGTATCATTAACGTAGGTTTTGCAAAATTATTTACTACTGGCTTATACCATGAACTCTCCATATCCATTTTGTGGATTATCCATGCTATTCTCTTTAGTTTCTTCTCAAACTCAAATGCAATCACTATTGTAAAGATAATTAGTGATTTAAAACTTTGGGTATCTAATTTTAAAAATGTTTATTACTAGGGCTTTCACAAAATTAAAACTAGTCAATTGTATTTAATGATTTAATGTAAACATTTTGTACTATTCATACTTTCCCGTCATAGTTTCTTTTAGTCTCTAGCCCTGAGAATTCCATATTCTTTAAGGCGAGTCAATACAGCTTTCCCAGAGACAAATCAGTCATTAACTACCCATGTTGGATTGTTTTAATGAGTATCATATGATAACTATCAATCTATATCGGAGATTTTTTTTAATTTGTCCAATGCCAGACATTTGTTTTATCCTGGCTAAGAAATTGGGTTAACTTTCGGAGGAAAATATGTTCTGCTCTATCCTTAATGATAGTTCTGTGTTCTTATAAAAATATAATTCCATCATCACAATGGCTGAAAATGACTAGTAATGTTCTTTCCATCGCTAAAGCGTGCAAATTAATTACAAGGGAAGAAAAAGTAGTCTCTGTATGTATACATTTTTATTTGTACCATGTTATTTGTGCATTTCAATAATCCATGCTTCATCATGCATTCATTAATATGGATTATTGAGAGTTCACCTTACTACCTTGATCAAAAAGTTCCCGGAATAACCACCATGTGGCGCTCCCATCGTTCCGATTTGAGTTCTGTTTTTTTTGTTAAATTGGTACATCTGTTGTTGATATTCCCTTTAAATCTTAGTGTCATAACTTGACATTTGCAAAAGTTACGGTCGGTTTTCGGTATGTCCATCAGTGCTTCCTGCGATTTTTCCATTACTTCCTCTCGGCTGCTAAAACGCGTTCCCCGTAATGGTTTTTTAACTCGATTGAACAGAAAGAAGTCACAGGGAGCCAAATCAGGTGAATTCGGTGGCTGTTGGATGGTATTTGTTGCATTTTTCGTCAAAAAATTATGAATAATGATAGCACTGTGCGACGGTGCGTTATCATGGTGCAAAATCCACGAGTTTTCTGCCCACATTTCTGGTCTCTTTCGGCGAATTGCTTCACGCAAACGTCTCATAACGCCCAAATAATACTCTTTGTTTACTGTCTGGCCTTCTGGCAAAAATTCATGATGCACTACACCGTTGTAATCCATGAAAACCGTCAGCATTGCCTTCTTTTTTGACTGAAAACGACGTGGTTTTTTTGGTCTCGGCTCATTTGGTGAACGCCATTCACTTGCCTGATGTCTGGATTGCGTGTCGTACTCATAAACCCACGTCTCGTCTCCAGTAATGATCCTTTTGATGAATGTGGGATCGGATTCAGCCTCGCAAATCATGTCTTTTGCGACGTCAACACGGTCTCTTTTTTGCATGAAATTGAGGTCTTTTGGAACCAACTTTGCTGCTACACGACGGAAACCCAAATCATTAACCACAATGTCTTGGGCGGATCCATAGGCAATGTTCAAGTCCTCCGCTATTTCTCTGATGGTTAATTTGCGGTTATTGACCAACATTTCTTTTACTTTATCAATTTTTTCACCGACTTTCGATGTCGATGGTCTGCCACTGCGTTCATCATCTTCGATTGACTCACGACCACTTCTGAACCGCTCGTGCCACTGGTAAACGACCGTTTTTTTTAGAGAATCGTTGCCGAAACACTTTTCCAACATTTCCAACGTCCGTGCGCCACTAAATCCGTTTTTTACGCAAAATTTAATACAAGTTCGTTGTTGCAAATTAAATCCATTTCTGCAATTGTAAAAAATCACCAACACACACAGAGATAGATGTACTCTTGGCTGCGTAACTTTCGCAAATGTCAAGTTATGATACTAAGATTTAAAGGGAATATCAACAACAGATGTACCAATTTAACAAAAAAAACAGAACTCAAATCGGAACGATGGGAGCGCCACACGGTGGTTATTCCGGGAACTTTTTGATCAAGGTAGTATGTCAAAAGTATTTTGACATGCACTCTCAACAAGAAGCTTGGGAATCTAGATTAATAAATTACATACTCATAAGTCATTCCGTAGTTCAATCCTGATTTGGACATTTTGCCAATTAGTGCATTCAGAATTCTGGCTCCCCTTAAAAATATGATCACAAAAATCAATTGAAGAGCTACTATGGGACAAAATATTGTGTAGAATTTGCCTTGACTGTGATAAAAAGTATACTCCAAATGTGAATTTCAAATTATAGCACCTGCTGAGTATTTCATGGCTTTTGTTCTTTCAATGTTAAATTCATGGGACCAACAGTCTGATTTAGTTTTAAGCAATTAAATGAGACTTCAAATAATATGGTGAATACAAACAATAATATACACCTACATGTCTTATGAATATCTTATGTTACTGACTTATTGTTTTAGTCTGTGAAGATTTTGCTGCATTCAAATAAGACTCCACATGATGTGTATTTTTATTCTTTCATTTACATTTGTTTAAAAATGAGGTTATTCATTTTTGCTATATTGGCTGAACAAAACAAATCCAGAAATAGACAGGATGTGGTGTACCCATGTGCTGTATCCTGCAAGCCTCAAAAAGGGCTAGTTATGGGGATGTTAGCTCACCCGTCTTTTATTTATAATATTATGGTGCATTACTTGCTACATGCCCTACATGCTCACCTATTTACATTATCCAGTAATGCCACTTGATTCTTTCAATTAGCCCAAATATAAAAAGCTGATAGCATTAATAACACTCCTCGTTAAAAAATGTCCTTCTCATTATTCATATCTCATCTAAATTTTGTCTTTGTAATTTTAGCACCTGTCAAAGCAGTGGCTGCCTCACCAGCTAAAAAGCCAGTTGCTGTGTTGTCTGCCAAAAAGCCAGTTGCAGCTTCTCCAGCTAAAAAAGCAGTGGCCAAGCCTGCAGCAAAGGCGGAATCCTCAAGTGAAGAATCCTCAGAAGAGGAGAAGCCAAAAGCCAAGGCCATGCCTGCAAAGGTTCCCCCTAAATCTCCCGCAGCGAAGCCAACGGCCAAGGCTGCAAAAGATGAGTCCTCAAGTGAAGAAGACTCATCAGAAGAGGAGTCTCCCCCCAAAGGAAAGACCCCTGTGAAAAATACTCCCAAACCCACTTCAGTGAAGACCCCTGTTGTGGCCAAGCCAAGTAAAAAGGAGTCCTCCAGTGAAGAAGAATCTTCTGATGAAGAAGAGCCACCACCCAAGGCAAAGGTAGCTGCAAAGCTGCCTGCTAAACCTCCCGCTGCTGTTAAGACCCCTGTAACCAAGAAGAAGAAAGAAGAATCCTCAAGTGAAGAGGACTCCTCAGATGAGGAAGAGTCAAAGGCGAAGGTAACCAAAGGAGCAACCCCACTTCCTAAGGTGGCTGCAGCAAAGAAGCCACCAGCCAAGGAAGAGTCCTCTTCTGAAGAGTCTAGTTCAGAAGAAGAGCCGAAAAAGGTGGTTCCCACAAAACCTGTTGCTCCACCTAAAAAAGTAGTGAAGAAGGATGAATCCAGTTCTGAAGGCTCAAGCAGTAGTGAAGAGGATTCCACAGTGAAACTTCCACCAAAAGTTAAGGGAGCAGTGCCAACTCCAAAATCCGTTCCTCCAAAGAAGAAGGAAGAATCCAGTTCTGAAGAAGACTCCGATGACAGTGAAGAAGAGAAAAAGCCAGCACCAAAAGCTAACCCTGCTGCAGCACTAAAGGCTAAGCCTGCTGCAAAAAAAGAATCTTCCAGCTCTGAGGAAGAAAGCTCAGAGGAAGAGAAAGCTAAGCCAGCTAAGGTATGGAATTCTACTTAACTGCTAATGTCCACTATGCCAAAGAAATAATTGACTCCGTGTGGAATTTTCTTTATATAATTGGGGAGTTTCGTAGAAAAGTGCGTTGTAAAGAATCAAAAAATTGTCAATTAAAATGTCACTGTAAACTTTGAATAAACAGAATAATTATTGTTAGTAAAGAGTTTTATAGGGCATGGTAGTCCAGGGGTAGAGCATTGGACTTCTGACCAGAGGGCCCAGGTTCGATTCCTAGGCATGCCTCTGGGCACCCTGAACTTCACCCAAGGACTGATTTTGCAGTAACCAATAGTCCCTGGGAAATCATGGCCAGCACAGGCAAAGGAACTGTCTCCCTTACTCTGCTGTGTGAATTTCACATACCATTAGGCTTAGTATTGGGTGAACTCGACCATCACCAATAAAATCGATAATTGGGTTGATAACTGTTTCAAAGTGTGTGCTGATAGTGAATTTAGATCTCAACATACTAAATAATTCTAAGTAATTGTGGGTAAACTTATGAAATAAGTCTCATATATTCAGTGGCAGTATTCTCATACTCGTACTCATTTAATAATTGCCATAATATTAAGATATGCCACTCACCAGGGTTATCATTTGACATTAGTTTTTTACCGTCAAGAAATTGTCTGTATTTTGCTTTTGATATAAATGTATACATTGAAACATCAATTGAATGTAATGGTGGTTAGCCACCGTATCACATTTTTGGTTACCAGGAAAAATTGTTTGAATGCTAATATAATATTTGTCCCAATCATTGTCCCATTTTCTTTGCAGTCTACTCCAGTTGTTGGGAAGAGGAAAAAAGAAGAGAGCTCAGAAAGTGAAGAGGAAGAAGAGCAACCAACCAAGGTATGGAGAATCAATTGTTTATTTTATTCAAAGCTTGCGGTAATATATCAGAATACCTTGCTCCACAGCATTACGGATTTGAAAGGTGGTCTTTGATATTGCTGATGAAGTTACTAGATGAGTTACTCTGTTGGTCACTGTCAACTCTGGGCAATCATGTTTGAATGTTAGTTAGATTATCACCAGAAAATTTCAATGCTATCCCTGATGTCCTTTTTAGTTTTGCTTTGAGAGGCTTACGTATGCTGCTTATCCAGGTGGTGTTAAGATCCTTAGGCAACTGCCAATATCTACTGACATATCGGTTCGAGTTCCATGATGTCAAGAATTTTAATCTGAATCTCTTTAGAAGATATGGCGGCCATGGTCTGACAGAATGAAGTCACAGAAAACAACCCCCAATAGCCCTTGGGCCTAGAAACAGATTGGCTCAGCCAGTAGAATATGTTTGACTGTGAAATATGGATACACTTATAATTTACATATTTATGGAATGTTAAATCACTTATCTCATGTGGGTGGCATGTATATGCCTCATTGCTGATTTATTTAAACATTAATCAAATGGCTAGATTGTTCTTTGAGCATTACTTGTTGTATGAAGATACTTGGTATTTGATGTACTCATTACGTATCAAAATTCTACTGTAAGTTAAACAAATTTTTACTGTTTAACCGTTAAAGAGTTATTTTAATTTTTCCCTGGGCAAATTTGGTTAAAAATCTTAGATAATATTTTTCAAAAGTCATCTTGATTATGAATGCCAAAGAACATTAAACACAAATGGAATACAATCAAAACTGGATTAAAGATCCCAGTTCAACATTTGTCTGTGAACTTCTAAATTTTTCATTTGGTCAAATTAAAACATGACTATAGAAATTCTTGTATTTCTGTTACAATAGTAGAAATGACAATGTCTCCCTAAGGTCAATGTGTGTGGAGTATGGAGATTAGAAATTGAGCTTCTTATGGTCTCTTTAAGATTAGGTTAAATAATTTTTCCTTTAATGTAAAGGATTTGAAAACCATTTACAGCTTAAAGAAAAATTGTTATTTAATCAGTGTGTAGACTAATTTGAATAGGTTTGAAACAATCTGTTACCTTTAATTATCCTAAATGTTATCTTTAATGGACACATTTTGTTGTCCATAGCCTTTTCAGTTCCTTGAAATGGCCATGGAATACTATCATTTTTTTCCTTTTTGGAATAACTGAATGTAAATACCTGTTGGAGTATGCACAAAGAAAGAATCGAAGACTGCATTTCCACGGGAAGGTCTACACAGTCTTTTATTCTTTCTGCATGCTTTATAAATGGATTTTCACAGAGTATTAGTCTCGGCAATCTTTGCAGTTATTCTGCCATATTGCAAGATTTGAAATTTCTTATAGCGCCTTCAATTATGTAAATGTGTATTGCTTTTTGTTGGACGAACTGGTTTTTAAAATCTATTTATTGCTCAAATTTCTTATTTCAGAAGAAGACTGCTGTTGAGGGAGTCCAAAATTCATCTTTCAAGAATAAGTCATTTTCCAATAATCAAGTAAGAAGATAATTCTAAAGTTTATTGCATGGATTTTGTGTATTAAAAATTTAACTAGTTATTCAAGTTTGATGTCTGTTTGATATCTCAGCGCTTTTTATACCAGTCCTGCCATGTTGTGGAATTTAGTAATTTGCTGTCATTTCTTTTTCACTTGGTTAAAAATTCTTGCCCTTCATAATTAATTTCTGTTGATATTTAAGCCCAATTTTGCTATACAATTTGCAATACATGGATTATTTAAAATGGTAATAACCTGCGTTTCAATAATGGCAATTTTCAGATAAATGGTTTTTTTTTTTTTTTTAAATTTCAATGGATATTATAAGTTTTGAGAGATCTAAGTATTATGGAAATTCCTTGGAATAGTACTAATATTTGCAGAGTATTTTTTTGGGAAAGAAAGTTTGTGGCTGTGTGTTATTTATAAAAATTATTATTTAATGTTAACTGAACCACTTTATTCCTTTTTCGGAGACATTTCACTTATATTCCTTATTAATTTTGACATGTCATTATTTTGTTGAAGCAGGTGGGATCTTCACCATTTATTTAAGAGTTTCTGTAATAGTATAGAACACTATCATATTTTCTGTGATGTACCACAATGGTTTCGTCTGGTCCTTAGGGATAGGTGTAATGCTTTCATTTGATATACCACAAACAGATGTATGGTAAAACTTTGGATGTTGCAGCATAAAGCTTTCCATGTGTCATATCTTTGAACTTGTTATTCAAGGTTTTGAAAGATAAGCTTCTGAAAATATATTTTGTGTACAGATAAACTTAAGGAAGTCAACGAAATCCGAAGTCTACTAAATCTCTAAATTATTTCTCCATTCATTTCCACTTTTATTTATAGTTAAGTCGAAGTGATTTGTTAGTTCTTAATCATTTATCTTGTTGCCCTGTTGAGCATCAGCTAATTGTTTTATTTTTAGTCCATTAAACTCTGAATTAAGAGATAGCATCTATAGAGAAACAATGAGATGCTATCCATGGATTGTATGTTGAACCTTACTTTTATCACTTTGAATGCATAAGGTTGTGAGCATTAACCAATTAGCATGTATTAGTTTGTTCACTTGATGCATTTGTGCATGTAAGAGCAGGGAGCTACTCAGTGGACTTGATAAGTTGAAATTCCTCAACCTTCTTTCTAGCTGATAGTATGTTGTGAGGAAGACATGCTTCTATAACCTCAGTTCATATTTTGTACATCTTCCATTTAATAAATGTAATTTTGAACTTAGATTTGTAATATCTAAATCTTTTTCAGCGGCATCTGAAATTAGCACCAGATTTAAAGTGCTTTATTTTCATATTTCATGAAGCATGTGATGAGCTAACCTTGTGAATTTTGCAAATTCATTTTTAAATCATCTTTGGATTTAATTGCTTGACTAGGTGGCAATGAGGGTTTGAGGCACTCATTGTTTCTTTAGGAATATCATTCAAACACTCAGTATGAAATTTCCTATAAATGTCCAGGTTTCCTGATTGCTTATTGCTTTCTCTTTTTTAATAAATCCCTTATAAATCACTAGTGATTAGGTCATGAAAAATATTTCCAAGCGTGCAATTCAGAAAGTGTTAAAATATTGATAATTCCAAATGAGTGTTAGGTTAATGTCATTTTACCTTACACTATGGTGATTAAGTTTTCTAAATTTTGTATTTAATATTTATCACACCTTTCATTACCTTTATGAAAAATTTTGGGTGCTTGTTCCACTTTCTAATATAATTGTTTTCGTGTACAATTAGTTTTAAGACCTTATTCCCCAAACTATTCGTTTTAGAATTTGCTCACTTGCATACTCCTCTTCAAAAGTTCTTGTAGAGATATTCAATGTCATGTGGCAGTTAATGCTTTTTTGAAAATTGATCAGATGTGTTTAGAAATTATTTTGATTGAAGCACTGTAAAATCTTTATATATATTTAGAGTTCACCATGCCCACAAAAGCTTTCAATATGAGTTCTTATAACCTATGTCCATTTTTTCATTACCTATTGGCTACAAGGTATGACTTTGAGGATACTGTGGCTATCACTGTATGTATTTTTTTATGTATTGATATAAACTGCAAAACTATGAGGCTTAGTTGAAAAGTAAGAACTGTTTGGTCTTAAAAAAATATATTAATCAGAAAGTTTTTATTGACCATTTTAGCCGGTCAATTTTAAGCACTTTTTGTATGTCAACCCCAGCCTAATCCCTCAGAAAAGAAGTTTTCCAACAGGGAATTGAGCCAGTTGGCATGAGTGGTCTTGACTTCCTAATCGTCCTCAAATTCGTGTTCACGAAGCCAGTTTCAAGTGCAAGTAGAGGAAGTAGTTGCTAGGTTTAAAGTCAGGACTATAGGGTGGGTGGTCCAAAAGTTCACAAAAATGCTCTTTGCATGCATTCTTTGATCTTTGTGTTGATCCATTAAATGAGGGGCCTGCACTGGTGCTCCAAAACTCCTAAGCAGGGATATTTGTACTGGCCTTTCTAGAATTGTATTCCAGACGTTTTTACCATTAAACAAGGACTTTTTATTCCTCTTCTTGGGAATCTACAAAATATGTCCAACAAATATATTTTTGGTTACTACCAAGGCCCGCATTCATGGTAGTCGATACCAGGGGTGGCCAACATTTCCTCTGCTGAGATCAACTTTGATATTTACTGTGATGGACTTATTCTCTCTAATTAGGGTCCACCACAAAAAATTAGTTAGCTTTTGAACTCTAAAACTTTCATTAAAGTAAGATTAAGTGAATTATCTGATTGAATAATATATTTATTAACAAATTATTTACTTCCAAATTGAATAAATAGAATTCCTACTGTGGGTGTGTACTGCATTGAAACCCCTTCCATAGTCAACATTTTTGTTGCCCTTGGTCAAAACAAAAAAACCAGCTGTTCTCACAATTAAAAGGAGCATTGTCATCATAATCAGTAAATTTTGATTCTTGAATTTTTTCCAATTTTCCTTTCTTGGGTGACTTCACTGATCAACTTTTCACCAATTCAATCCTTCAAGAAACCACAAAACAATCTGCTTTGCAAAATGTGATTGATGTAATTTTCCTAACAAATTTTTAGTTCTGACTATAGTTCAATGTGGGTAAAGTGAGAATTCAATCTTTAAAAATCATTCACTAATGAAGTCCTCATCATTACAAATTGGAATTTTTTACATCATCTATTAGCTTATTCTTATATTTTCTAGGATAATTAATCATGGCTATAGGTATTTTATGTTATGAATACATATGTATGCAGATATTGACTGGGAAGCAATAATTGATCCCGCTTTAACTGCATTTTTTCATAGTATGTATTGCTAGGTGGGTCGCGGTAGTCCAGGGGTAGAGTTTTAGACTGCTGACTGAAGGGCCCGGGTTTAATTCCCAGGCAAGCCTCTGTGCATCTGCAGCTCCACCAAAGCTATGTGATTTTTTGGGTACCAGATCATCCTGGGAAACCATAACTGGCACAGGGAAAAGCACTAACCCCCTTACCCTGATGTGTGAATTTCACGCACACTTAATGCCTTGTGCATTTCATTTAGGCCCACAAGCCAAGGTTTGCAATAGACATCATTTAAACTTCCAATTGCGGTAGAACCTTATTGGAATTCGCCTGATTTTCTTGGATTTCCTAGACGTGTGAATTAGTTTTAAACTTTCCTAACTGAAAATTTTAAATTTTTTCATCCTTTATTCACAGGACACTTCAGACAGTTACAATGTAAATAATTCTGAGAGGAGGGTGAGTGCAGTTGATAATTCAATAATCATTTTTAAAATGTTACTGTTAGTGTTACCCTAAGTAGCAGAACATTTGAAATGCAGTTATTTAGTTTTTTGTAAAATATAAACTCCCAATTTGAGCAAAAGCAATCAATTTAATTTTATACAGTTAAGTAGAATTGCTGATAAAATAATTGAAATTAAACAAGTAGACTTTATTCACACAGTAGCCATTACTGTTTCAGTTTCTAATGAGAGTTTTTTCAATAGCAGCACAATAATGTCCTTTTGTTTTGCTTTCCTCTTGCTTGGTGTAGAAGAGTGAACCGTTCAGGAGAGTGAGGGAGGAAGCAATGGAGGTGGATCCTAGGGTGTGTGACAACTCTTTTGAGGCGAAGGTAATAAGAATTTTTCTCGTTGGTTTTCAGAACCCATGTGGAAGCGACATCGCATGAAAGAGCCACTCAAACCCTGAGGCCAGAAGTAACTTTGTCTCTGGTTTATTTTAGGTGATTACGCAAAGTGATGAGGAGATTTTTCCCCTATGTTGGTGTGTGCGTTATTAAACTTAAAGCTGTCGTTGCTGAATCGAATCCATGGATTGGGTGCTCCCCTTTTATGCCTTGTCGATTCCTAATTGGGTCATTTAATGTGTTTCAGGATGATGGCCAAGATGGTGAGGAAGAAGAGGGTAATGACTGGGACAAGCCCAAGAGGGCTGGATTTGGTTGGGGGAACAGGGATCGAGGCAATTTTAGGAACAGCGATGGAGGTGGTGGGTTTAGGGGCCGTGGAGGCAGGGGAGGCTTCAGGGGTAGGGACAGTGATGGTGGGGGTGGCAGTTTCAGGGGGAGGGACAGTGAAGGTGGCGGAGGTGGTTTTAGGGGCAGGAGAGACAGTGATGGTGGTGGTTTCCGAGGTGGTGGCAGAGGTGGATTCCGGGGTGGCTGGGGAGACAGGGATAGTGGTGGTAGGGGGGGCAGAGGTGGTTTCAGGGGTAGGGGTGATGGTGGTGGTTTCAGAGGGAGGGGAGGATTCAGAGGTGGTCGAGGTGGAGATAGTGGTGGTTTTAATAGGAATAGTGGATCGTTCAGTATGGATACTGCTCCTACGAATAAGAAGATTAAATTTGATGATTGAGTGTATATTCAAGGTAAGGTGTTGTTGTGGTTTCCATCTTTAAATATTATTCAGTTAGTGGTCATTAATTGGATTGTTTATGTCAACATAATCGAAAATGAAAAATTGTAAATGAGTTTGAGACAATTTTCGAGTAAAAACTAGAAAATAAAGGATAATTAGAATATGTTCAAGTGTATCAAACAACATGGAAGCCTTGTCATTGATGCTTTAACTTAGCAATTCCAACTGGTGTGTCTTAAGCCTTCCCATAATTGATCTACTAATATGAAAATGATTCTTCCGCATCTTATTTTGAGAATATGATTGATATTGCTTATAATTTTATAATACAATATTCAATTACCAATTTAAAAGATATTTCACAATTTACATGATTTGACCACATGGTTGTTAGTAGTCGTGGGGATATTTGGTTCACTTTTCTGTGCTTAGTTTATATTTATTGTTTTAGGTATTAATTATTGCATTGCTTGATCAACAGAAAGGTGCCAGAGGTTCTTGGGGAGAGCGAGCTAACTTGGATCTAAAGCATACAAAAGGCAAAAGCTTTCGACATGAAAAGACCAAGAAAAAGAGAGGGAATTACAGAGGTGGACAAATATCAGTGGAAGTGAACTCAATAAAATTTGATGACTGAATGCTGTGAGTGTGTGTACTTCTGTGTGAACAATGGGAATTTTGCATTCCTTAGGAAGAGATATTTTTTCATTTTTTGAACTCCCAAGGTTTGAAATGGTTTCCTGTTGTTATTCATTATTTTGACCTCGATTGATTGCTTTTAATCTACATAAATTAGGGAAATAGAAATTTTACTTAACATTCTCAGAACAGTTACATGTGTATAAATTGTTATATTATTTTAAGACAACATGGATTTTCATGTCTTGGTTTGCAGATCAATATTTGTTCCATTCTTTTATATATGCATATATATGTGACAAAATAAAACATATTACCTAGTAAATTACATTTTTTGGTGTGCAGTGACACGTATAAAATTCATCTGGGTGCCTATTCTGTCTCTTTAGGAGCATGGTTTTTTGCTTAATAGTGAAACCATGATAATGTTCTTGTGGGAATCAAATTTCTCTGTTGTCCCAGAGAGGATAAGGTTCACTTGCCTTATCATGAATTTTAGCAATATGGGATGTTAATGAAATTAGAAAAAGATGCGGTTTAGTATATTATTTGGTACTTTATTTTCCATTTGCAATGTTTGGGTAGAATAAATATTCCTCAAGTTTTTTAAATACACTCAATCATCTACCCAATGTACCATATTTGCGGATGTGTGGTATGCAGTGGCATTATACAGGTCCTGTAAGATGACCTTCTTTATACATATTTCTTAGAAAAAAATTATTTCACGAATATCCACAATAGTTAACTGTACTGATTTAACCCTTTTAAGTGTCACAGACCAATATTCGAGGGCGGTTCAATAAGTACCCTTGTTTGACGACAGTGTGTTGCTGAGGGAAGTTTATGTTTATCATCGTATGCTGCCATATATCAAATGATGGTGAAGCAAATTTCAGACTGATTTAAAGGAAAGTTTGGATTTGGCAGCCATTCGAGTAAGACGTGTTTTGGATTTTCACTAAGATGGAAAAAGAGCAGTATCATTCGGTAATTCGCTTTTTGTTTTGGGATGGGAAGAAATACGAGGAGATAAAAGCAAAGTTGGATGCTGTTTATGGGGACACTTCGCCATCTATGACCACAATTAGATATTGGTTCAACGAATTTAAACGTGGGCAAACATCTGTTTTTGATGAGGAGCGACCAGGACGCCCGGAAGATGTGGTTTCCGAGGAAATCAATCATAAAGTCCACGCCATGATTCTTGCTGATCGACGAACGAAAGTGCACGAAGTAGCAGAGGCCGTGGATGTGTCTACCGGAACGGCAATTAATATTTTGCACGATAAGTTGGCGATGAAAAAATTGTCAGCCCGACTGGTGCCACAATTGCTCACGGTGGACAACAAGCTGATCCAGAGTCGTCGCCGCCAAACTGCATAAACTACGTTATGAATTGCTGTCATATTCACCCGATCTGGCTCCCTGCAACTTTTCCTTATTCCTGAACAAAGAAATGGCTCGTGGGAAATAAAATTTAGCTCAAACAAGGAAGTTATCGCCGAGAGAGAGGTGTATTTTGGAGAGTTTGACAAATCCTATTTTTTGGAGGGGTTGAAAAAATGGCCAAAACGTTGGGAGAAGTGTATCTTTTTAAAAGGGGACTATGTTGAAAAATAAAAAAGGTTTTTGAAAAAAAATTCTTCATTTGTAACACGGGTACTTATTGAACCACCCTCGTATGCCAAGAAGTGCTATGAGCCAATGTATAGCAGCTTATGTAGACAATCATTAAAATCGTAATAACTTAATACATTTTTAATACGTAAATGGTTAATGATTTTGGCACCATTTGAAAGAATATTTTCTTCTCAATCTTAAAATAATTTTTATTTTAGTATGTATAAAAATGATTTTATTAGGCATGGAAAATACTCTATTTTAAAACATATATGTTTACACATCACAATGTACAAGTAAATAACATGATTGCTTTATAATTTCAGCTATCAGGTTTTGATAGCATGTTGGGTTTCTACTAGAGCAAAGAATAAATAACATGTGAGAGTTGCAGGAATATGGACTTTAGTGGTTTTGAAAAAACTTTGATAATGGACATCTTATGAAGGGGTTCCATGTTGTTGTGGCCATATTCACAAGTATTGACTGGGTGCATGAACTTCTCCGAAGGGTATTCCTTTTCGACTGGGCCAATGTGAAGAAATGTAACTTGCCCTGACATAGAAAGATAAATTTAGTTGGGGTAAAACAAATATTATAGAAATAGTGCAATTCTTATCTTAGGTCAAAAATTTTGAAAAATCCGGTGCTGCTACTTTCCACAAGAGCACAAAATATCTATTCAAGAAAGAATAGGCATGGCAAAACAGAAGAAATAGTGTGATAGCAAATAATAGATCTGTATGATGAGTTCGTAGGAGTATTGACATCTATCATGATATAAATGGGGTGTTGTAACTTGATTAAGAGATTTATGATAAAGTTTTGGAAGAGTTGTTTTTTGTGAGACTGATGTTATAGTTCTTAATTAATTAACAATCTGCAAAGAGCACAGTCCTGCAAAACAAATGGTGAGGCTTCAATACACATCAAGGATCTTAAAGGCCCTCCTCGAGTCTGAATAGCTTGGGAAGGAGGGGAATATTGTAACTGCACCCGGACGGCAATCAGCTAGTGGGTTAAAAGTTGCATTGAGGTAACTTTCAGGTTTGAAAGAAAAAAATTGCAGTAAATGGTAAGAAAAGGTTTAGGTCCCTAACTGCAAGAATATGTACATACTGCGTTTGCTTGGTTCAACAGAGGTGTTAGATAAGCAGTTCAATGGTAGGAGTATGAAATAAATAGGGTAATTAGAAAATGGCTGTGTAAGGGGCAACTGAAAGTTGTGCAATTCGATGCATTGTCATTATTTTTAGTTTTTTGGTGTTACAAATAATTTAGCATTTTGCTACTTTGCAATTTATTATTTTTCAAACTATTTTTGTTATAATTACATATATCCTTAAACTTGTTAGAATGTTAAAACCAATAATTCATTCTTATTTAATTATTGTATTTCCTAGCTCATTAGATGCACCATGATTTTTCGGTATAGAGTTCATGAGATATGCTTTGATCTGATAGAAAAGTTCAAAGTATGTTGATGTTAACACTTAATGCAGAGAAAATTGAATTGTTATATTAAAAAATTAGTAGCTACACATATTAACATTTATTCATCGTAGATGCTCAGTAATTCATCACTGGGCCAAAATGCCTGCCTTGTTTCTGTATTGTGTAGCATAATTTTAAATACATAGTTTCTGTTATTATTTTGATTTTATCGAAATATCAAAAGCAACAGTTTTCTATGCCTTTACAACTCTCCATACCACTAAATTTTGAATGCCTGTAGACTGAGAGGTTTTGGGAGGTATGTATTAAAAGGGCAACATGCTGTTAGCCCACTGCATATTAAGTTAAATTGTATAAATTTAGAATTTTTTGAAAGTACTTTTAACAAGCTTTAAAACTCCATTAATTGCTACTGATTCTAACCAGTGATATTATGGGAATGTGTAATCAAGCCAAACTTTTTTTATGACTGATGCTGGAAAAAATTACTTCATAGTATTTTTCCAGATTTTTTTGGCCTATATATAGGTCAAAGTTATACCCATCTACCTCTGGCCCTTAAAATAGGCAGATTTTACTGTGCATTTTGGTAGAAAAAAGTGCATCATATGGTAAATAAGATAGCATTAAATTCGTATGTATAAAGTAACTTCATATGTTTTTCTATAGGTATTACAAAACTGCTCTGGCACTTTTGCTAGCTGATAAATTGGTTCATGGCACTGAGAGGTTTAAAGGTTATTTATGTCTGTAGAAAGGTTGATTAGATAACATTGTAGAGGTGTCTTTTAATTGTCATTCTCGAAGCCTGGAATTTCATCCCTGTAACTAAATGAAAAATCATTTGAAACCTCTACTTCAGAATGTCTTTGTATAACAAATTATCTTCTATGCCATTGAGGAATTACTAATTTGGCATTTTTTAAATGACTTAAAAACTCATATTTCACTGCATTTCATGAAGTGTTGTCACATTCACAAATCTGTGAAATTCTGCTGCTGGCAAAGCACACACTCATACTCACCCATTTTCACCATTTAGCGGACCCTCAAATCTGTGCATGCATTTGCTGATATTCCCCAGTGGCGCAAAATAATTGCATTGCATAATTTCGAGCTAGTGCTGCATGGCCCTGGTGGAGGGCTTCTTGGCCAGGTTTGTGGCTGTGGAATTGCTGTGTGAGACTGCTTCTCTTAAATTAATTTTTCAAGATATGTTAATACAATTATACAAGATCTGTTAAAAAAGTATTACAACTTAGTGTTTTTTTTTCTTTCAAAAAAGATTATTAGGGATCAAGATGGTGCAGTGGCTATCGTACTGGATTCCTACCCAGTGGGCCCAGGTTAAAATCCCAGCGGTGTTGAATATTTTTCAGTGATATCTCAATCTCTACTTCAGGTGCTCTGTGGAGGGCACTTTGAGTGAGTACGCCATCCGTCAGATGGGACGTTAAGCTGTGGACCCCTTGGCGCTTTTCGTAAAGAGTAGGCTAATGCTGATGCCGGGTTTCTCTCCACCCTTCATCCTTTCCTGTCCATCCTTAATGGCGCAAATGACCTCAGCTGTTGGTCGCCTCCCCTATGTACCACTAATACTCAAAAATCATTTACTTATTCACGGATATCTATTTTGTCCCCTTCAAAAGTGATCCCCATTAGATATTATACGCTTGTACAAACTTTTTTTCCAATCCTCGAAGCACTTCAAAAAATCATTTTTTTATCTTGTTCTGCTCCTCCTTTGATGCAGGCTTAGCTCATCAATCCTAGCTTAGCATCTTCCTTTCATGGGCCTCTTCAGTTTCAGGAATAAGAAAGTCACTGGGGGCCGGATCTGGGGAATACGGTGGTTGTGGCATCGTTAGTGTGTTGTTTTTGGCCAAAACTTCGTGCACAAGTAACGATGTGTGAGCAGGGGCGTTGTCATGTTGCAAAAGCCAATTTTTGTTCTTTTACAAATCTGGGCATTTGTGGCGGATTTCTTTGCGCATAATGTGCAGCTAATATTCTTTATGTACCGTTATACCCTGTGGCGAGAACTAATGATGCACCACGCCCCTGCAATCGAAGAAAACTGTAAGCAAAACTTTCACATTCGACCGAACTTGGTGTATTTTTTTCGGTTTTGGCTCATGCTGCAGCTTCCATTGGGATGATTGAGCTTTAGTTTCCACGTCATAACCATAGACCCATGATTCATCACCAGTTATGATCCTCTGGGGCAAATTTGGGTTGTCGTAGACAGAGTCCAACACCTCATTAGCAATGTTAATGCGTTGCTCTTTTTGGTCGATATTGAACAATAAACGATGCTTTGGTCTAAGATAGCTTCTCCATATGCCACAGCCAACATTTGGAATGCGTTTGGGCACTTAATTTTGTTTTTCACACAAAATTTGATTCAGATTTTTTGATCCATTTTTTTGAAGAGGCAAAAATCAGACAAGCCAAAACACATTCAAGCAAAACAGCTGTCAACAATTAACTGAACATTCAAAATAGCCTCACTTTTCGGCTTAAGTGAGAGACATGAGTACCAACATAATGCCACAAAAAATCAAATAATGTAACCTGCAAAACTTCAACACACACTATACTTTTTGAGCAGACCTCGTATCATTAATCAATGATTAACCCTGTGTCCTTTTTTGTAGGGACCACATGACAGATGTATTATTAGGCAGACCTTAACATTATCCTTGGTGATAACTGTGAAGCCATATTCAGAGTAGTTTTTTTCAAGTTTAGCCTACACCGCCTTGTGTAATACAAATTATGGTGGAATGGTTGGAGTGCGGATGTTCATGTTTTTGCTGCTTTGGAAGTCAAGGGAGGGCTGTGACACTGAGTATCTCCCTCTGAATCGGAATCAATATATTATTCCTCACTGCTATTCCTTGTCAATATCTCTAAAATTGTTTCCTGGAGTTTAGAGATGTTGTCATGTTTTCATTAGAATAAAAAATATGAATTCATTTAATGCAAATAGAAATAACATATGTTAAATTAAGATGTGGCAGCAAAACTAAAGGTGACATGTTGACATGGGTAGATGCAAGTAACACTTTGTACTCAATAAACAAAGCTGAAGTAAAAGTATTAACTCTCGAAAGAGTTCAACAATGTTGGCAATATAGATACCTACATCAGGCATGGTATATACATACGCACATGCAAAGGGAAAAAGGAATGGGTTCTTCATGATCTGTTTCTAAGGAACTGGAAATGTTGCGACTTAAGGTGACATTTTTTTGGAGTTAACTTCATTTACCATTTATATGGTTCATTTAAATCTAAAAAATACCCCAGTAGCTGTCAGGAACGGCATGTGGTGGGATCTGTAAGGGCATTAGGCATACATGTGTGGGGTGCGGCAACATAACTTCCTTTTTTAAAGGTATTTTGCTTCATAAAAAAGGTTACATTGCTGCACTCTGTACAATATACTTGTACCTATGCATATGTGTTCAGGTGCAATTATTGACTCAGTTCAATATTTTATGACCATGTATTGTGAGAGGGAAGAATAAGTACTTGAATCTTTTGCTGACTAAAACTTTCTCTCTTTTTGCTCTAGTGGTCGATTCTGCTAATATAATGTGGTACCATAATAGTTCTTGGTGCCAGAAGAAAACTCAGGTGTCCTTTAGCCTATATACAGTCTGTCTTGCCTCTTCCTTTGTGAATCAAGGGTCTCCCTACCGAAGTTCCTCCAAGATGCCATCATGCCTACCTTTCTCATAGTCATTTCCAATAAACCTGGTGATTTTTCTCCTAAAATTATCCAATGCATTATCTCCTATGGATCCCAAATATTAGCTCATTACATTATCCCACAATGTCTGAAGAAACCTAGCTTTGAGGATCACCTGAATACTCCCCTGATGTGTGTGCTGTATGAAAGATTTGATGTCAGTGTAATGCACAAGTATTTGACTGGTTCTTAAATGCTTAACTCGATCTCTTCTAATTCATAATTTACACCTTGTTCTCCTTTCCTTTTTCTCAAAACTTGTGTGCTGTACATATTGTTTGATATATAATTCTAACCCCCATTCCTTCCATCAATGCCATATCTGGCTCAACTAACTGGGGTATCCCACAAACTGCTAGTGTCCTTATTCCTCTGAAGTTCAATGTGTCACCTGCAAATAATATATGGTTGTTGCTATGGTGGAAACATTTTTGTTTATATCAATAAACGCAGGGAGAGAACATTTCCGTGGCAGTCCTGTATTTACTTAACTGTAATCAACGAGAAATTATTGAAAGTATCTTTTGTTTACGGTTAGGTGAGTAGTTCCTACCTCCTGATACCATAGAACTAGATCTCAGTTCGTATAAATGCGAATTAATTGAGAAAGACCATTTCGTTATTTGACTTTCTTTACAAATAAAAATTCAGCATCTTGTACATTCCCATCTCCCGATTTCAGGATAATGGATGAAAAGACTCATTTGTTTTTGCGAATCCAATGAAAACTTTTCCTGGTACGTAGTTTTTGCCTGACAAAAATGTTCCGAGAAAAATGACTGCATAAGCCATTATTTGATTATTGGCTCCAGCCGTTGGAGATCTTGTTAATGCGACGAAGGGTCGAACTTCCAGTTGCTGAGGGAAGGGACTGGTGCCCCGCTGAGAGGGTCGAAACGAGTTTGAATTTCATACCCGACTTTCACACGCTCTTAATCACTCCCATGTATTCGTCCCCTTTCTTCAACGAAGCGAGAATAGCTGTCCTGCCTACCGCTAGCTGCAATGCCATTCGAATTTTATGCTTGTACATATATTAAGTATTTATTTACGTAGTGATTAGTAATTTCTTCGATATCGCGGGTGAAAGGTGTAGTTTCCTCGAATAGCTTTGAATTGTGTGAAAGTGAGAAGTTAATATATTTTTTGTAGGAAAATAATTATATGTGGTGTTTTTCACTTACTGGTGTACTTATATTGCTTTGTCTTGTGAGGTCGTCCGTACAAAAAAAATTTTCGTTGTTCGTCTCATAGATGTTTAAGCTAGTATGGTTTTTTCTTTATTTCTGCCAGTAGAAATTAATATACTTCTGAGTGACGATTAGCTGGGATAAATAGGCTGAGGATTTTAGATTAACTTTGTTTTCCTCTTTCCATTTGAGGTATTAAGTAAAGCATAGGTTTTCTTAACAGTCTCTCTCAATGCATAAGTCTCCCCGCTCAAGAAAGCCGGCTAATGCGCGTATGTAACAGCTCGTATCGCCGGAGAAGAATGTGCTATATCTGCGTTCTTGGTATCGCTGGAGAAGTTTGTGCTGTATCTTCGTTCTAGGAATGAAGGTGGAACATCTTAGGAGACCTAGTTTCTATTCTGGGCTTTAATCCAGTGCCCTTAGTTAATTTAATTTGTTAGTGGAATGTGGTCTCCTGCGCTCGTTGGAGGAGCCAGTAATTTGTTTCGCTTCCCCGAAAACTCTTCAACATTCACAGAATATATAATTCGGGATGGGTCATGGCCACTCATTAAACGAGGATGACTTTCCTGCTATTGCAAGTTAAGAAGGGTAATTTATTTAACTCCATTCTGTCTTTATATTCTCTTGCTGTGTGGGTTTAGAAGTTACTTTTTTGTATTCATGTTTCCGGTGCTTCTAGATTTATTCTCTTACTATATTGAGATTAAGGAAGACATCTTTTTTGCATTCCATTATTATTTGAATTGTTAGTTATTTGCAGAAAAGGTAGAAAGCTTTACACATGAATTATTATGCTGTTTTCGTCGACACACCGAGGAGTTAGCTGTTTTTAACCGTGGGATTTTAATCCATCTTGAATCTGCGAGAAAAAGATACTTTTTAAATTAGGGAAACATTTTTGCAAACAGTTTTTTTAAGGGTGTTTCGACTGGACGACACCAGTGCCGAACGGGCTGGGGGTGGGGATGCAGTCATTCGGGGGTTCTTATATGGTACACCATCCGAATGCAATGCTCGGCGTCGTTTCAGACGGCGGTAACCGCACATGTACCGAAATAGATACATGCATAGAGTATTATTTTGTATTCATGACCGGAACCGATCAAGTTGTGCAACTTGTATCTACCATACGGGGGTGCCGTTGGCTCATAGAAATCTATATAAAGTATTCGTCAAGCAGTTGCCTCGCCTGTTTATTTTATTGGAAGATTCATGTACCGGTCATGATCTCTCGCGTTTTTCCTCCAAGACCATACCAAAAGAAGAGGATGACTTTTAAAGAGTTTTATCGAAGATTTTAACTTATTTTTTTAAATGACTCTGAAAACTACGTTTGAACGAGTTTATTGGGGAGTATTTCCGTGTTGATCTCGGCATTATGTCCGTAAGGATAGCTAATATGTGTATCATGCCTTCATTCTAGTAAAAAAAATGTCATCCAAAAAGAATCAGGATTCCTCGCCCAGGGCAATTGGCTTGTACGCAGGACCGTTTGGGCTATCTTTAAATAGGAATTAGTGTAAATTCAGCAATCATGTCGCTTGGGGCTACCTGGGAACAGTACCCACCTCAATACTCACGGCAGGAATTTGGAGCATGCCACATTCGTCCCGTAGCGGCGCAGAAACCTGCCGGAGACAGCACTGGCGGAAGTCTCCTCAACCGGCTTGGTACTGGATACTATTACACGGAAACCTGGCGGGAATCTGCGATTATTCACATCTTGAAACAAGGAAATGACTGGCTCGTCCCATCTCCGCTGCCTGTGCTAGGCAATGGAAAGGATCTTCAATCGTGGGCTCTTATGGTGGTTGTAGAGGTTGCACATTCTTTCCATAATCCAGTTAGATTTCGGCAGGGATGCTCGACCATTCGAGCGAACGGGAAATTTTCTCCTGGAAGCTTTTCTTCTTCGCCAACACGTTGTAGCCGTCTTCATCAACTCGGAGAAGGTATGCGACATGGTTTGGTGGAAGAAAACTTAGCACACATTCTGTGAATGGAATTTGAGGGGAACTTGTCTATTTTGATTCTGATGCAATCGCGTATTTGAAGTAAGGATCGAGGAGCATCTCTCCCAACTTCACAAACAGGGCAATGAAATCCCCCATTAGCTCTGTCTTATGCGTAACACTCTGGGCAAGCGCAATCAATGATCTTGATTCAATCTAATTTTTCGGCAATGACATCACTGTTCGTCGACGTTCTATTGATTTTCTACTTATCATTGAAACTCATTAATTCTACGAAACGAATCCAGCGAACTTTGGCTACTTTATAGCTCGGTCCCGAGAAAGTCTTTTTCTATCCTTGGGAAAACCGATGTTTATTAAATTTCACCGTTTGGGAAGTATTCGCAGAACGATTTTCGACCGCCGTATTAATCTGTGCTAGTAACAGTTTTGAAAGTGGTGTGCTTAAATCTGTTATTTTTATGGTAACACATTGTATCGTCATCTGTGGTGCTGACCGCACGACCAGGCTTTTGCTATACTGCTCACTAGTGTTTTCGAAGAAATAGACTATTGGTTGTTAAGTACTCTAATACTCCCATACTCATGATAATTACACAGCCTATTTTATTGGACCACGATGCTGCGGCTTACCAGCGTGGTCAGCTCTCTTAGCCCGAGTCGCTACCCTGGTTTTTTCCATTAGGACGCCTACGGGAATATGTTGATGTCCAAATATTTTACTGTAGAAAACGCAACCGCGCTTTAACTTAAGTTTTATCCCATGGTTTATGCTACTGGCAGACAAGGACCATTAGGCTTCAAAGCATGCGCTGTAAGGATTCCATAGAGGGAGCGCTTTGTGCTTCCTAATGCTTGACCATTGCGATCCGCTATTAATACCATGAGGTACTTCATGGAGCTTGTCAAAATAAAACGTACAGAATTCAAAGAAGTGCTAAACCGCCGATTCGAAGTACCACAGTCTTTTCGAGGAAATTTAGAATCGCCATCCTGACTGAAATCCTCATGTCATTACCATGAATGTTAATGCTAAGTGTTTTTATAATTTGGTAGGTTACGCTGCAAAGCTCCTTAGTCGGTCCTTTTAAAGATGTTGAATAGCCTTGGATGTACAATCAATACAATATTTCTGCTCAAACTATGCCGAAAGATTATTTGATTCCCAAAAGAAGGTAAGTTGTGAGTAGATAAACCGTGAAAACTCCCAAAATAGTTTCATTGACTTATTTACTGGGCGATTGAGTTTTGTTATCTTCTGTCGTAACGTTGGTTTTTATCAATCCGTTGGAATAAGATAACGCATTTTTAAGCTACTTAGTGCACTAAGGTGACCTATAGACCGAAAATTCCTGATTGTAATCAATTCTTACTGGTGTGACGCACTCGTATTTTACTTAAGAGTACATGTCCAATTTTTTAGTCGAGGTAATCTTACTTAAGCATGATCATTCAGAAAAATTGGGAATACATTGAAATTTTTTAGTCGAGGTAATCTTACTTAAGCATGATCATTCAGAAAAATTGGGAATACATTGAAATTTGAGTGAAAACGCGTCAAACGTAAATGTATTTAGTGAAAAGTAATCTTTTGGGTAAATCTT
The DNA here is from genome assembly GCF_022747635.1 of Hetaerina americana. Taxonomy (NCBI): domain Eukaryota; kingdom Metazoa; phylum Arthropoda; class Insecta; order Odonata; family Calopterygidae; genus Hetaerina; species Hetaerina americana. The sequence continues at coordinate 39,462,512 of NW_027286181.1, forward strand.
AACTTAGCAACGCATTTTTCTGGAAAATCGACCCGTTAAAATTCAATTTGTTTCTAGCGAAAGGGGATACTCGTGAGAATGCTTTAAGTGCTACCATTGTGAGACAAAAGAATGGAGAAAGAAAACACTTCAATTCAAAACAAGGCACTTCCAAGTTTTTGCGGAGTACATAATGCAAATATTAAATAAAATTTATTATTTGCATTAAATGATGGATTAGCTTAAAATTTTGTTTTTAATGATACCTAGTCGGGATCCGTCAAATTGGTGGATTACAATATATTTCACGCCGTGAGAATAGCACTAATGAAATATTTCCTTTTGAAAGTTTTCTGTATAAATCATGTGACCTCACATTTCATTTGACTCTAGTGCAACAGACATTTATTCTATGCGACGATGTTAACTTGAACAACATCTAATGATCACCAATTTTTCTTGACATAATCATTCAGCAATAAGAAGCTGATCTAAGCTGATTCATCTCGCAGTAAAATTTCTGAACAAGCGCAGTCTAGGATTAATACATTTCTGGTTGGAAAATTCTATAAGAAAAATGGCATTGTGCCTTATTCACGATTGTCCTGTCGTTATAACTTTGAAACCAACATATGACTTTTGTGTGCTTTTGCGTAGATACACTGAAAAAAAGATTTTGATTATGTCATGGAGTTATAAATATTGTTATACTATCCCTTTTTCTTAGACAGCATGATTCAGACTTACCTGAGCTGTAATGTACCTTACATCAGAGTCAGTTCAATTAAGTGCAAGTTGAGATTGTTGTTTCGTGGATAATAACTAATAGTTTTCCAGTGAAAAATTACACGATGCCTCAGTATATAGTTCCTTTGTCTCAGTTGTGCTACTGCTGTTTAAAATTTTGTCCGAATCGATTCACGATATTTCTTCCTTCCGATGGTATATAAAGGCGAAATCGTATCGATGCTTCTTTTTTTTCCAAAATTAGTTGCACGAGATAATGACGATTTCACATGGAGAAAATTGTGCGATAATACCTTGGATGCTGATAGGATCCATTTTCTCACTTCGAAGTGACTCTGCCTCCTCGTGATTTCGTCTGGATGTCTAATATCACAGAGATTCTTCCATCCGTAGTTTCCGACGGTTTTCCCTCCGCCGTTTTTCATTTGAAATTTCTCTCGATTCGAGGGCCAGTCCCAGGCGCGAGAGAAGCAGGGGAACGGCTGGTGCTCAAATGAGGGGAGTGCGTGGGGGAGCGTGGTGTTTGGACTCACCGCTTGCACTGTGTTGCGCAACTCTCGGGTGTGACATATGCGGGCCAGAGGTACATAACCTGAATCTAGGGCACAAGGTTTTGCACGTCTCTTAAGTTTCGCGCTCATCATTGCTCATGCGGATCCCTGTGTCGCACGATGGATCCACTCCACGAATTGACAGACCACATAAGGAAAGAAGATTTGATCCTTGCCATCAGGAGGTTGACGGGCGAAACTGAAATTCTTCTTTCGGAAGTTGTAGATGTGAAAAGGGCCACCAGTGGTATCGAGGGATTTACTTCAACAGTCGTTCGTGTACACGCCTCTTACCGAGTGCGAGGAGACAGTGAGGAACACAGAGTGTCGTTCGTCGCCAAGACAGCCCCTCTTGAAGAATCTCAGATGGAAATAGTAAAATCTTGCAGAGTCTTCATTAGAGAAGGTGTTTACTTCACTGAGATAGTTCCTTTGATGTTGAAAGCATCGGCGGGTCGTGTTGAGTTGCCGCTTCCGGTATGTTATCACGCCGTTTACGATGGAGTTAATGACGCAATATACATGGAAGACCTCGGCGCTAAGGGTTTTCGGACACCAAGGAGGACATACCAGTTAGATGGCTTGGACCTGGACCACTGCATTGTTGCTCTGAAGAACCTTGGTCGGCTTCATGCATTAGCGTTCGCCGCTGAAAGGCTCCTGCCAAAGGAGAAGGGCAGTATTCTGAAGATTTTTCCTGACCTAGCGAAAGATGCTGTGATTTACGATAGAAAACCTGGGCAGCCCCAGCAGCCATATCAGGGTATGGTGGAAAGAGGTTTGGAAGTTGTTTTGATGATCTCGAAGCAACTTGAAGGTCTCCCAAAAAAAGCTGAAGCTACTGGGATTTTGGGTAAAGTGTTAGAAGGCCTATGGCCAACCCTGAAGAGGTTGATCGAGCCCAGGCAAGGTGGTATTAACATCCTTACTCATGGTGATTACTGGTTAAATAATATCATGTTCAGATATGGAGTAAATGGAGTGACACCAGTTGAGGCAAAGATAATCGATTTTCAAGTAGCAAGGTACTGCCATCCAGCTGTTGATGTGATAAATTTTATGTACATTAGCACAAGAAGACCCATGAGGGATAAACATTTTGATATGCTAGTCAATGAATATTATAATTCCATGGTTGAAACTTTGAGTGCCCTAGATCAGCCAATTCCAATTTCTCTGGTAGACTTCAAGTTGGATCTTTTTGGTGTTTACAGAACATTTGGTGTCATAGTTTCTGCTGCTTTCTTACCCCTGATGATGCTTGGTGAGGACTTTGTCCCATCAAATGCTGATGAAATGACTAAAGAGAAATATGAGGATTTTTTTAAGACAGGTTGTTCTTCTTTAATACTACAGCGTTATGCAAGTGATAGTAATTATCGATCAAAAGTGGAGGTTGAGCTCAGAGAGTTTATTGAGGTGATACTCCCAGATGGTTTAGACTCAATTGAGTCATCACCTCTTATGATATCATGAATATACAATTTATTTCAGAGTGGTTGGACTGTAAAAAAATACAATGGCTGTGATTGAGGTAGGCAATGCCATTCAAATTGCACTTAACAATCACTAAAATTTTTTATGGACATTAAATAATTGAGAAATAATTAAAAATTGATGCCTCTTTACTAATACTACTTACAGATGCTATCCTGGTGTGGATAAGTTAATCTATGTAGTGCTAAGAGTACCAACAGATAAATGGCATGTATTGAATAACCAAAACATTAAGAGAAATAATCATTGTTGTCAAATGTGGCCAGTGTTCTGGGGAGAAAACCAAATGGTCTAAGCATTCTTTGAATATTATATACATAGCAGACCTTATTATGATCAGTTTCTGTAACTGAGAATCTAAGATATAAAAGTTATCCTTATAGTGATGTGGTACAAATTAAATATGTGCGGGTGAAAAAAGCTGTAATAGTGTTAAGTGATCAAAACAATTTTATTCCATAACATTTCAATATGATTATATTGGTTGTTTTTCAGTAATAATAATAAAGGTTAAATAAAAATTTATGATCTTTAAGATGTTTTCAAGTACACCATTAGAATTCCACTTGTATGCCCAATTAAATGGACTATCAGTCTTAAATTGTATTTTTTATTTACTGTATCCATAGGGTATTTTGCAATGCCAGAGTTTTAGCACAAAATTTATCTCTATGATCGCTTCCAAAAACAATATTGAGGGATAACAATGAGAGTGTAATTGTTGCATATAAAAATAATAACAGTAGAAATGGCATCCAAGTGCTAAAATTGATATTTTTTTCTTTTTGGTTGACTTCTTGAACCATTCCAATGCTCCTGTGTTACAAATGTATTAACTTACCTGAAGCATTAAAATCCAATCCAGTATAATCATTTAGGGTGCAAGAAACAATGGGTGTGGCGTTTAAAAAAAGATAACTTTGTGAACGTCCAACAATCGTTTGGTGTTGATATATTATGCAGCTGTTATTAGCTCAAAAAATAGCAGAATAGCAGAGACTGAATTTTGGTGATTTATAGTATAGGGTCCATGGGGATATATCATAAATTAACCGGGCTTTACTGAATATTTTGGGGATTAAGAAGACTCCGAAGGAGCATTTTACTTTCCATTTTACAAGGATGCCTGCATTTAATAAACTGGTTAGTTATGTGGTATGCTTGGTATTGACCTTGGATGAAAATGTGACTAATGGGGAATTTGTGGCATTGAGCATTGAGGTCTCAGTACTTGCAATCTGGGTATTGACACTGCAATGATATTCTACTTCGTAATGTTGAGGAGCATGGTCGCACGGATCGATGTACTCCAGGAGGGAAGCGGCATTATCCGTGATGTTGAGGAGCTCTGGATCAGGGATGACCCGCCATCTTCTGCCATCACTCTCCTCGTCATTGGTGTCATCGTTGTCTGGAGCAGGGTGATCTTCTGAGTCTGGGGGACTTCCGAGTAGTTGTAGTCTTCCTCCGTGTCAGATTTGGAGCCGGAGAGGCTCGCGATGTTGCTCATGGGCTTGCTGGAACCTTGCTATAGTAAAGGAGTATCAGCAGCCACGGGCCACTCGTGGAGGAATGACCGAATGTTGGTGGAGTTAATATCATCTGCCTCCACGGGGTTCTCCGGAGCCCCGTGCCTGGGGTGCTGGCTGAAAGGGCTGCTGCGCGGGCTCTGAACCTGGAGGTTCTCCTTTCCATGGGCTGGGGTAGGCTGGCGGTGAGGGGTGAGGTGTGGGCTGCAACAAGACAATTCCTTGGAAGTCTGAGGGATCTCGTCCGAAACTCTGGGGGACATTCTGATGGAGTCTGGCCAACCCAATTTAGCCTTGGTTAGGAGAACTCTGCCTCTGTTGTATAATAAACTACGGCTAGTTAGGGGTAACAATTCCCAGTCACCAACCAGCCCAAGGACGAATTCAGGTTCATGTAGGTCACACATCTTGAATTTGGTGGAGGTCTTTTGGGCCTAGAGCATTGTAAAAAGCTTTAATTCCTCATCACTCTCGGGTATGTCGATGTTTGGTGCTGGTGGCTCAGGTCGCAGGGCTGCACACGTGACCAGTCCCATGTGTCCTCTGCACATCTGGATGCTTTGGAGTTGCTTTCTTTATTGAGAAGTGTGGGCTAATTGTTCCTCCTTTCTGTCGTAGTACACCCGAGTGATTGTGTGTGTATGTAAATCATTTCTGTTTCGTTTTGTTATTTCTGTGTGATTGACGTGCCCCTGGCATAGGAGGAATCCTAGTAAACCCTGAACGAGTGAGCACTTGTGAATGGCAAAGGTCCCTGTTTTTAAATACACCTGAGTGATTGAGCAAGGCCATGCTTACATCCATTTTATAATTTTGTATTCATCTGTGTGATTGATGGGTTACTGGGATAGGAAGAATCATTGTAAACCCTGAACTAGTGAGTGAGTGCGATTCACAAAGGTCTAACACACCTGAGTGATTGCAAATGGGAACTTGGGCCTTTACTTTTTATTGTTTTAATTCCAGTATGAGTACAACGGGTCCCTGGCATAGGATATATCCTTACAAGTCCTGAGTGTGTGTGTGTGAATGCGATTCACAAGAGTGGCTCTTATTCCTTAACAAACCCTAGTGATAGAGTGTTTGTAAGTTAGTTTTATTTTTTTTATTATTAATTTTACCTTTTTGTGTGTGATTGAGGTATATATGTGGGTCAATTTTCCAAGCACACCCAAGTGACCTAGTGTGTGTTCCCTATCTTTCCCCTTACTTGTAACTTTGTTTTACCTTCCCCCCCTCTTTACAAGCCTAGTGCCAATCAAGTTGACGGTCTAAGCTATCTTGTTTTCATTGTTTCATGACCATAGGTACGTTAATTTGTATTTACATAATAACATTGGTTTTTAATTCATCTTGGAAGGCTTTAAATTCAAAAATTTTATCATGATGTATCGAATGTTCAAGCATAAAATGAAAAAACATCCCTGAGAAGGCCCATTGCTACAAAGGATACTTTCCCATTGCAAGTGACATACTGTCATGTAAAACAGGATCTAGGAAAGAAATACCTATCCAGATTTGTATTTTAAGGTTGAAATTTTGGGTTTCATTTTGCTGAGAGACATCTTATTCCTACCATAAAAAATGTTGACATTGATATGAAATAACTCTCACTTTTACCAAACCTTAAAAACCAATACCATTATGACCTTCCAAATTCTCTAACAGCACCACTCTTGCCTCCCCATCTTTTTTGATGACACATTTCCGGATGAGAAAGAATGAAAGGAAAGGGAAATTTTCTTCACCTGCAGGAGGGATAATTGTTCATGAATTCAGAAAGCATTGGTCAAAAAATGAAAGAATGCAGTTATAAGGACTCAATTTTATTTGTATCATCACAGGAATCTATACAGCATTTTCTTTGAATAATTACAATTTTATCTCTTCAATAACAATAAATTGCTCTTCCTGGGAGATGTTAAAACGTAAATTGTCACCCTGTATAGTATCAATTGACATCAGGTTTCTAGGGAGTTCCACTAATTTCAATACTGGAACACCCATCACAAAAGGTCAAAATTTACCAATACTATCATGCGTATTTTGTAATTTCATTAAAGGATTTTATAAAATATATAGGTATTAATTATTAGCATTTTCTTTTTTATCCAATGTGCAAGATTTTTTTATCTGTAGTCATCAAACTGTAATGATTAAAAAAAATTATTTTTAGTCAGCAATAGCTAGACTATCCAGACTAAACCACTACATAATCATTTAATTCACACCATTCTACAGGATATAATTTTGGAAAGGTATTGAGGTGATGTCAAACGTTGGCTATGGACATATTGTTGTCAAGTGATGTACATATTTTAAAATTAATATGATATCTGAGAACTATTAGCTATAATTTTCAATAAAGGGATAATATGCATGTCCAGGAGATTCCATAACTACGTATTCACTGGTATATATTTTTTCTGTTCCCTGACTCAAATCACAATGCTTGTAACTCACTAATGCTCAGCTCACTCGTGAGAATAATTACTGTGGCACTATAGCTATTTTAAAAATTCGTTTGTATAAAAGACAAAGTAATTTACATATCTATGTACATTATAAAAACTACAACTAATTATTTTATTTGAAAATGGATGGCTTTTTATTACAAGAAGGAATATCTGGTATGTTAAGAAAGGGCTGCTCCTGGATATGGAAGGAAATTTCCAAAAACTGATATGAGCGATGTTATGATTTCACTGAATACAGTGAAATCATAAAGGCACTTCTGCCAGTGTATTATTTAAAAATTACAAAATATTTGTAATTCTAATTTGTCTTATCCTTTTATTTTTGAAATACAGTGGAAACCACTGAAATTTAATATTTCTAGCAACCATTTTCAAACAAAGGGAGGTTTTCATAAATGAGCAGTTAATTCCATTTACATAGATTGGTGTAAAATCGGTGATAAATGCAATGCACATAAAAATTGTTACCTAACCTCATTTGATGCATAGGCTAGTTACAATTGTTGGGTTACACTCTTAACTGATAACATACCAAGTAACAACTACAGCTTCTTTATTCTAAGCTGCAGGTGTATTACTTTGAGCTTATAAACATTTGTGTAACATTAAAATAACCATGTATCAATAGTAATGTTAACAGCATTTTGTTCCATACTCTTGGAGTTATGCCTATGATTATATCATTGATAACACTTATATTCCTTGTGAAGGAGAACAATGCAAATATGCAAAGGCAGATTAGCAGATTTAATTTTACATCACTGCCTACAAAATTTATTTGTCAGCAATACACAAGTGTATGCACACCATGTTGACACAGCCTTTTTGGTACACTTCCACTTAAGCTCAAGGATATGATTCAATTAAAATTCTCACCTTTCATTCATTTTTCATGCCTTTTCAAAATGAATTTGAACAACATGACTTTCATTTTGATATATTTTACATAAAACAATCACCTTAATATGAAACAATTAGATGTATTTTTTCTTTCTTTGTACTGTAAGTACTCTATCAATCAGGCAATGGGTAGCCATACCTGTACTATCATTTGAACATCAGTGAAACATTATTGCATAACACCTTGAGCCATCACAGTATCTTCTGACATAATTGCACAAGAATAAATCACTTTTTTCAGCATTGATTACTATCACTTCAAATGCTCTATCAACAAGAGCCATTATTGCTTCTTTTGTACCTGATATGATGCAGGTTTAAGTTTCCAACAAAATATAGTTAAAGATAAGAGGAAACATTTCTTGGGGCCATCCTCTGACATAATTGCTCTCCTTTGTTGTTGAATATATCATCACAAACAATCATAATCTAAAACTAATTATATGAATTTCGATAATAACAACACAAAGCAGTTCACAATGCTTCAAGAAGCACTCTGGCAGCCTTGATGTTGACAGAGCTCATGGTGACACCACTTACATATTTTATTTGATACAAAATCAGTGCAAAGTGCACCATAGCACCACTTGCATTTAAGACTCAATGAGTAATCTGGAACTTTCTGCTATACAAAGATACTGACACATGGAATTTGAAGTTATGCTTAGGATTCTAAACTAAGTCCCCCAGCAGTTTAATCATGGCATTTATAATCATGGTGTTCAACTTACTTTTGGTTTGATTATCATTTTCAGAAAAATACCAATAGAATTCCTAACTGTTCATTGAATCTTCACCATTGTTTTGAGCACTGTCCTTGCGACTGAAAATTCGATGACGCCCAGCATGCTGTGTGGCACTACTAATTACCTCCATCCACCTATAACAATAGGAGATGAATATTAATGAATGACATCATGCATATATTTGATGAAAATGAAATACAAATATCTGAAAGCTCTTTCATTTCATTTTCACAGCAGTAATTCAAAGTTGTAAGATATATCTTAAGATATTGCTTTTTTAAAAAGAGATTTTGATTATTCATGTGAATTGGCTGGGGAACAGCTCTTTTTTCAATTGAAAAAAATGCCATATTTAGTATAAGTATTTACAAAAACTTGGTACATGTAAGCTAAGGGGGTTAACATTCATATGAAATAATTTATCATTGAGTGTAAAATGGAATGCAACCCAACTGACTAAGTGAAAAATTAGAAAAAGCAGTTTGTAAATGAGAGAGGGTTTTACGTGATTAAATAAAAAATGAGTATCTAAAGGAATGACAAGTAGTTCCTGTAAACACATATGAACTGCATATAAGCTTCACAAATACACTAAATAAATAGAACAAATTCATCAATATAGATATTACTTAATGACTTTTGACACAAGAAAAACCATGCTAAGATAATGAAAAGCAAGTCCAACTCTTAGGTTAACTGACCATTCATGATATACTGTGGTGTTCACACTGACAAAAATTTTATGGTAAACAAAGTAAGCTATGGAAACATGGTGCTATAAAGCTAGTACTTGAATTATGAATTAATATTGTTTCCTTCAAGTTGCATCAATCATAGGCATAATCTATGTCAAAGCCCTTAAGTAATTAATTTTTGTTTTTATGCTTCACGTACTCATGTAAAATATTTTATTCAAAACAGTTACAGAGTGAAAATTGAATGAATTTGTTCTAAGTATTTTTTCATAATAAAAATTATGCTTTATTATTCATAATGATTGGCTACATGTCAACGTAGAACTCGGCATGTTTAAGAATGTAATTGAAAAAACTTTACTTCATTAATAATACAATTACAATATTACAATAGCAATATAATAAATATTACATTATCATGGAGTGTTTAATACAATTAATGAGTTTTCAAGATATTATTCCATTGAATGAAAAGCCTAATTTATTAAATTTTTTATTAGTTCGTTAAATGCATCCGAATACTTTAATCTTCAGAGTCAAAGCTATATGAAATGCTTTCTTTCGTAATGTAGATAATGTCAACTGTTGGGAATTTGAGCTGCAGAATAAAATGTCATATTTAAAATAACTATATATGTGGGCATAATAAAAGGATAGCATGATTTGTTGATTGACACTCAACTTTAAAGACCATAAAATAAAAATTAGACTGATTAGTTTTTTTAACAGAGGAGTTGCAAGATTATACCAACTTAAAGTCTCACTCATGACTAATCCAAGAAATTTTTTGAGTTGTTTTGAACCTGTAGCATGATTCCAAAAATAGTAACCTGCCAGTGAGAATACGAGCACTGGACCGTGACTGGTGGAAAGTTTTAGGTTGTTGTCAGGAATCAGCATTCTGTCAGCCACAATCGAATGTCCCTATTCTCCTCGCCTCATTGGAATGGTACTGTTTTTGACGTGATGTGGAAGGCCCAAAATGTTGAACAACTATGCAATTTGTTCCTATGAGTTTTTGGAAAAATGCTGTTATTCACATATAGTTAAATCTTGATTATCTGCATGCAGATTATCCATGCTCCTCTCTTGCCAAAACTCAATAGTTTAATAAAATTATAATCGTAAAGGTCATAAATGTTGTGAAACTTTAATATACTTTTTTTAAATGCACGTTTGAAATATCTTGGCTTTCTTAAAAGTTTTAAATTTCACAAAATCAAAAGTTGTTAATAGCATTTAACATTTCAATTTAATAATCTTTTTGCTATTTGTACTTTCCCATCATAATTTCCTTTGCAGTCTCTAGCCCTGAGAATTCAATATTCTCCTTTAAGATGAGCAAATACATAGCTATACTATGCAACAAATAAGTCATTAACTAGCTACACTGCATTATTTTAAGTCATATCATATGATGAATATGAATCCATATCAGGTGCCCAAATCTGTAACTAGTTATCTCCAGAGAATAGCGCTTACGAATCTCCCAAAACAGCTGATTCTCTAAACACAAGTCTGTAACGCACTCTCACCAGAGATAGAGAAATATGATGCTCTCAGAGAGAAATAATCTCTTAGCCCAAGTCTGTGACTCGTGAAGCAACTTCTGGAAAACCCTGAATTTTTCTTTGATTACTGAAGGAATCCCTATGTTGCCCGTCAAAATGGTTCAGTGTTTTGGTGTTGTGCCCATCTGCAGCCTGTTTGTTTACAATTGTAGAAGTTCAGTTAACAGTAATCATGATTTATATTCTGAGTAGTAATTAGTCAATGTGTATTGCGAATTGTTGCATGCAAATAATGATCATAATACCTACAGTGTAAATGAGCAAGATTGCAGCTGTGTAGATGGAAGTAGGTACTTCAACTTTAAAAATTGTAGTCCTTCTAGGCAACCTATACTCCAAGGGTAGCACCTTTTTTCTTGGTAAAATAGTTAGATTTGTGCATTCATTAAAAATAAATTGTTATTCTGGGTAAAATTGATTTAGGTTGGTTTTAGTAGTGGTCATTTATAGGCATCAACCACATTCCTTCTTACTTTGAGGTAGAGACAAAGGAAAACACTATAGGACTATGTAAAGGTAACTTCTTCAATCTGTTGGAGTAAATCAATAATAGTATTTTGTTGCTCCAGGTTGTAAGCTAATTGATTCTGTTGTAAACATTTTCCGGGATATAGGGATATATAAAATTATAGTGTCATACCACTGTTTGATTGACATGCATCATCAACTGTCGTTGCTACTTAGAATTCGAGTTTCAAATATCCATGTAATTGAAATATAAATGTTGGTAGCATAATTTTATTTGTTTGTAAATGATTGTTTTTGGGTGAATATTGCACTGATATTAAGTGCTCACCATAATATATCTTTCCGTTAATAAAGTATTCATACATTAAAAATTGTAATCATGTTTCCATAGACTATGCTTACGAAAAGACTTAGTTTAGCCCAGCACACTACCCACCGCACTAGCACATCCTCTAATCAACTATTATTAAGAGATAAATAGTTAATATATAAAAAATAAATACCTTTCAAAAGTATATTCACTTTCAGCTCGGAAGAAGTATACATGGTTTTTGAACTGTAGCTTGAAAACAAAGTCCTTGAGTATATTATCAGAAGGAGATGGAGAACTTGCATAGTAGCCAAGTAGAGGTAAACTTGCAAGAGGGAAATCATCCTGAAAAAGAAATTTGATTAGTGAAGCTAACATCTTCAGAAAATTTCAATGTAGATAATCAAAACAGACAAGTGTCTGCTTGTCCAGCAAACTTGAATAAATTGCAAAAGACATTTTTGTTTTATGCGAACAAAACAAATGGATTTTTTGTTCTCAGAGTGGAAAAAATCAAGATTGGATGAAATTGTAGGTATTTTTCTAATATTATGTAATCAACATTCAAACAAAAATTTTTCTCTTAAAAGTCATCTTGCCAGCTTTTTCAAAGTTGTCATGAAAATATGAGAAAAGAAAATACATGATTAAATTCTAATGGCATTTTTGCAGGGGCAGTTTCTATCTTAATAGGCAAAAGAAGAATGTCAAAGGGCAAGAAAAAGCAATACATTGCCAATGCCTAAGAATGGTGGAAGTAATGAATTCTAACCAGCCAATCATATATGCCCTCATGTTAAGAACTATTACACAACAGCATTAAATGTATTGTTTTTCAATATAAAAATGGCCTTGAGTATTCCATTGTAAGTTTAATATTTACTATCTATCCATGTGTATTAGAACAATCTAGGGGGTATGCAATGATTGAAGTCATCCATGAGAAGGGGGCAAACCTTAAATTAAATGAGGCCATTTTCACTTGTTTTTATCCCCCCAAAAATTTGACCATTTTTAAGATATGACCCCCTCTTACCCCTTCTTAGGTAATTATTGATACTGTTGCTCATATATCAAACAGGCATCTCCTCTGTCAAAAAGCATTTTTCGCTATGATTACAGATGAGCTCAATAACATGTGTACAATGAGAAAGAACACTGCCTTGAGAGACACCTTGTTTTTTTTTATCTTTAGTGATATTAGAATACAGAGACTAAAATGGAAAAAGTATTTCAAAATTCTTTCATTTGGAGTGTCTAATTATGGAAATTATTTTGAAAATGACCAAGCCATTGGTTAGTATTTACACAATCTCTTCTTTGGTGTTCAAGAACAGTGGAACTTTGCACAACAAGCATAATTTGTTACGGAGTCTTTCCAGTAAAGCAAAACAATTGTTCCCATATAAATCAATGTAAAATTTGACAATGTTTTCCATGCTGAAAAAAAATTATGCTCTATATAAGAAAATCATAATACATTGTTCAGGATCATGAATCATCTTCATCTTTTCTTAAATCATGAAATGAACCAAACTAGAATGCGAATTCAACTTTTAGGAAACAAATAGAAGAATCAAAATCATTAGTTCATTATTTACGATAAATTACTAATTTTTTTTACAAGAAAGCTGACTAGAGACATTGCTTTTTCAGATGCTTAAAACTTTTGTGAGGATGCAACAAAAAATAATCATTAAATAAATTTGTCGTGCACATAGTCACCCGCCTTATTAGGGTGATGCTTCTCAATGTACAATGCAGCAGTTTCCAATGTCCTCCACATCACATTTAGCCTCCCCTTCTGGACCTAACAATTCTTGAATGCTAGCGGAGTTACTGAATGGTAAATAAACAGGGGTTTAATTTTCAAATCACTGCTTGCATAGATACAAAATAGCAGGGTGAGACAGTCTTCCATTGGTTTGTGGCCGGGAAACACTTTCTCCTATGCTATTACATAGATTTGCTTTGGCATTTTTTCTCAGAAGAGACTGCGTCAAAATTAAAAAGTTGTTGTGACAGGTAACCCTCAGAATTTACGAGCTTCTTCAATTCAATGATGAAGTTCTCTGCTGTCTTTGAGTTAGAGCTTGCTGCCTCACCATACCTCACAATGCTATAGATGTCACTTCTCTTAAACTTCTCGAACCACCCATTGCTTCTCTTAAATATTTCTTTTTGACCATTGATAATCCTGGAGTTTTCTCAATGAGATTGGCAAACATCACTATAGCCTTCTCTCTAATACTGTCCCTTTGCAATGGTTTCCATTTAGCCATATGAGAAGCCACTTTTCAACATCATTGGATCAATATGTTACCATTTTGTAAATATACTTGTCAATCCCTTTGAAGCATTTATCTCCTTAATTCTATCCTTGTCCTTGAGGATAGTGCAAATTGCTGATGTCCATAAAATGTATGTGCAAACTAGATCAGCCAAGCTGACACCTAGTTCTTGCTTTGCAATTTCAAATTTTACTTTCCATTTTCACAGTTATTTTTATTCTCTTTTGGCAGACTTCTTGTGGCTTTTTCTTCAGGAACATTTTCTAAACTATGCACAAAATATATTTAACTTTGCAAAAAAATCACTAATAATATGTCAGATCATTTAAATTACTTGGTGTGTGAGGTGCTTGCTCAGTGAGGTTCCGCTGTATTATTAAAAAGTCTTTATTCATAAGCATTGCTGAAATAATGTAATAATAAACCTTAGTTGATTCCTCTGAAATCTTCCTCACATACCCTGAAGGAAATAATGAAATGGCACCCTCTTTCCCCCACCAGGGCCTTTACATAGTTTAAGGACAGGAATATTGACCATGACCCAAATTTGTAAAAATAAGTGTCAATCCTTGTTACCATATTTTCCCATCAACAACATGCACCTTACGCATAATGTGCCCCCAGAACTTTGGAGTAAATTAGTATAGATACTGTGTGCCCAGGGCTTCATTGTTATCTTGAGCGTGTAGAGACCACGCATGCGTATAAGCATATATGTATGCTCGTAAAAATTATATATAATGGGCGTAAAAATATTACTATACCGGATATGTGTGTGCAAAAATATGTCTATGTTTGGATATTTTCAATTTTCATTGCATAACACGCATTGTCATTTTTTTGATCATCTGAACATTTTTCTATTCATAACGTGTGCGTTATCGATGGGTAAATACGGTAATAATTATTTTAATTTAGTTACTGAGCCACTGAAATAATTGTTAAAATATGAAAACACCAGCACATTGGCCAGCTCATTTCAGCTCATTTTCATCACCCACTCATAGAAGTCACTCCTGTAATTATGAAGCCAAGAGAATTAGAATATATTGCTACTAATAGGAAAAATACAGCTTAATGTCACAAAGAATATTGTCAGATTCTGTCAGAACACTTTTCTGACCTAATGACAACATCCAATGGCTAACCTGCATTTGTGCCGTCAATATTCAAGAGTGTAATTGCATTAATGAGAAAGAAATTTTTTTCTCATAAAGATACAAAACCAAATGAAATTATGGCCTTTAACATGCTGACAAGGTTATAAATTTACCTGGAAATTTTTGTAGAAGAAAAGGCAGAAATTGGCGAAGACAACCCAAAGCTTCTGCCAGCCATTGCTGTTCTTGAATTTCCTCAGCAAATAGCCACTGAGTTGATTCTGTGTGAAGTATATCAATAAAATATATGATTATTGACCAAGCCTTACGTAGTGTAAAACATTTTTTAACCACTAAGATATCCACATAAGACATTCATTCTAATAGAAATATATAAGTTCCTGAAAATACAGCTACATCTTGGATATTGAGTAGTAGTAGTATTTAGGGGAGTCAACCGACAGCTGAGGTAATTTGAGCCATTAGGGATGGATGGGAAAGGATAATGGGTGGAGAGAAACCCGGCATTGGCATTAGCCTACTCTTTACGAAAGGTACCAAGGGGTCCGCAGCTTAACGCCCCATCTGACGGACAACGTACTCAATCTAAGTGCCCTCCACAAAGCATCTCAAGTAAGGATTGAGATACCACTGTAAAATATTCAACACCACCAGGATTTGTACCCGGGCCCTCTGGGTGGCAAGCCAGTACGATAGCCACCGCAACATCTTGATCCCCTCATAAGATAGATAGGATATTGATGATCTAGCTGAATATAATGTGATTCACATTGAGCTTTAATAGAAGCTTGACTTTACTGTGCCCCTTCATTTTGAAAATTCTAAGGATGACAATGGCATTTTCTTCAAGCTATCCTGTGAACATTTAAAATTGTCATTGCCAAAATTGTATCACTTTTCTGGGCTATATACAAAGTCGTCTGAAATATTGCAATATTAATATTACAGTATGAATTAAATTAAACAATAGAATTTAATTCATACTGTATCAGTCTGATGAAGTTTTCTCGGGTCTTCCATTTGTGGAAGCAGCTACGCCGGGAAAGCACCAGATTTTACTGTATCGGTCTGAATATATCATCCCTCCCTGTGCACAAAAGGTGCCTGACTTCAGCCTGGTCATCATTTAAGTGTTAGGATGAGGAAATGAAATAAAAGTTGTTTTCATATGAAAACTAGTATTGAAAGAAAACACCATATAGCCGATGATATCTTAAGAGAGTCGAACTATTTTTGAAAAATTGAAATTTTCTGCAAAAATTGATAAGTTGAGTACCTATACACTCAGCAACATTCAATTTAAGAAAAACATTTTACAGTTTTTCCCTTAATTTGTTTTGATAATATGAGTGTCTTTCATGGTGAGAAGTAAAACTATTTACTAAGAACTGGCCTCTTATTAACTCATGCAGAATGCTCACTATGATTTTCAGTGGCAATGTCAATTTCCTCTCAGCCAGTATGAGCCAGTTAAACCAATTTTTTTATCTAATGGCTGACCACAAAATTGTTGTATAAGATGTCCTTGAACGGCAATAATCATAAAATTTTGAAGCAAAAACATCTAACCATACCTCCACAGCAGACATTTGATCGTTGATGCCAATGCTAGTATTTCGATGCCAACAAACATGCACAGTGGTGTTGCTTCGCTGAGTAGGCGATGTAGTTGGTGTGGACGGTGAGGTAACAACAGGTGTGGACGTTTGGTTTGGGGACACAGGTCCTCCAGGAGATGAGCCATCACTTACTCCAGACTTATCCAGGACTTCATCAGATGAACCTAAAATGACCATGGAAAATACATCAATGTGGCAACAACCGTTTCCAATTTAGTCCTTCCAAATACTGAGTTTGAGTATTGTAGAATGCAGACCATGATGCTGATCTATTATGGATCTCAAAACTGAGTTTTGCATGGCTCCAGACTATTTTAATTTGAAAATTAATTCCACTGCAGTCACAGTAGAGGGAAGAGCTGCAGGTGGTTCCATATCAATGTGGGATAAAGAACAGGCATATGAAACACTTACCAAAAAGTCTAGCAGAAATTATTTTTAACAATGAAAATTTATTTGGTTTATGATGAGAATTCTCTTCGTAAACTAATTTTACAAGAGGTATGAGGAAAATTCAATGGTCTTTCAAGCAAATGTGTGTCTTAATAATAATTGTGATGAAATCACCAAGGTATTATAGAAGCACATAATACCACCTGTTTGAATATATCAGGAAATAGTCACGGTACTTTCATACATAAGTACCATGTTGGTTCATTATGTTTTCATTCCATTTATGGAGAATGAAAAAAGTAAAATGATAGGAGTAGAAAGAAAAGAAGTAATAGGCATAAGAAGGTAGCTGATTGTTAAGAGAATCCAAAGGAGGCAGCAAAGGTGGATACGAATCACTTTGATTGGTGATGGAATGTTGAAGTTTGTGATGGAGGGGAGGGCATTAGGCAAGAGAGATGGGAAAGAAAAAGGATAGGCATATTGAATGGAATAAAGGAGTTAAAATGTATGTAGATTAAAGAGGGTTTTATTGCAGTATGTAGGGTGTCAGGTTGCTTCTTTTCCGGCAAGAATAAGAAATGTAGATGTGCCCATTCAAATGCACCCTAAATGGATAACTATGAAATAATAATAATTGGTTAAGGATAAGATGCTAAGCATCACAAATAAATTATAATTGCATTAGCAGCCATAACAGTGTTGTGGGCCTGAAGGCAGAGGGATCAACTAGTTAACAGTTCAGGGTTTGAATAACAATGAGCTCTCTGGACACCTCTATTAAACTCAGGTTTGGTATAAAATGTTTTGGCTATTCCTAGAATACCACTGGACTCCTAAATATTACGCATATCTAACAAGAGTCGATTGAACTAAATATTCTGAGTGATTATAGACAGTTATTTGGCACAAGCAGAATGAAAGCACCTCTAACTAGTACTACTTGAGTTAAAAATAAGACTTAATTACAGAAATTAAACATTATTTATGCTTGTCATTTGTCTGCATGACTGATTCTGATTCCATTGATAAAGTTCTGACATGATGTATGGACAAAATTTTGAGTTTTTCTTTCCCTTCATTTGAGTAACAATTCAAAGAGTTTAATTTAATTCTCAGTCTCGGTTTAGAAAAATAAATAGGATCATGAATACATTATACAAAAGAATTGAATTATCTTTTTTAACTCTTAAAAATAGTAGTAACCTAAAATACATCATGTTTTAAGTATTTCAGATGAACCATCACCTTAGCATTAATATTTTATGATTGAGCTTTAAAATATGACTTATCATGGCCCTAGAACTTCCCTGCAATCCATCAATTGGATCACCCTATACTTTGGGAGCCACTATCACAAAAAACATACATAATCATCAAATCAAGTTGCATATGAGTAATTCAACTAGTCACAAAACCTTAAAAAATGTTCTTATCGTTCAATTTTTTGTTAATATAATTATGCAGAAAACAGTTAGAATAAAAACTAAAGCAACATTTGAACTTACTGCAAGATTTGAGACTGTGATAATGTAGCCCATCACTGCCAGCTCCCCTTTCACGGGATAACTGAATTGTTGAGTAGAGATCTTCAAGCCATTTGTCCTTTTCCTCTTGACCATGAGCTGCCACTCTTAATGAACTGAAACAAGCATGCAATTTCTTGTTATTATAATACTGATGGACAAGTTGTGTTATCATTATAATATACAAATGGAAGTGAATAACTTGGTAGCTACTATCTTAGCAGAATTCATTGAATCATTCTTAGTGGAATAATAAATAACTCGGAGACTAGACCTCGAGATGAGAATCACAAGTCATGGTGATAAGGCGCCAAAAATTCATTGACTATAGCAAATTAAAACTAGGAGAGACAAAATAAAAACCTGCTTATCTATCCAGTCCTTGTGTACTTCACAGGAAATTTATGCAAAAAATTTGACCAGAGTAGAAAAGATTTTATCACCTCTTTGTATGTTGTCATGTGTTACCTCAGTCATCAAATACTTCATCACTACATTTTCCACTAATTATATAATTTCTTAAGGCATCAAAATTAGAGCCACTGCCTCCATATTTAACTGAGCAAATAATAATGCAACATTATAATGCATAAGTAAGGATGCTTTAAATAAGAATTTGAAATAGTCATATCTACTGCAAAGGGACTTACCATGGATTCTTGAGTATATGATTTAAGAAAGATTTTTACCTTAATATAATTTTTTTATATGAAATTTTATCTCTTCTGTAATATTTCATACTACATGCTTGTCATTTATAGGCATCTCTTTGAAATACTGGGCACTTCAGTTAAGGAGAATAAGGAAAGAAAAATGTTAAAGTTGGCAACAATGTAAAGTGATCATAGATACCCTGGCCGTGAGCACCCTTTTCCCCCAAGCAGAAAGTGAACCCTTCCACCAAAAATTGACTCTGTGCAAGTGCCACAAAGTTTTGCGATGTCTATAAGTCCAGGATGGAGACTGATTGGGAATAGTTCTGTCGAGACCTTATCAGAATCTTTTTAAGAGCCACTATCATAAATAAACATACCTTATGATAGGTACCAATCAAGCTGCATTAAATAATTCAACTATGTATACACAAAACCTTAAAAATTGTTCTTCCCATTAAATTGTTTCAAAAGGTAGGTTTTGGAGGACACAGCCGCCAAATATTTCTCCAGTCTCTCCCAACAAAAACAAATCATAATATCCTTCTATACAACAAACCCCTTTTCATCTCTGTATACTTTCTTCCTACCTCCATTCCATCCAACATCCCTATCCTCAAATACACTGAGTAAATTGGTTAAAAATTCTGACCTTCCTAGCCATAATGTTAATTCCTTAGCCTTTGTAAGGGAGGTCATCGTACAATTCATAATACTTGGTTGAAAGACACTGTTTAAGTTTGATCCTGTTGGAATATAATCTCGCTCTTGGAGATTATAATGTTCACACACTGAAATATTCATTGACTTGGCATTAAGCAAGGTTTAAGCTGAGCTTAGAGAAATTAAATTAAAATTGAAAATTAAATCGAGATTGAAAAACTAATGGGGTCTCTATTCATTTGTGAATTTTCAGTTCTCAGCAATATAACTGTAAAGAATGAATAAAAGGTAACAAGATAAGTTCTGAAGTTGCTGGTAATACTCATTTTGGAAAAACTTGGACAATAAAAACCTTACACAGTAGCTTAGATTAATAAATGAAAGCCACAGTTTGCCCATTTGTATTCATTTAGAATATTTTGGATGACTGGGTACCACAAATGATACTGTAACATATTTGGAGTAATATTTTGGTCAGGACTAACAACTTAATTTCATATGATAGCATTTGCAATACAAGGCATATTCAACAAGGGCCAGTTAGTCATCAAAAAAGTTTTTATTGCTGGTTTTAACTTTTTACAAGCCTACTTTACTTATTCATCATTATTGCCATTCACTTCTAAGTAATTTTTTTCATCAGCACCACATAAATCCTTCAGAAAAGAAGTTTGCCATCGGGCTATTGAACCAGTTGACAAGAGCGGTCTTGAGTTCCTTGTTGTCTTCAAACCACTGTCCACCAAGTCACTGTTACAAATGCAAGAAAAGTAAATAGTTGCTTGGTGCAAAGTTGAGACTTTAGAGTGGGTGATCCAAAAGTTGAAGACTTTGTTGAAGTCTGGACACCATTTTCTAACCTTTCCTTAACTCATGACTGTAAGTCTATAAATTAGGTACAACTCTAGATGAATTTGGGCAGCCAAAGATCTTTCGCAGTCAATAATCTAATCACAGCCCCACTTAGCAATTGATGAGAGCAATGATTTTAGCAGATATTGCTACCTGCATTTACTGACAGGTAGATGACAACTGAATCAAAACAATAACTTTAGTGGTTTAGAAGCAATCACTAGATGGCACTGCATGCATAAAACTTGATTCCGAGCCTTATTTAAAAAATAAGGCAACTGTCCTTGCTTTTGAATATGCCTTGTTATACTGAGTTTCTGCTGGATAAAATGTTTTCCCATTAACTAAATATGCTTTACTCCATTTCACAAACATTTATAAAATTATAAAACTTCAAAAATAAACACTACAAAATTCTACTCTTTGCATCTCTTGGCACTTATTGTCCATACCGATTGGCACCGTAAATGGTGAAACTATGGGCGGCAACAAGAGGGGATGACTCATCAGTTGTTCCACTCTCAACAACAGTTAATCCACTTAAAGGCCACTGCCCATGTAACTTGAACTGCATGCTAGGGTGCTGACCTCTATTGGTATAGAGTAGCATATCAGAAAACTGAAAAAAAGATTTAGAATGAAAGACTATAAATAGCAGTTTAAAGCTCTTAAAAGAATGCAATAGAGAAGCAAACTTTCGGAAAAAAATATCTGATATGTGGAGTTTAAGATAGAAAGCCTAATAGGATTAAACACATAACATTCATTACTAAAGACAAATATCATTTGAAAACCATTGCTGAAAATGAAATACCATGAGCATGGAAAACAATATTTACCCAAGGAAAATTCCAAATCAAACCTGGTTACAGTGGTAGACATTCATCATAACTTAGTGAAGATGAAATATCATCTTAAAGGAAAAAACACAAGGAAAACACAGTATAAAAAATAGTAAATATTGGAAAAATATGTTCATTTTTGCCAAAAATTATACTGGATCCTCTGCAATGTTATGTTTAAATCAGTTTAAAAAATAAAAGTTTTTTTGTGGTAATGGATATAGTAGATGGAAGTAGATAGATGAAAGTAGATTCTATTCAATATTAGGAAATGACACCATGTGATGCTGAAGTAAAATGATCCCATTGGCAAGTAGAAAAATTGAAAGAAGTTTAACTGAGTTGGCTTTCCATAGGAGTTAGGAAGAGACTTTGGAAAGACATATTGTCTTTTTAATAGTGGAGGAAAGAAAAAAACAGTAAAAGAAAACCAATAAAATATGCATAATAAGCCATGAGCAAAGAGGAATCATCAAGGGAATAGCTTGGATCACAGAAGAAGTAAGTCGATTGATTAAAAAGAGAAGAACTTAAGATGTACAATCGATTTATAAACATCTGAGAAAAGAGATTAGTCAAAAGATAGGAAAAGCATTCAACAACATCACTGGAATAAAAGGCTTCTTGGCCTGGGAATTCCTTACAATGAGAAAGACAGACTCACAATCTATATAATGAACGTGGGTGTAATGAAACCTGGATCGAGCAGTAAAGAATAAGAATAAATAAAAGCGCTGAGCAAGAACGTTCACCCTCAACCCTTTTATTTGTTGCCTACATTGAGAACACAATAAGTGAAACCAAAGGAAATGCTTTAGATGCATAGGCCCACAGAAAAAAATCAGTTTATACGCTGTATTTTGCAAACGATACAGAGGAAATATCTGAAGATAGAGAAGAACAAAATAAAAGAAGAAAACAACAGATGTTTAAATAGGTAATCAAAAGCTACAAGAAGTATAAGAGCTTAATTATTTGGGAAGCAGAATCAGTTACTAAGGAAGAAGCAACAAGGAAATTGGTAAAAAAAAATTTGTTTGGAGAATTACATTAAATAAATGTTAGAATTGATGACCCAATATGATGATGAAAACAAAATGCAGTAAAAACCCATTTAAAATACTACTACTTATGATGTGCAGCAAATCACTTAATTTGTAGTTTTTCCCCAGCTCTAGTGGTTCAACAACCTACTTTATCTGCTCACCTCAGTTGGAAGAAAATGGAGGATAACTTGCATACAAAGACTACATTTTTCCATAAGAAAAGAGACTATCATGTTTTCAGAGTTAGCTATACATCACCAACCATTTTACTTCGGAACATTTGTCTCTTAAATACTTCTAAGTGTCTCGCACTTAGGTTATCATACTATGACCATGAATTTGGCCATGTTCTTGTTAGTGTATTTAAAATTACAAGAAGCTGGCATGAAAACTCTGGTATGATATTATGAAGAGGAATATGGAGGGTAGATCTGTTGAAACTAAAAGGGATCTTACAAAAAGTTTACAACTCAACAAAAATATTATATAATTTTTAAATAGCCTTCAATAACTTCAGTCTTACCAAGAAGAACATTCTTTGCTGTAAGGCCTTAGGAGAAATTTTAATGAGGCATCCTTGACGAACAAACTGACGACCAGGTAGCACAAGTGGAGAGTCAAGCCCCACTATATCACGTTGCAGTTCACACAATTGTATAAAATTTGCCTGAAAATACAAACAAATATTATAATGATGGCAACATTATTTTTAGTCCATGTGAATATTTAATAATATCATGGAATGTGTCATATAACATGTATTGCATTCCAATTTTTTAAAATGCAATAAAAGCATAATCTTATACGGAAATCATGCAAAACCTTGTTTCAATCTGGCCAGATTTTTGAATTGTTACAATTGCTTCAGCAGTCAGTTTTTGATAGCCTATATATTAGACTGCTTTTGTGCAAAGCACTCTATTAGTCATTATATGAACATTAAAATATTGTCTTGGCACATGGGAGTGAAAGTTAATATTTAAATATTTATTAATTTGAATTTCTCATAAAATATAGATAATATTCTAGCCTGCACCTATATGTATGCACTTCTATACAATTTACTTATGGGCTAAATTTGGTCAGATTGGCAATAAATGAACTAACTACCAGATAATTTCATTTCACACTTTACATGAGATTACTTTGGTTATGGTCAATTAAAATTACATATGTTTCAATGACAGTAAGCCTTTGGCTAACCCAGACCTGAATGACACTGATACACATTTGCATGGCATCACCGTACTATGTTGCAGCTTGACTGTCCTTTCCATTCTGATGGCATATTTAGCTGGAAGTGGATCAGACATACCCAATTGTCCATTAAGAAATAACAGAAATCTTATGGGTCACTGTTGTATCATAGATGTACACATGCAAATTTGAAGAGGGCAATATAATGGCCTTGTGGAAATAGGTAGGATGTCATAGTTAAAAGTTAAAGGAAATGTTTTTGTAAAATTATTCCAATTTTACTCAAAGAAATTGTGAAATGAAAATCTAATGTAGTTGGAAGACCAAAGTATGAAAGATGAAATCTCTTAGGCAGACCAGGAAGCCAAGACTCCTACAAATCCAAAACCATTCATGACTATAAAAACAGTAGACGGTTTCCATATAATAAGAGAAAACACTAGAGGGTTAGAGCCCTGGTATCCAAATTCCAAGCATTTTACAAATGTATTTATGACAGATCGCAATACTATTCTGAGCTAGAAAATGACTTATGTTGAGAAAAAGGAGCTGCCATGAAAATGTCCTTTGCCAGATACATATGTAAAACAGAAATTAAGATGCCTTTTCCTCTTGACAAATCAGTAAGAATACATCTGTATGTACTTAGTATGCATTTACCAATTAGTTCTCTGAATACATTTCTTAATGAAAAAATTCTTACAAACTTAATCTTAAGTTTTTCAAAACACCCATTTAATTTCTTAGCTCATCTAAATTTAACTGTGACTTTTGCATTCTATCATTTAAAACAACACTAAGTACTTGATTACTTTTTTAACTCTGGAAACTATGAGCTTCTAAGCTGTCATGATTTGACCCTGCAGCGAGCATGTATTCTTGCATCTGTTATGTTAAGTGTTCTAGCCATTGCTATCAATGGGCATCATCAATCATTGCGATCAGTAATGAAGGAACAACAAAAATTTGATGTAGAATCACACAAATATTCTTGAACAGGGTGGCCATTCATTTTCTGGATTTCTGTCACTGATATTTTCTCAATTATCCTGATTAGTATGCAATGTTTTGCATAATTTTTCTCCTGAATGTTTGGATTTGATTAGGTACTTCTAGAGAACCACCTGTCAACACACTTTGTGTTCCACTGGTATCACCAACATTGGTCCGCTGGAATTTTTGGCTTTTGCTCAAATATTGAACTATACCTGGCACAAAATGGTTTCACAACTTTTATAAACATCACTCGATCGAAGCAAGAATTTGAATGCACCCTACATAACATGTCTACTGTCAATGAACATCAAGCCATATGTGATCTAGATAATGCTAGGCATTTATGGAGTACTATGTTTCTTATATCTTAAATTTCTTTCTGCTCAACAAAATTTGCCACTTTTTTCCATATTTTAAGATGAAACTAATTATCTTAAATTGCAGTACTGATATTTACTAAGGGAGGCGATAGACAGATTTGCACCATTATGGATAGGTGGGTAATTTGGTAGAGGTAGGATTTTCTGGGAATGGGAGAAGGATGTAGAGAAACTCTTCACAAAAGGCACCAAGAGGCTCACAATTAAATGTCTCAATCATTGAATGACATACTCCACTTGAAGTACTCTCAAAAGTACACCCCTAGTGGGCACTGGTTTACCATTGAAAAATTCTGCCACTGCCAGGATCTGAATCCAGGCCATCAAGTTGAGAAGATCACTAACCACCACACCAACTTGATCCCATTAAATGACAAAATGTGAATTTTATCTCCAATAAATTTTTCATCTTTATCTTCACCAGCATCAATTAAAATATTCTTAAACAGCCATTATCCTAAGGCTGAATGGAAAAAGGACTCACAGTGATTGTTTTCTGTACAAAGTTTTATGCACTATGCTGGTTAATAGGACCAGGATGGATATCAGTTTTGCAATGCATTTTTATCGCCGTTACAACTTCAGCTAGTTGTCAACATTAAATCAGAGCAACAAAAACCTTAGTAAAACAATCCATGTAATAAGTTATCCACATACCAAAAACTTTCAAAGTTCGCACTAACACTACTGTGGGACTTATAAATACTCACAGAAGCTCTAAGAATATCGGGAACATTTGAAACCACCTCTGACAACTTTTCCTGAGATGCAAAGCAGTCAGCATGATCTGGGTGATCCTTCCCATATTGCTTGATAAATCCTATGAAAAAATTTTTGACATCAGCTTTTTGTTGAAATTACACTTGATCTATT
Organism: Hetaerina americana; assembly: GCF_022747635.1. Classification (NCBI taxonomy): domain Eukaryota; kingdom Metazoa; phylum Arthropoda; class Insecta; order Odonata; family Calopterygidae; genus Hetaerina; species Hetaerina americana. Next base: position 39,488,434 of record NW_027286181.1, read on the forward strand.
CAATTAAAACAATGTTTATGGATTACTATAATTAAAAAAATATTCGAATTACTGGATAGTGTGAATCTTCATAAAATTCTGTATTTTGTTTTATATAAGTAGAACAGTAATAAATTACAATTACTTACGGTTTAACAGGTTTTGATAGTGGAGCAATCTCTGAAGTGGCTTAAGAACAAATGAAGTAATAGGCAAATAGCATATCTTTTGCTGTTCAAAATCTCTATAGAGCTGCTCAAACTTGCGATTTTTACGAAAAGCTACATCTAATTGTTCCAATACATGAAGATGCTTGCCTAAGAAGTCATGATAAAGCTAAAACAAGAAAGAAGAGACAGGTATCACTAATGATGTTCCTCGTAATTAATTAATACTGAAGAAATTTTTGTAAAACTCAAGGTTTTCAATTTTTTCTCCGTAAACTGACAATAATTGTCTATTTTCATTGATCCTGATATAAACTTAATATGTTTATCACAATGTGTAGAATTTGCATCCTCACAGTAGACTAGATTTACTAAAGAGTCATAAATAGAAGATGCAGTATTTTTACACAGACACTACTCCAAGTAGCATAACTAAATGTTCTACATGCAGTGCTGAAACAATCCTTATTGATATTATACTGAAGGCAAAACAGGAAACTCATTTTGTTTAACATTTGTAGTAATGGATACACACTAAACATTGAATTTGAAACTCTGGAAAAAATCACTTTTGAATTAATTGAGAGCCTTCAAAAAACTTACTGGCAGTAGTGAGATCATGCCTTTCAAGACAACATCCCCAATCTTCTGGAATTCACTTTTATGAAGAGGATTAGTTCTTCCTTCCCTGAAATGATATAGTATGCATATAAAGTTTACACTTTAAAAAAATTAAAAAGTGCCATAAACATCATAATTTACAGGATAAAAGAAATAAGTCCCTACCATGCTGCCAAACGTAATTCTATTTCACGTAGGAAATTGGAGTGTGCATCAAGCAATGGATCAATTAATTTAAAGAGTGAATCTAGTGCCTCATCTGGCATGGCCTCTTCCTCTTTTGTCACCTCTTCATGGAACCACTGAAAGAAAAAGAAAACATGCTAGACTCCTTATGTAGCCACCCAATACTTTTCTGAGCCTTGTTTTAACAGGTTTTCATAGGAATGTAAAATCTACAATGAGAGAAATGAAGATTTCACCTCATTGGGGTATGATGGTACAAATGAGATTCATTTCTTTGTCTACTATTAAATGTGTACTTGAGGTTTTTTGTGTTCTGAAATCTTGAGAGACAGGATTGTATCTGTTTGCTCAGTGTGAGAGCTAGATTTTGTTCCACATGAGTGAAAAGAAATTTCTCAACCCAAAAATTAATTCACATATCAATTTCATCAACTTACAATTTCTCTAAGTTTACCCTAAAACGTACAGTGGAACCTTAATTAACGAGCACCTCGGATAGCGAGTATTTCATATAATGATTAACGAGGAGAGGGGGATTCCCAGAGTGATTGCGCCTGATGTTTATATTTTTGTTTTTCATTTTTACTGGGACTGCATCCCCTGAAAATTTCAGCTACATCCACCATTGAAAATACGTATAGGCTGGAGTTTTTACCATCATAAATGATTCACCCTCCAGTAGCTATGCATTGATCGATGATATTTACTGTGCAAAAAAAATGCCTCAATCTCTTCTTGCCAGAGTGTATGAATTAGAGAGAATAAGAGAAGGGAGTCTCTTAGTGACAGTTTTCAAATGGGTGGGCTGCCAAATCTTTCCCGATGGGTTTGGAGAGGATACAGCTTAAAAATGCATGATATCAGCCAAGAGGACTGCAGCAATTTCTTCTTCTCTCAATCAATCAATTTTATTTGTCCAAGGATTTGTTGTACAAATATAGGACACGTCAAAGAAAATATACAGCAGCAAATTATAGCAGCAGATATTCATTGACATAGTAGAACATAAGGTTTAACAGATATTCGCAAAGTTTTTTTTTAAATAGTGACATTTTATTGAGATTCCTCACATTGTCAGGTAACTAATTAAAAAGAATGAGGCCCATACTTTTAGGCCCAAGCGCTGCATTTTCGATTTCTTACAAATGATTGGTGCAGGCTTTTAGAGGTTCCAGTATAATACGTATATTTCTCAACATGGTCAACTGGAGATTAGGGTGGAGTTTCCAACTACCTTAATCAATAATATGGAAGAGCTTTCACTTAGTAACTCCAATGACAAAGCCATCCTCTTCCAAATCCTCAGTGACGAAGAGAATTAGTGAGGAGGCCCTGAAAACTTCCATTAAGCTACATGCTCTTTATTTTGATGATGATTTCTGAGGGAAAGAGCTGCATGTTGCACATGTTTCAATTATAATTCTGAGACCCTTTAACAGGTTCCACAAGTTACTCTTGGATATCTCTACTCTTAATTATTTATTCAACATTCATTAAACATTGCAGCAAATGAGGCTTCACATTATCAAAAATTTAAAAATACACCATTGAAAATGATGGCAGAGATAATTACTCAAAAAAAATTCATGAAATTATCTTAGTTACTACATATGGGGTAGAAAAAAATCAATGCCATAAAGATGTTCATTTGGATTATTTTTAAGAGCTATAAAAACAATAGAAAATACAGTACCAAATTGATGACCTCCAAGTCTTTTTTGTAAGTTCTTTCAGTCATCAGCATTTCTTTTGCTATGAAATATGCCCGGTCAGTCGGTAGTTTCTGTAAAGAAAAATAAATACCTAATTAATTCTGTACCCACAAGAAATATAAATATTGAATAATGTGAATGATGAATGTTACAAATTATTTTACTGAATAGATGAACAATCCTTTCACAATTATATTCTGTTAAGCTTTCAGTTGTATCATATTAACTCTTTAAATTCAGCGCATTCTATCCTATATTAACCTGTTTTACACAATACTCAAAAGAGTCCCAAAAATAGCATGTTTTAGAATCTACAGAATATTGGCCAGCTTTCTCATTTTGCGGTCACGGATTTTGTGAGTAGAACACAATAGCACCACAGATGTAGGCTCATGCAATTAAAAATGAGGGTTGACCAGATCAATTACACAAGAGAACTGTCATCTCTGGTTGCTAGGCATAAATATACATGCATCCAAGCACTCTTTCTTCACATAGACATAAGGTTGGAAGAGTTGTAAGAAACATATTAGTTAAGACTAAGGTGTAGGGACAGTCGATGATTTATAAAATGCAGTAACTTAAGCTGATTACAAAAGCATAAGCAAGCAAGGTAGCTGTGATATTAATAACTCACAAAAACTTCCATAACTACACCATGGAATTGTACAAATAGCACCACAGGATAATGAATACTCATACTTGAACACATATTTGGAATTCAAAAATTAGATGGAAAAACTAAAAGGATTACAAAAATATGAACTGGTACACCTTACTACTGGTACTGGTTACATTCTTGGTCATCACTCATAATGAAGTTAACAAAAAATAGGAAGTATATTACAATGAAAATTAAAAGAATTAAAGTTACGCATTAATGAGAAGGGAAGTAGCCATAGGAGTCCCTGAACAGAATGATTAAGACATTTATGAGTGAATGGATGTTTGAACAATGATTCAGAGAATCTCCTTAAGCTCTAATAGATTAACATAGCTGTACAAAAGGGTGAGATTATCAAAAATCAGAGACTTCAAAAAATTTATTTGGCAGGAAATTATGACAAAGACAAGAGGCAAAGTTTAGAAAAGTAAATCTTTCTATGTTGAAGGAGAGAAATGGCTGCATTTAAATAGCTTAGTGACAGGTGGACAGGGAATTTTAACAATTAAGAATTAGAGAATGAACAATGAGATAATCTCTTCTAACTACCTTTGCCACTACATTAGCAGTGCCACCCCTTAAATATACTCAAATTCCTATTAATCCCTCTCCCATTCACCTCTGACAGGGGGAGCCCAGGCAGTCTATCCCTCTTCAATGTTAGTTCATGCCTAAGAGGAACCCCTAATATATTATTCTTTTGCAGTCTACCATTTAAGGCAGAGTTTGGATGGACACAAACTAAACATCACCAAATTTCTAAACTGGGTCTAACAAGACACAACCAGGCACCCCTCACCACAACAAACCCTTCCTTAATTTTGCATATTTCCTACCTCTCTTCATTCCATAAACATTCCTATCCTCTTCTTACCCCTTCCTCATTTGCCTAACAGTCTCTCCTCTATCACAGTCTTCAAAATCCCGATGCCAATCTAATTACTCAGCATCCACCTTTCTTGCCTTGTTTTGATTCCTCCCAATAACACTATCCTTCCCCACCATGACTAGTGCTTTCTTGTTTGTTTTCCTTTCTTTCTATTTTACTAATCCCATCTTTCTGTAGCCTACAAAATCACACTCCATTTTAAAGTTTTCAGTAATCTTTTCTTAACATTCTTACTCAACATTACTGCCATAAATTCCTTCCTTGTTGAAACTTCTTGGCTTGATGCAATTCTCCTTCCAATATCCCCACTACTTTGATAATTTTGACCAAAAACACTTCTGATATGAGTAAATTGTTTTACTTGAGTTTTTGACCTCCAACTTTAATGATTAACTTAGCCTTCCTCTTTCTTGAAAACCTTATAACCTTCTTTTTGTTTACATTAATTCTTGTCCCATACCTCTCACACTGATTTTTCATCGCACACAGCAATGATTGTAACCTGTTGAATGACTAACTGAGCAAAGCTTGATCATCCACAAGCATAACTGATTTAATGAAAGGTATTCTAAACCAGCTTTCATTTACATCTTCAGTTTTTCCCATGGCTCTTTTCCCATTTCCTCCATGTATGCATTGAAAAGCATGAGTAATAATCCACACCTCTGTCTTATCCCTCTTCCTGACACTGCCTATCCTTACTCTTCTTCCACCACATGCACTTGAGCAGTCTGAGACAAATAGAGGTTGTGGATAAGTTGCCTATTGCTCCAATCTACTCCTATCTCCTGTAATTCATTAATTCGTTTCGCACCAATTACTCTATCCAATACCATTGCAGTCCCAATACTCAAGGACATAGTTCATGGGGAGGGCCTTTTATACATGTATTCACTACTTTCATGAAAATCTTTTTCGAATTCAGAGGTGCTCCAGAAAATTTCCTCCATCATGTATAGAATTCACCAACTATGTACATGGCATGTCCTATCCTTAAATACTAAGATTTTACTTGAATCATTTCTGAATGTTTTTAAATTAAGTTCAGTATAAATTAAAAAATAAAGTATGCAGAGCTTCTGGAAATCAGTTTTCAACATCTTGAAGGGATTTAGATTATTAGATATGATATATGGTTTAATGCTAAAAAAAATGCAAGTGCAACGAATTATTGTTTAAGTAATGATTCTGATGGCATTTACAGGTCATTAATACCCATTGAAACCAGCAATTTCATCTTGTTTGGTCCAATTAATTCAATGAGAATCAGTCCCAACTAATCAAAATAGATTACTTATTACAATTACACAAATTGTCCATATAGCAAATGGGTCTCCAATAGTCACAAACATCAATGAATAATTGCAATCATAATGATTACTAATTAAATGATCATGGCAGGTAGCATAATTCAACGTAGTTTAATGAGAAATGAAAAATATTGGGTGGGCATTCCTTTGTCAAGGCCATAAGCATGTTTTCAACATAAATTCTACAGGGTTATTCTTGTTAGGACATTAAGAAATATTAGGAATAAAGGAGCCCAGCTTTAAAAAAACAAAATACTGACATAGTGAGCTACATTTTCAGAAAGTAGTTACACTCAAATTGATATAAGTAATTAAGTAATAAATCGAAAAAAATCATTCTAGACAACTATGAAGTCATTTATGTATTTCTGAACATGTGAGTAATCTACTGTGAATATGCTAACTTGTGGGCTTTTATTGGTTTAATTGGTTATTTTTAGGAGATGGTTTAGGCATGCTTTGGTCTAAATTTATGCATTATTATGCAATTTAAATTCAATAAAAAAAAATGAATAAAGTAACATAAATACATACTTTGATGTGTTTTGAGTTGGAATCGATAGGAATGGACTATCACTGATAGATGTAACATAACATAACTGTGCACTGATTACATTATGCAGAAAACAGTGTACTGTGTGCACTGGACTAATGCTGAAGATTTTGTGAGAATTGCAGATAAAGGATGTAGCCATAGATAAGTTTATAGGTATATGTAAGTGCGGAAAACCTCACCTCTTATTATTTGGACAGCTAGAATAAATATTACATTCTCAAGCATGTAGTGATAGAATCAAATGTTAGAAAGAAGTTTTAAATCTCTCCCTGATTTAAATTTTCTTTATTTCATCAAAGGAGCGAAAAAAAAAGAAAAAAAACAATTGGAACCAGAAGTATATTTATCCTAATTCTTGCCAGTAACACTTGACCAAGTTGCAGGGTAAATGAAGTTTAAGGTTTACGAAGGATAATAGTCAAACAAAACCATGAAAAAGGTTGCAAAATTAATATAAAACTGCCTGTGGTAAAGATTTGACTTGATCTGGGGTACAACCCTGTAATTTTCAATATATATATATATATATATATATATATATATATATATATATATATATATATATATATATTGAAAATTACAGGGTATATATATATATATTATATCAATTATACCAAAAAATTCAAAAACGAGTGCGCATTTTAGGAATCATTATAATAAAGAGATTTTAATAGAAATTCATGCTATAATAATTCACTCATTAAAGATTTTTTCATTAAAGATTCAACAGTGAAATGGAGGCATAGTGCAGGAAATTTATCAACATTAATAATGAATAATTTGAAATAATAAGCTGGTGGAGGGTGGATTTAATGAAATAAAACTGCCAGTCGGAAAAAATCAAAACAATACAGCCAATGCTTAAAAAACTCTACCATTAAGTATAATCCATTTGAGAATTGTCAATTCTTAATTGCCAATACAAATGGGTACACACGTTCTAAAATGTAACAACGTCTAGCTGGGTGTATATGTAATAAAGAAAGGCAACATGTGTGAAAATGACATCAATTAAATCATTTCCATGATTTTGGAAGCTCATGTTCTATACAACACATACTTCTATTAAGAGAATTTAAAAAGGCAAGTATTTGTGGTATTGGTTGTGCAAAAAGGAATCAGAATAGTTCTCATGGCACCATTAATTATGTTTCACCATGGAAAAACATTCAGTGTAAGCAGTGTGTATACTGAAATGGTGAGAAAGTAATTATTCTAGCTTGTCTAACCTTTCGACGAACATCCCCATCTGAATCTGGCTGGCCACTTGCCTTGCTGAGATGCACCAATAGTGGTGGTGAGATTGTTGGACCTGAGCTTTCATCCTTATGACCAACTGGAGATGTGGCTGGAGAGTTCAAACTTCCAGGACTGTTGCAAAGAAAGGAAAACAAAACAGGATTAAATGACACAATCAGACTTCTGAGAGAAAAATTAAACAGATTTGCTATGGGACTAAAATCATTCCTAGTTGTTAGACTATTGGTTATTTGAGGCGGCGATGGAATGCATCAAATGGTAGTCAAAGAAGGTCACAATGCACCTTTAAAATACAAAAGGCAATGAAATGATGAAATTCAACCATCTGAAAAGATTTGCGGATTACTGTATTTATAAGCAAACCACATTACTTTTTCTCTTATAATTTATGACTGAGATCCTATCTGTACATTTGCTACATATGCTCCTTTTATATTTAATTGTTAAAATTGATTCTTAAAACTAGGGTGTGTGCTATGCACCAATAAGTAAAGTACTCTCCTCCATACAACCCAAATAGGGTAGAAGTATTTGTTTTACCAGTGGTGCCAAACTGGCTTGAACATCATGCCTCTTAAATTCGTTCATTCCTTTTGATGAGCAAATAAAATATTCAACAGAAGAACAAATATGCTCATTAACATTCTAGGTGAATAATGAAGTAACTCCATCCCCTGGGACATTTGGTGATACAAAAACTAGCTTCAGCTTGGAAAATCCTACTTCCATTTAATATTGGGACTAGGCGACTATTATAAAAGGGAAATTTATCTGGAACAATAGATGTTGGAATATTTTCAATCCCTCAGAATTCTTCATTTGCACTTAGGATGATTTTTTTGAAAACTGAGAATGCCTGCTCCACTCAACATACAGGTATGCTATTTTTTTATAAAAGCAAATACAACAGCCGCAAATATGAATCTTTGCAGATAAATTGGGTAATTGCAATTGATGAATAATAAAAATGGCCAATCATAATTAAATGGAATAACCACAATATATGTTATCAAATATCAAAAACACACAAGTACATGTAATAAAAACAAAACAATATACCCTTTGCATTTCACTTAAAATATTCTCTAACCGAGTCAGTGATAGCAGCCTTGATTAAATTACATTCTTGAATTTGTTTCTAGATATTTTTCTTGCTTTTCTGGTAGCCCATTGAAAAGTTTTATACTTTTAACTGCCAAATTGTCTATCAGTCATAGTCAACGTGGGATCTAGTGATAAAAAGCAATCATTCCTTCACATATATAACATTATTAAAAGTATGCAGATTAAACAGTAAATACTTGCAATCACATAATATTTAAATGGTGTTCTTTCACATTAAAAAATCTATTCAAAATAAATTTCAGCCAAATCCTTATTACTCTCATGATACCTGTTAAAATAAAGGAAAGAAAGTAAAACCCAAAGCCGTACACTTAAGGGCACTTATAGGTGGAATATAGAAGGGGGTGGGAAAGTTATTGTTTGGCGGGAAGCCAGAGGCCCGTGACCCGTCACTCAAACAAATGAAAATTAAAATAAATAGTTCTACCAATTACTCCCTTGATCAGGTATTTGCACACCAAATTGACCTTCACAAGTCGCAACCACACACACACGCAGGGTTTACGGGGCGGGAAGCCCGACGCCAGTGACCCGTCACTCAAACAAATGTAAAATAAAATAAATAGTTCAAACAATTACTCCCTTGATCAGGTATTTGCACAACAAATTGACCTTCACAAGTCGCAACCACACACCCACACAGGGTTTACGGGGCGGGAAGCCCGACGCCAGTGACCCGTCACTCAAACAAATGAAAAAATAAAATAAATAGTTCAAACAATTACTCCCTTGATCAGGTATTTGCACCACAAATTGACCTTCACAAGTCGCAACCACACACACACGCAGGGTTTACGGGGCGGGAAGCCCGACGCCAGTGACCCGTCACTCAAACAAATGAAAAAATAAAATAAAAATTATATAACACTTACTCCCTCGCTCAGGTATTTGCAAACAAATTGACCTTCGCAAGTCACAAACACACACACACACAGGGTTTACGGGGTTGGAAACCCGGCGCCAGTGACCCGTCACTCAAACTCGGACGACACAAAAGTACAGTGCTGGAGGGGAAAGTGCCGAAAAACCTGACACCACTGTTAAAATAAATCTGAAAGCTCTGTCATTTTTGTCAATAAGAGAAACGCCAATAAAGATGGTGATCACCACACCAGTAAGCTTCCCTTTAAGTTTAGATGAATCCATGTTTTTCATAGTTCATCAATCCCACATTCTTTGAAAAGTTTTGTTAGAAAGTTTTAGTAAAATGACGGCCACTACAGCATGTCCTAGGATAAGTTTGGCAAATCTATGAGTGGCAACTTTGAAACTCCTGTCCCAGGACAAAGAAACAGTCATAAGCCCACTGACTGTTATACTGTTTAAGCTCCATGCACTCCACTATGCAATTAATCTCACGAAATGCTTCAAGCACTACAAAATTAGAATAGAAACTTTTATTTGGATACAACTGAATTTCACTGATTATGGAAGCAGTACATTATTACAAAGATTTTCTTAAATATCTCATATAATGATTTAGTTAGATAGCTGTCTTTGATTTAATAAATGGCCTGATATGCCCTATACCTTGTATGGTCTCAATTTGTTTGATCTCTAGGACAAATAAAAATTATTATTACTATCTGTGTCGATAAAGCTTCTTAGGATGGACAATCATACACTTTTCTCATTAAATCATGAATTTAAAGAGTGCTACTATCAACCACTGGTCTATAGTTTATCCACATCATAATTCAAATAAATGATTACTCAGGCACAATCAAGAAACAGTTATATGTTCCCTGACATGTAGTGGAGATGCAAAAAATTCAATTTATTTCTTGGCAATTACAATGGTAGGATCTGAATATAGATGGGTTCAGTCTCTACTCAACCATGGCCAGATTTTAAGTGGCTTTGAGCAGCATCAATCATATCGCCGCAAACTTAAGGTCTTTTTTTATCAAAATGCTTTTCTATATTTATCCGAGTCTTTGGGTTTTTATTCCAGTTGCCAGAAATAGGAATTCAGTGTGGCATCAAACCCGATTAAATTACACAAAATGGAATAAGAGGCATTTACAACAATCTTTAAGCATGTTCTCTGAAAATAATGCAATATATGCTCATGTTTTATAAACATATAGGAATAAAGACAGAAGGCAGGAACAATTTTATATGAATTACCTTTTTACTGTTTTTCATTAGCTTATCAATTGAGGAAACATTGGCTCAAGCTAAAACTTTATTTAAGGAGAGAAATGACACCATCGTGTATCATCAAAAGTTAAGAGAAAATCATTAAAATAAAATGTTACATAATTTATATTGGTGAGAACAATAGTAATAATATTTAAAAGAGGATTGGGATGGTGCAGTGGCTAACATACTGGCTTCTCATCGAGAGGAAAAGGCTCGGGTCAAATCCTGGAGACGGCAGATATTTTCCAATTATATCCCGATCCTTACTCAAGGTGCTTTGTCGAGAGCACTTTGAGTGGGTATGCTGCCCATTGGATGGGAAGTTTAACTAAGGACCCCTTGGCACCTTTCATTAAGATTATGCTAATGCCAATGCTGGGTTTCTCTCAACCCTTCCTACTTTCCCATACATCCCTAATAGTGCAAATGACCATAGCTGTTGCTTGCCTGGCCTGAAACTACTACTATAATATTTAAATGTCTTCATTGAGGTGAAATTGAGAAGAAACAGAAACTCAACTAATGATAATGAGAATTGGCATAAAATACTATGTATCATAATGGCCATTATTACATTTCAGCAAGCACATTTTTTTATATATCCCCCGGGGGCACTGCCTTTTCAAAAGGAAATTAAGTGCCAGGCTGGGCGGATTGCAAGTGGTAATGATGCCAAGGGCTAAACCGGCAGAGGCTTGACTACTGATAGTGCCTTCTTTGCTGGAAATGTCTTGACTGAACTACAACACTAAGTGTGGCTCACAATGATAAAGCAAAGGTGGCTCCTATGTGTAGAGAAGTAAACCCCCCCAAGGGGAGTGAACCTTAAGTACAATTCCTAGCCCTTCAGGTTAGAGTGTAGGGCATGGGGCTATCAGTCCCTTCTTATACAAATAATTCTAACTACCAAAACTTTGAATGTGCCTTGATGGAGAAGGATGGATTCTCAATATATCATCTGGATGTTATAGCCATCTAAGAAAGATGAAGAGGAAAAGCAAAAAGATTGGAATGGAGGCATATAAAGGTAGCCAAGGCCCAGAGCTGTAGAGTTCAGAAACAAGAGGGTAGAAAATGATACATTTTTAATAACTTACTGTAATTACAAATATTTTTGTAACACAGATGGAATGCAAATTTCTCACGGTGGCTTCTATTTATAGACTCAGAAGTCGTAATATCCTTTTCCAGCACCCAATTTGGCTTTGCAATCACAAAAAAGTAGCTTTCAACAAAAAGCCATTGATGAATATGGTAGTACAAGAGGCAGTATGGGAGTACTTGTAACTTCAAATGAAAAGAGGCACCTCAATTATACATATAAAAACCTGAGGAATAGTGGGTAGATTCCTAAAAGGACTAAACTAATTAAACTGATGAATTAGATTTGATGAATTCCAAAAATATGACTTTCATTTTACTATTGAGGACAATCGTCCTAGTAGCTATAATTCCAATTACAATAAGCATATGTTTAAAGTTTAATCCTAACTGCAAATGTACATACTTTTTTTGTTAGCATGGAAAAGATATACACTCATTACCTCGGGAGAAGATTACTTTATTTATCACAGCTTCCTCTTTGGTTTGTTAAAATATAACTGATAGATTCAATGGAATTATTTTTCCAGTTAATAGCTTTCCTGAGTATTGAGGAATACCTTAAGTATTAAAAATACAGCAATCATAGAGAAAAGAAATTATGCCAGTGTTATCCCACAGATATCTATTGAATTCTTTATTTTTAATTGCTCGAAATCATATCTATTTGATTTAAATATCTTTCATATTTAGACATGAAATCTAACCTGTGGAAAGACACCTGAACCATCTGGCTGGTGTGGTTGTTCATAATTGGTGTCTTGTTCATTGGCGATGCCATAATAGGTGAAAGAGGTGAATTTGGTGATTTAATGGAATTGTTGTGAGTCCCATTGACTTTCTTCTCCATGCTTGGAGCTTCAGCAGTTGGGCGGGGTGGCACTGCTGGTGATATTTCAGTTTCTAAAAAAAAAACAAATAAACATGAATTAAAATCTTAAATTAGGTTCTAGTGATGTTACATCTGCAAATGGAAAATTGGAAAATGTAAGCATGAAATTTAAGTAACAGGGCATAAAATTAATCAATATGATTTTTTTCCAAAAGATGGTTTAATTTACTCCAAGAAAATTTTCATTGGTCCCTTGCAATTTTGGACTCCAAGTTTTCAACACAATGTGTTTTAGTAGTCATTCTACCACATTATGCCATTTATTTAGTATGTGATTCTAGAAAATTATATTGCTTTTCAAAGTCAAATAGTATACCACCATTGATGGTACCAAATTTTCATATACAGAAGAAAAGCTTGGGATAAGCTTACACATATTCATTGCCATACAATTTTAGCACAATTAATCGAGCATCATAAATGATATAAAGCACTAATAAAATATGTAGAAGCAAACAAGGAGCTTGAAACCTAGTTTGAAAAATAAGAAATGGAAGAATGTCTAAGAGCCAACTTATCTCACTACAAAATAAATTAACTAAGATAATCTGTCCTTTATTTAAACACAATACATTACGGCGCACCTGGTGAAAACCAAATATTTTCACAGTGACATGCTTAGACCCAGTAAAAGCAAAATAAACTCACAGGTACATAAATTATGGCATAAAAATATAACATCATACATTTGTATACATAGAGTAACTCATAGTAATGATTAACTTAAACAATTGAATTACAAAAATTTTAACATCATGCATTACAAAAAAGAAATGACCAAATTTTACAATAGAATAAATAATCTATAGGCATGACATGACACATATTCAAATATTCTTTACTCACTATATTCCACATACTCCACAGTACGGTGATATGGAGGCTTCCTTAGTGACACTGTTGTAAGCAACCAATTATATACAGGGAAGTTATGGAGCAAGTCAACCAAACATAAAGGCAACCAAAGGAATACACCTCAAACAAAAAAGTGCCCATGTGCCTCATATAAAAGGTAGATAGGTGTTAAAAAATTTGAATACCTAAATAATTTCCTGAGTTTCAAAAATCAAATACATTACTCAAATATTTTTAGTGCACAAAAAAACTGGTTTGGTCAACCATTTATCATTTCTCTGTGAAAACCATGTGGTTTACATGTATTTCTGAGAAATGCAATTGTGGAAAATATTACAAAAATAATAAGCAGGTAGATCTACACATGAACAGTAACATTCTTATGGAAGTCATCACAAGAGGGAATTCTACATCTATTAAAAATGAAGGCATAATGGTTTACTTACAAAAAAAATAAAACTAAAGGCTTCCAAAATTTAATATCTTAAGGTGATGGGCAAATGAGAGGTTTGCATCAAGGCTTTCTACAATGAAATGAGAGGTTATATACCAAGATGTACTCCAAGAAAATATTGAACCATAAAATCCAAATAATAAATGAAATGAAACACTTATAGGCAAAGTGTCATTTATTCAATTTGCACCCTAGTTTTTACACAAGTACATGCTTGTAGGAAATACATTTGCACATGTTCTCGCATTTCCAAGCTCTTATCAATAACTTTTTATGATGACAAAAAGGCATCATGATCATTGCAAAAGGAAAGAAACAATGCTATGTCACCTTAAATGGGTAACATATGAACTGCAGATATGTCCCATTCACCTGGGAAACTCCAAACATCCTGAATGAGACAAAAAAGTATGGAGGAAGGGTGCAACAATGAGCAGCCTTTTACTCAATCATCCTTTCATGATTATAATTACAAACATTCAAAACAAGTAGAGGTCTACCTCTATGCTCTCTACATGAATATTGATAGTCATTGCCATTCTGTAGATGAATATAGTGCTCAGGTTAGACTACAATCAGCAAGTATATATCTGTACAGATATTTCAACCAATTGGATTGTTCTCTCAAATAAAGGTCTTGTCTCCCACAATATGACAACAATAGGAGATAAATATGAAACTTATAATAAAAAAATACAAAACTTTTTCATTCCATGAAAGTTCTTGACATGGCTCATAAAACTGACGAAAATACTTGAGCAATCACATCTTGGAACAAATATTCCATTATTTGAAGAATAATTTTTAACAGTAGTATACAATACAATAGTTACAGCATATAAATCCAGAAAAGGAAGGAAACCAAAATGCAAATTTGAGCTGGTGATAATTTCAACAATTTCTAGTTACTTTTACCTCTACCTAGATGAAAAAAGTGAAAGAGGAAAATTTCATCCCTCTAATTCCAATCATATCGTTATTACTACCCGATTTAATTTCACCAAGATCAATCATTAGGAAGACAGCAGAATAAAATGGCATAATTTCTTTGACAGGAATATCATTAGCTGATGATTTTACAAAAATGCAGTTTTTTGACTCATCATTAACCTCGGCATACTTTCCCATAATTGCATATGAACACATTTAATGTAAAGTGCTTTACTTTTGAAAAAAGAAAAAGAGAAAATATCTTGAAATGGGAAAGTAAAAGAGCAAAATTTATCGAGTGCAATACAGAAAATGTCTAACAGGCAACATATATCCCAGCAAACCTTGAAATGCTTTGGCACAATGTAATTGGCACATTCATACTTCATTTGCGCTAATATAAGTCACTTTTTTCCACATTCTTTATCCTGAAGACACTTCAAGCCTTACCAAACATTATAAAAATGTTGAACATGTTTTTAAACTTCACTTTCACACATTCTTTCTATCACTTGACAATGCCAACACACAGCTCTTCTTAAACCTCTTTCACATTCACAGATGTTTGAGACGCTAAAAATAATATTTGAAAACAACAATAATATTCATTTTACCACAGTTAAGTCCAAAACCATTTAAAAGCATTTAGCAAATGCAGTTTAAAGAAAATTATGCTGATTAGCAGATTACAACTTAAACTCAGAATATTTTTTTTTCCACATGTACAACTTGATCACTTGTGGCTTAGACTTCACTACATCCACCCAATGCTATAATAAAAAGTGTAAAATATTTGTACTTTTCTTCTACCCCCTCCCCCATTCTGTCACCCAGTTACACAGTAACACTGTTATCAAATCATTCTTTTCAACATTTCTAATTACAATCAATATTTCCTTCAAACATTTGGCAGTTGCTAGCTGTTGTGATACAACATTTGTCATAATTAACACACAGGCACACAGTTAAACTCCTCCACAATAACATATTAATATCTCATGCATGCTCTCATGCACATCAACAAAAACAACTTGAGACAATATGTGTTTGACTACTGGCACACCCAACCAGAAACAACCCCTATTATTAAATTTAGGGAAAAAATGAGCACAAAAGGGCTACAAAAAAGCAACTGCTTTAAATAAGCAAAAATGTACAAAAATAAAGAAAATGCATTATTAAATAAACTTACTCTGCAAAAAAATGTAATATGGCTTCAATAATGCACCATATAAATCTTATATCCTAAATACCCTTATCCATTGTTTACAATGATTCTTTGGCATGACAGTATAACTAATTTGGCACAGTAATACCTGAATTTCATCAAAGAAATTATGATCAAATGTGCCATTTGACTAGATCATCATGGATTCACTCAGCTTAAATCAAACGCTATAAAAACAGCATCTCTTCATACAATGTGTGCATTTGAAGAATAAATTAGTCAAAAAAGGCTAGTATTCTTCTAACTAAATATCATGATATAGGTTGTTCAACATGTGGAAATGCCAACCTCACAGAAACAGTCACTTAGACAGCTGCTTTACCCAAACAAAGACATTTAATCAGGGAGCAAAACTTAATTAAAAAGAAACAAATACATCACATAAATTTTGTATAATAAAAGCAAAATATACATCAAAATGCACCATGCAGTGGAGCGTTTTGAGGAAATACTGAAAAAATAACAGCCAGGAATAACAAAAGTCCAACAAAAAATAAACATTTCATGCTCAACTATAGATCTTACTAACGCGATGGAAACCAAAAGAACATGCAACTCGTATAATGAATATCAATACAGCAGGCAGTGAAAATACATCACATTGTACTGTAAGGGAATACAAAATGTACATAAAAATGAAAAAGTAAAAATACTCGGAGAGAGTTTGGTGGATATGGGGGCAACAGGACAAATAAATAAAATTATAATCAAATGTCTGTATGGTAAGACAAGCTAAGGCCAACAAACATATCAAATTTCAGACATAAATGTCATTTCAATATACTGCAACATGGACTGCAGAAAATAATGGTGAAAAAAACATATCTAACAAAATATTTTTACGGATGGAAAGCATTGCTCAGATGCATACAAAAAAGTATAATATATATAATATATAAGTATACTGCTCCCTGAAAGACTAACCTAGTGAAAACTTTTTCAAACCAACTGATTGTTTTTTGAAAAAGGCTTGCCGTTGACGATGGTCTTGTCTTACCACACACACAGGGAGAGCTTTGTAGGTTTTGGGCTTTTCAGTTTTTCAGAGTCTTTTTTCTTTCGAGACCAAGTGGGATACGCGAGGTCAGACACTCAGCAGGCTCAAGTACTGCCTGGTCGGGAGGAGGGCAGAGGGGTCGAATGGGGTGTGCCAGGCTTATCCCAGATAGTTCGGAAGTCCATTACGGTAATGCCAGGATGTGCCATCCATAGCTGAAAATGCAATAGAGCCGTTCTTAAATTTCGGAGGCAGCTGTTGTAGCCCAAAAGGTTAAGGTCTATTATCCAAGACAGCAAACACGAGTTAAGCACAAATGTGAGATTAATACAAAGAACTAGAGAGAAAGGTACAGAGAAAGTGGGGTGGGAAAAAAAAACAAGTATTCTGTTAGAAAAAGCAAAATAAATAAAAGGACATTAACATGAAAGAGGAAGCTTGTCAAAAACTCTATAAGTGAGGAGTATTATATTGAGCTTTTCACAGTCAAATATCAGTCAGGCTCCAATTCGATCATAGATGAAGACCACTGCCAGACTTAACAGTTGCATGAATATCAATTCATTTCACTCAATCACAGTTATGGTCGTAACCAAATACTTGAGCATCAATTATACATGAAGACATGGGTGATGTATATACAGTATTTTTATCTTCTAATAAACAAAACAAGGAATGAGACAGGAAAAAACCTTGAAAAACGTTTTACGCTCACGTTCCATAATTTTGATTCGATGCAAAGATCAGAAAACAGGAATGCAAAAACCACCAAGTTAATGAACATAAACACATTACTCTTTGAAACAGAAAAATGATATAGCATGGTTTATAACACTCTTAAACTTCAACAATATCAGAAGCACATGAACACTTATTAGAGAGACTACGATTAATTAATACCAAACAAGGAACAGTGGGAAATTATTCTTATGCGTGAATATTTGTAAGAGCAAAAACATGCAACAATCAGAGTTAGGAAAATTGGTAAGAATATTAAAACCACACATAAACACGTTTAAATCGATTGTGTTGAATCTACTTTTTAAATTGTAAGTAAGTTCTTACATTTGGCACATTGCAGAGAGATGAATATCTAGACATGCTCAAGGCATTGATCAAATTTACTTGAAAAATCAACCTATGAAGTAATGATTGTTAAATGATCTCAAAAGGATTACACTCCAGAGAATTGACAGCTAGTGAAACCCTAAAACATCTATAAATGACACCTACTGTTCTATTATTCATCAATGGATCCTAAATCTCTTAAAAAATTATAGCACCATCTAACAGCACAAGCCATTATCTGTTGTCTCAGTTACATATTTTCATATTTTTATTTACGCTTGTACAGTCATCAAATAATCTCTTTTATTTGACTTAATGCTGTACAATCCCATCACAGTCTGAAACATTGAATAAGTCAAGCAGTGCAGTCTCACTTCTGGGACTCATTTTATCACACATTCAAAATTTAGTCACAAGTAGTGACATCAAAACTCTGGTTAAAATGAATTTAACATATTTAATGTTCTTTAAACATCACACAACAATAAAATTTGATTGGAGTTATGTAACTGGAATCTATTTCAACCGTTTCACAATAAAACTTCCAGTAATGAACAATTTATTCCAAAAGCAAAGCAATACTAACTTTTATTATACACATTGGAATACTGATAAAATCACAGCATCAAAACTGACTTAGGAACCAGGCAACTGCAGCCTTTAGGATCAAATGACAATATGAAAGGTTGTACCATAATATTTATGTGTATTTCTCAGAATTTTCCATGGTTGAATGACTGAGCAATCTCCTTCATTGTTGCAAGTAAGGTATTTCAATCAACTTACATGCATTCCACACAAAAAACTGACACCTGAGTATCATATTTTGTTTTGTCATACATTCAATTAATCTTGATCTTCAAAGCCTACGAAAGTGTTCACATTTCAAAAAACCTTGACCCCACTGGATTCAAAGGGCTTCCATATATTATCATGCAACAATGCAACATATTAACAAATAGGAACCAAAAACCCAGCAATAAAATAACCAATGATGAAAATACATTGGTATTCAAAAATACATGGAGAAAGACAAATGCAAAGTAAGAGAGACACAGATGACCTGGAGGCCCATTGGTCAAACAGACGACTGTTTGGGCATGTACCCAGAGTACCGCACAGGGGGAGGGGGAGGTGGTGGCAGGAGTGTGGGCGAATCCCCATCGTCCCCAAAATCCATGATTACGTCCCCCAAACCTTCCACAACTCCCAAATCTTTGTCTCTTCTCATTCTTCTTTTCTTTGGTTTTTCTATCGTTCCCCTAGGACCAGTATCCATGACAATGGCCGAGAAATCCACGGAGGACGACGATGACCCCTCTCCCCCTGAGCCCACATCCTCCTTGGCCTCCTCTGCGAACTCTTCCAGTTCGTCCTCCTCCTCGACGGCCTCGAAGCCGCACTCCCACGGCCCTCCCCTCATTGGATCCATGCCAATCTCCTCCACCTCCTGACCGCTGACCGGATCCAACACGACCTTGCACGCCTCCTCCGCCCTCACCTCCTCCACGTAATATGTCTCGACCCTACCCACAACTACTCCGCTCGTACGTTTCTCGGGCTGGGGGCGGGGCGGCGGGGGCGGCATGAGCGTGATGACGGGCGGCGGGGGCAGAGGACTGAGGGGGGAGCGCGGGGGCCCTGCATGGGAGCCTGAGGGCGGCGGCGGCGGAGAGTCGAGGTCTCCGAAAAAGTAAGATGACGAGGAGAGCCTCCGGTGGGGGGAAGCGGTGGAGGAGGGGTCGAAGAAAGAGGCCGTGCGGGGGGAGGTGAGGAAAGAGGAAGCGGAGGAGGAGGGCGGAGGCGGGGTTGAGGAGGCCGGGTCGAAGAAGAAAGAGGAGGAAGCGGAGCGCGGGGTCTGGGACGACTCGCAGGGGGTCGCCGCCGCAGTGCTGGGTGACGGGGTGGGTAGGCCCTCGGTGCGTGCCGAGGGCGGGGGTGAAGGCCAGGGCTCGTCTGCCTCCGGCTTACTGCCGCCACCGCCGCACGGCTCCTCCTTGGGGGGAGGGAGCCGCCGGTCGGAGCGAACGGACGGGGAGGAGCGTGAGGATGAGGGCGAGGAGGAGGAGGGGGAGGAGCAGAGGCTGGGCTGGGGGCGGTCGCTGCTGGACAGCAGCTCGCTCGTCACAGAGTCCCCCTCCTCCTCCTCCTCGCCCTCCTCGGGGCGCTCCTCCCCTGACGAGGAGGTCGACACAGAGGGGGGCGAGGAGCGGGAGCGGGTGGAGGAGGGGGGCGAGTAGGGCGGCGACCCTGTGAACCGCCCGGGAGAGTCGGGCTCCGAATTTGTGGTGCTTCGCTCGGAGATTCGTGAGAGGGTGCGGGCGGGGAAAGAGAAGGCGGGGCAGCAGCTGCCGCTGCCTGGGGGAGGGCGGAGGAGGGGGGGCGCGAGGGGCGGGGGGATGTGCGGGTGATGGTGCTGGGAGGAGGCGTGCAAACTGGCTCTCCCGCGGCGCAGTCCACCATCTGGCTGATCCTGGTCCTTCGGGGTGCCCGGGGACTTGTTCCCCTCGCTCCGGCTCCCGCGGGCCCGGCTCCATCGGGGAGCCTGCGGCACGTCCTCGAGGCTAGAGCTACCGCTGCTCTCGAGGAGCATCATCCGGCGGGATTCGAATCGCCGCTCCATTTCCGCCCGCCGCCGGTCCCCTGAGGAGGACGACGCGGGGTTTTTCCGTCGATCTGTCGTGAGCTGATCGACGTTCACGTTCGGCTGAGACTTCCTCCTTTCCTCGGCGTCCCCGGAGGAGAAGGCCCGGCCTCGAGGCCTCAGTATGGGGGGAAGGGGAGGGGGCTTCCCGCCCTTCTCGCTCTCCCCTGTCGTGCTTTCGCTCTCTGCCGTCGGGGGCGGTACGTTCGACGCCTGGTGGGCGCCAGAGGACTTGTCCTCGATCGCCGAGCTCTCTTCCCCCGTGACCGCGGGAGCAGACGTGCCCATTGTTATGTCCTCGTCGTCCAAGGTGTCATCTTTGCTGGAGAATATCTGTGCGGGAGGGAGTCTTATTAGAGAGACGACGTCGCTGGGTTTTGCTAAATGGTGCGGAGGCGAGGAAGACGAGGAGGAGCCGGGAGAAGGCGCGGGTGCTGGGGGTACCGTTAAAGACGGAGCGTGAGGAAACGCGGGGAGTCCTTCCTTCAAGGGAGAAATGTCCTCCAGTTTCGGCAGTTCTAATGCGGGTTCATCGTCCTCCCGAGGTGGCGATATCAGATGAGGGCTCGGGAGGTCAACGGAAGAGACTTGAACGGGAGGAGGCGGTGGCGGCGGGAGATCCTGATCCCCACCGCTGCTGCTTCCGCTCTGGCCACTGCCCAAATGGCGCTTGTGGAGTATATACGGGATTTCAACGTCGCTCCCGGCAACAGACCAATCGACTCGCGAGGATGCCTCCTTACCACTCCCACTCTCTTCCCCACCCTCCTTCTCAGCCTCGGAAGAACCCGCCGTCGGCGTCAAGTCTATGCTCTTCTGATGGGTGAGGATGTGGTGGTGACGCCGAGGGATGACCAGAGGAAGGGAAGGAGGGGGGAGAGGATCGCTTTTCGTACGTCCCAATGGAGTGTGTCCATTGTCCACCTTGTCTAAAACATTCATTTCGCATTCCACCTCATCTTCAGTGCCTTCGAGTTCAAATATCTCGGGTTCTGCAACCGCACAGCGAGGAGATCTTGGTTCTTCAGCTTCTGCATTGTCATCCTCTTCGTCGTCATCATCATCGTCGTCGTCATCGTCGTCATCCTCTCTTTCAAGAAGTTCATAAGAATCGTGGGAGACATCATCATGTGAGAGCCCATCCTCCGTTGAGCCTCCCCCTACACCCAAACTACCACCAAGACCCATATGTACACCAACAACACCACCATCACTCTCTCCTCCGCTACTCGAACCATTGTTTGTACCTCCTGGGTAACTACTAGAATAAATTCTTTGTCCATCTGCATTTGGGGAGATAAGATCTGTGACAGCCACTGGAACTCCATCTTCGCAATAACCATCTAATCCACCATCATCATCCTCGTCAAGGACCAGGTCCTGACAGCTGGTGCTGCGAAATGGGCGTGTCTGGAAGGTATGAGGTAAAGGGGGTACGGGGATGGGAGGTGGGGACTGGGTTGGGCTGACTTCTGCATTCTGACCTTGAAGCCGTCTCTGCTGGTGAACTGGTATGGGTCTCCCGGCAGGAACCGTCGCATCTTCGTCCTCATCGTCGTCCTCTTCCTCCTCTTCGTCTCGCTGGAGGTGGGTGCACTCTTCGGGGTCATCATATGCGCTGGTTCCACCCCCACGCTGCATCTGCTGGACACCCGCCATACCCTGGTGGTGCAGGGGGCCAAGGACCTGAGGGTAGTGGTGCTGTGGGCTGGAAGCCAGGGACGTGGGTGGAGACAGGGTGTCCTGGCGGGATGTTGTGGCGAGAGAAGGGGTGTCCCCTGCCCTTGCCCCGCCCACCCTGTAGCACTCCTCCCCGTCCTCCTCGTATTCCTCCTCGTCCTCCTGCCCCCCCTCTCTGGCTGTGGTGTCGAAGTCTGCACTCCCCCCCCCCTCCCACGGCTCCTGGGGATTGTGGGAGTGCTTCCTCCAGAGAGCCCAGCGTCATTGATCCACATGACAGGGATGCTGGAGTTCCCACTATGTACAAGAAGATCATTGTCACAACTAAAGGATAAGGCGGTCCAAGCAGGGTTTCAATCACCAAAATGCTAAGAGGGGATAGCATATTTAAACAGCATTATGGATAGAATCCAAAGGGGAAAAGATGGGAAACTGAATGAGTGACTGATTGCATACAACAAAGGCTTAATGACATGCCTTTTAAATGAAAATGTCAAGATGGTTAAAAGTTAAAAAAACATACAAATATATAAGTATATGAATAAAATCCCATTTCTTTATTAAGTATCACACAAGCTTAGCCAGGTTGCCAAGTTAGTTTCTGAGAGGCAAATCATGAAATATGTCAGACATTTTCTAGAAGCATTTATTGTTATAGTTGTGGTATGAAGAGCTTGTATTATACGTATATAGGGCTTCAACGCAACTTACTGAAATATATGCATATGTAAGTAGTCAATATCCCTTAACCTCAAGTAAATTTTAATACCACACCTGAAATTATAATATAGGCAAACTTGTATGTTACTTTAACTTGATGAGGTTTGAGAAGCTCATATTTCAAAATTTAATCAGTTATGCAAAACAGCTGAGGTGAATGTGCTCAATGTGAAATAGCACAAAAAAGAGGTTATTTGCAAAGAAAAATGACATTAAAAGTAATGCAAGTCAAATAAAATCTAAAACAATTATAACAATCAGTATCAATGGTGAAAAAATTAACTAAGGGTGCATATGCATATAGTGAAATGGCATGAACTAAGCATTAAAATATTCTTATCATAAAGCAAAAAAATAAGCTCTTTTTTCCATAGGAAAAGTTATGGATGATTAATAAAAAAAAGCAAATAAATTCATATAGTTGAAAATAATAACAGCTCTAATAAATCTAAATATAAACTAATAATACAGCTAAATTTTATATAAAAACCAAAGCACACAATACAAAATATAACTGTTTCAACCAATACATTAACTGCCTACAGAGAATAAATGTTGAAATACAAAAATATTGTTTAGCAAAAAGATAAACTGAAGCCTCTTCATTATTAAAAACAAATTATGCATGTAAAATTTTCAGCTAAGCCTTATGACAGACAAGACATTTTTCATATATTTTGTTAGGTACAAATTATTATACAAAACATTCATGAGACCTCTCGTACATGTTTAACACTATACACTTAAAACATTTTTACAAAAAAATAAATCACACAACCATTAATAAACATACCATTGCTAACAGCTAAGAATTATATTTGACACATTAAGTGAGTGAAGAAGTGAAAAGTATAAACAACACATCAACCGATTATATAACAAGATCAAATACAAAAATCTGGATACAAGAACATACTTCAACATGCATAAATGCCTATCACAACATAAAACACCTATTACAATAGGTCATGCTTCTGTACATGTATTTTCAATTCCGACTCTCTAGCCATACATACATTCAGTCAGCTTTCCTGCAATGGACACATAAAAACATGCAAGCACAAGTACTGCCACCTACCAACGGCATTATCTCCCAACGGCAACAATGGATGGGCAGATATGCTTGTGCCGACATTGGCTACACTTGAATGAACAGAACTTGAGTGCCGAAAGGACTGTGACCTGCAGAAGAGAAGAGAGGAAGTGAGAGTATCATTTTTTTTTGGCACAGATGATGCCCAGTTTTCGGTATTAATCAATAGCATCACCCTCGGATACCCATCACTTTTACTTTTTTTAACTTTAAAGCCATTGGAGCAATTTAATGTGGAACAAAGCCACATCACCCCAAAATAAATCCTATTAACTCCCTAAAATTTGCTCAACGGTGAAGAAGGCTTGTCACAATTCCAGCAACTGCTTTCCAGTTGCCCTCCTCCTTCCCTTCTGGGCAAGCAGGTCAAAGTGGCAACACTCAAATAATTAAACACCAGATGTAGATGCATTTGTGACACCATGCTTCGCTAAATTTCTTTAAGGAACATCTTTATATGAAGATAACACAGAAAAAGGTTGAGAATCACACACAACTTGCAAAGAGAGCTCAACTCATGCCAAAACGTATATTACCATACAAAATTAAGAAAGTTTTCATGCAGCCATTTTATTTTTATTTCGTTGACCTATACTTGCCTTTGCTTATTGGGGTAAGTGTAAAAGAGAAAAATCCAATTTAAAAACAACACAAATGAGCCATTTAAATGATAAATTACACGTAAAGTATTAAACAAAATAAATCTGGAACACCATACAATTTCAGTAAAAATTAACCTGGACAGGTAGTGATAAAATCTTTTTTTTAATGTTCCTATTAGAAGTTTTGTTTGAAATATAGCATTTATTTATTTTTAAGCACCAATGAACCGCACATATAAGAAAAAAAATCATTCTTTTTGTGAATGAACCACAAATGCTATTGACTGTCAATTAGTTTTTAAAGAACAAGTTTAAAAAGATATTAAGCTAGTTGTCTCAAAGAAAGATGTTCCCTTTGATTCAGTACACTGGGATATACATCACAATATCTTATTCTTGGAAAATTTATGCATTTATAAGTTAGTGACAAAAATCTTGTACTTTCTGGTGTTCAATGTGTCTTCACAAATGTCAGATTGATATAGTTTTTTTTCCAAATGTGTGCAAACAGTGAGATAAAACCTGCAATGCTTACTTCATGCAAAATCAAAATTTTAAAATTAATGAAACCCAAAATTA
This sequence comes from Hetaerina americana, assembly GCF_022747635.1. Taxonomy (NCBI): domain Eukaryota; kingdom Metazoa; phylum Arthropoda; class Insecta; order Odonata; family Calopterygidae; genus Hetaerina; species Hetaerina americana. The sequence goes on from NW_027286181.1 coordinate 39,513,891, forward strand.
GGTAGTTTTCTATTATAGACTTATGTTCTGCTTTGATTAGAATATTTTGAATGAAAATAACATTTTAAAGTTTGTTCAACTATTAATTTAAAAGCAAACAGCCAAATAAAGGTTATTTTGCAAATCAGGCCACATAGACAATTCAAATTATTATTCAATTTCGATGCATTGTTGAGGCATAATCACGACTCTATTATCTTAAAAAAAACTGCCTCAAAGGAAAATGTAGCAAGTTCAAAATAATATACTGAATTCAATTTCAATATGAAAAAATTAGCTGGAGCCTGAATGATAGAGAAAAACTGCAATGCTTGCAACAGTCATCCAAATTATAATAACTATTCCTACTTCATTTCAGAGCAAATTCTATTATGATGAGAAATTCAAAAGTAGAATTAGGCGAATTACTTACCTCTGAAATGTTTGTCTCTTGACATAGTTTTCTCTAACATACTCAACTATCTGCTTCTGGGTCTTCCCACTATACCTGCAAATGGGCAAGAAAACGGTATAAATTAATCATTCTAGATCAATATTAGTACACATTTTCTAACAAAAATAATTTGATATTAAAATTAGGTGAGCCCACATCTTAAAGATTTACATATTACCAATGGATGTGAAAAAATGTAACATCATGCATAAAAATCCTTATGAAATGCTTTATGAGATGACATAATTTTGGAAAAGAATGTCATTTCAACAATATTATTCTTTAAAAACTGAGGATCACATTGGCAGCAAATTTACACCAGGAAACATCCATCAATTTGACCTTATTATTAGATATTTAAGGGGCTTAAAGATATATGTAGTTACAGAAAAAAGATTACCTTTGCTTTTTTTCTGTTATTATCATGAGACTAAAAGTTATATTTGAAAAACAAAATATAATCTTCAAATTAATGGAATAGCATGAAGCTCCCTGTTAACTTCTCAAGGCATTGAATGGGAAAATACATAATACATACAGATTTCAGCTATAGCTGTTGATATTCAGAGGGTGAGGCACTGTTTGGGAAATGATGACTGGCCATTCAGTAGCAAGGTTAATTAAGAGACAAACTTTACTTTTGCATCCTAATGTTGATGCTCAAGAACGAAGATGGAATTTTGTGGATATAGCAGAAAAAATAGCCCTCTTCTTTCATTACTACCTCACTTCAATGTCAAGGGGAAATTTCATGGAATAAGAGGGAGGTAGATATTAAGGGATACGGTAGATGTTCGGAGGTAATCTAATTCTGAGCACTTTAAGTATAAATACCAGCTGGCATATAGATACTTTGACTTGGCAGAAGAATCTTGGATTTTTTGAGACAGGTCAGTTAAGACATAGGAACTCAAACTTAAGACAGTCAATCTTAGTGGTTCAGGCCATTTGACTTGTTATCTCCTTCTCTCTCCATTCTGGTCTAAAGAGTCCTTGATACAACAAATCCACGTGCATACCAGCCAATTTCTCCTGAACATGAATCTCAAGTCATTTCTTATTGAATGTTCCGTAATTAGGATTGTAAAAATAAACCATTGCATTGAAAACTGGTAATTACTAAACTAAAAATTTATTTATTAAAAAATATTTGATGGGGAGTCATCGTGCCCAGCTTTATTTAAAATAATACAACATTAATGACAATTAATCAGGAGGAAGCTAAAATACTTACCTGCTCCTGCAGCTTACCACTATCCCACAGCACTATATATTTCCATCTCCACCACACCTTTCCTGTCCAATATGCTACAGTCTGTTTTCAATTGGGCAGTAGTGTTTTATTGGTGAATAAATATAAAAAGTTAAGTGATACTGGCTATTCCGACTCTAAAACTTACTCTACACTTAATCCATACCTCCAAAAAGCAGCACACAGTGTACAGCATTTTGATTTCAAAAGCACATTTATTCCACCATACTTTCAAACAACCACATTTTGAGTTCACTGCTACAGACAATGCTGAATTGTGTCTAATCAAATCTATATTAAACGCTGATGCAATTTACATTGAACTAATAAATGCTCCACAAGAGGTATACACGCATAAAGATCATTATTAATGTATGCAAGGACAAACCTGAATGATGAGCCTCTGCTAAGGACTCGTTTCTTTTGCCTTGGGGTGTTCTTGATTGTCGAACATCGGAAGAAACCATGGTGTTCAACACATTTCTTCCAGAAATTCTTGCACTCGTTCCGTCCCTCAAAGAAAAATTCCACTGTGTCCTTATAATAACCCTGTGGATCGGAAAATCAAATTAAAATTTAGAGAAGTCGTCATAACAAATTTTAACAAAAACTTGGTAAAAATATACTTATATTTCAGAGGATAAATTTTCCAGGAAATGTTAGAAAGTATTAAAACAAACCATTCCTTAATTACCAGCACTCATGCAAGATTAACACATAATAGAGCAATAAATATTACAAAACAATTTCTAACTGCATTTTATGCTACAAAAATTATTCATAATACAGTGAAAGTCTGTTATCAATAATTGTCTCTCTAAAAATTCTATTTGCAGAAATGACATTTTTCAATGACAGGCTTTTTGCTTTTGAGGATGCCAGTAGTATTTATTTTTGAATTTATCTATGTACAAATACCACTGATGAATCTGCATCCCGTTCAAATCAAACAAGTAAAATACCAATTGAGAGGCAAACTTCACCTACTTAAAGCATGTGCAAACACAAGTTAGTGTTTTAACAGTTGAAAACCAATGGTAACCATTGAGGAGCAAAAGTGATACATATTTACAGTGTTTCAGATATATTTACAGGAGGGAAAATGCACATAAAAGGTTAGGTATGACGTAACCATTGTGACATAAACTCAAGAATCACTAGATGACAGCCAACATCTGATTTTAAAGTAACCTGCTAACAATAAATAATGGGGTCATTTGCCTCTGGAAACTAGTCCAGCAGTAATTAGTCACAAAAATATATAATTCATCATCATTCCATCTGATTTTATCAAACTAAAAAACTAGGAAGTTAATATTAGACAACAAGTGGATGCCATATATTTTGCTTTAATATCCTGGACAGGGATTTTATTTCCATTGAATCTTAAGCTGATCAGAATGCCACGCATGTATAGATTAGGTATCTGCATGGCATTTCCTCCAAAATATTGTTCTTTTCCAGATGCAGGAAAATATCATTTTATTGATCACTTGAAAAAACTCATTTTAATTTGCTAAGAAAAATTCTTTTCATATATCTTATGTAATTATATTTTATAGCATCAATTACTCCTGAATATTAATGCTTGATATTGAAATAGGATGTGCTGTATATAAATCATATCATTGGCATGAATTAGTATTATTATTATTAGGTAATCTACCAGTTAAGGTAGGTTTTTGGATAGACACAACTACCAAATAAATATTTTGTGATTCCTAACAAAACAAAATCCAGCAACCCAGTCTACATCAGGTACCTCTCCATCTCTGAGTACTTTCTTCCTCCCTTCATCCCATCCAACATCCCTATCATGTTCCTTCCCTTTCCTCGTTTGCCTAACGTTCTCCCCTCTATTACAGTCTTCAACATCCCACTGCCGATCAATAAGCCCTTCATCCATTTTTCCTGTGTCCATAGGATTTCTCCCAACAAACCCCTCTCTTCGCCCACCATACCAAGTACTTCCTCATTTGTTTTCTTCTCGGTCCATTTCACCTTCTCCATACTTCTCCAACCCACATTTCATAAGCATCCAGTCTATGTCTATCCTCCTGCTTCAATGACCACGTTTCTGCGCCGTACATAGGTACGCTCCATATCAAAGTTTTAACGAGTCTTTTCTTAATATCCTTACTCAACGTCCCTGTCAACAACACCCTCCTCCTTGTGAAAGCCTCTTTGCCTAGCGCAATTCTTCTCCTTACGCCCCTTCTACTTTGACCGTGTTGGTCCAAAACACTACCGAGATACGTAAACTGTTCTACCTGGTATAGTTTTTGCCCTCCTATTTTAATGTTTAGCTTAGCCTTTTTCTTTCTAGAAAATCGCTTTACCTTTGTTTTATTAATATTGATTCTCATCCCATACCTGTCGCACTGAATTTCCAATTCACTTAACAATGCTTGCAGCCCCTTGGCTGACTGACAAACTAAGCTTGGTCATCAGCAAACCTAACTGATTTTACGGATTCCCCGCCCACTTTCATTCCTACCTCCAGTTCTTCTCATGCTTCTTTAATCATTTCCTACGCATATACGTTAAACTACAAAAGTGATAATGGGCAACCCTGCCTTACACCTCTTCCTAACACTGTCCATCCCGACTCCCCATTCCCCACTCGCACCTGAGCAGTCTGAGACATGTACAGGTTGCAGATTAGCCTCCTTTCCCTCCAATCTTTTCCTATTTTCTCCAATATACTCATTAGTTTTTCCCAATTTACTCTATCAAATGCTTTTTCAAAATCTACGAAACAGGCAAATACGTCCTGATTGTATTCTATATTCCTCTCAATTAATAATCTCATTACTGCAATGGCATTGCGCATACCTCTCCCCTTCCTAGACCCAAACTGATCATTCCCTAAGTAATCATTTGCCCTACTCTCTATCCTTTTGTTTATCGATCCTGAGAAAAACTTTAGCTGCGTGGGATATCAAACTTATTGTCCTGTAGTCCTCACATGATGTAGCCTTTACCTTTTTCGGAATAGGAACTAAAACTGATCTCACAAAGTCTTCCAGCCAGATTCCTTCCTCATAGATACTACGAATTAGCCCATATAGCCTCTTCCTCCCACATTTTCCTAAACATTTCAGTAGTTCCACAGGAATGTTATCCACTTTTATGTCCTTATTTAGTTTCATCTCTCTTAATGCCCTTTCTATTTCATCGTCGAGTATGCCTGGACCTAAGCTATCTACCTCATGTTCCTTTTCAATGTCTAACTTTGTTGGTCTAAGTTCTTTACTATACAGTTCTTCTATATATTCCTTCCATCTCTCTTGGATCTTTTCTGTGTCAACTATTATCTTACCCGCCTTATCTCTGACTGTTAGCATAGATCTTCCTTTCTTCTTCCCGTAAAGATTTAACTTAGCTGTACAGCGCACCAATTTCACCCTTCCTCTGCAAACTTTCCATATCCTCGGCCTGCATTTTCCACCATGCTTCTTTTGCTTTATTTGTAACTTGTCTCAATTTATCATTTAACTCTCTGTACTTCATTTTGCCTAGCTCTGTGTTTGCATTTTTACATTTTCTCCTCTCATCCATCTTTGTAATCATTTCATCTGTGACCCATGGTTTCCTGGGGTCCCCTCTTAAATATTGTCAACAGAATATACCTGAATGCTCACTAAAATTATGCTGCATATTTACTTAACTAGATTCCATCTATTTATGAAGAGATAACATTATAATTTAGTAACAGCTGATCATTACTTCAGAATCATAGCACATCTCACATTGAATTACGTCTTCCAAATTCACAGATTCACTATGATCTTTGGCAATGAACTAGCTTCTCAATGTTGCTTGTTTGAGTTAAACATCTTATTTCTGACTATTGATTGATAATAAGCTACAGAGATGGACCACTGAGAGGACTCGCCTGATGCCAATAATATTGTACAACAACTGACATATTTACCAAAAGACAATTAGTAATATTTTCAAAAATTTTTAAAAATTGCCTTCTTTATAGTCTCATTGAATGAATCTAACTTTCAACGGAAGGTTCAATGAAACCATCTGTATTTGCATTATCATAGAGTAACGTAGCAAACCTGGCTTTCACTGTATTCAAAAGAGAAACAAGAACAAACAAATATATTATTAATTCACAAATATACCTGCAGAATAAAATTTCAATTTACCACTACAAAATAGCCTAGATAAAAATTTATGGAGAAAAAACTATTTTCAGCCTGAAATATAAGGGAGTTATAAAATTGGATAATAAATACTCTTAAGGAAAGCAAGTCAAATCAGTACATATCTTCCATTCAATACTAATGAGACTCAATAAAAAAACAGTGAAATCTCTACTAAGTAAGAATTGAAAGGTTGAAGAATGCACGAGAAAATAAATTTTTTCAACTGCCAACCCATCTCAGCAATAGAGAAAGGCTATAATAATGAAACAGTAACAATATCTGGAGAGAGGAAAAAAATTGAAATCCCCAAACTATGTTTACTGCATCTGGCAAAACTTGAATTTATTTTCTAATAAATTTGTGGGCCATTTAAAGATCATGTGTATTCGAGGGGGCAGCTAATCTAGTGGTTCCCAAATCACCTGTTCAATGTTTTCCATATTGCACTATAACCCACCACTCTATAACTGGTACATATATCAAAACCAAATTCAGATTATTGTGAGTGCATAACCTTAATATTTCAAAATAACTTTGCAGGAGCATATTCCACTTCACAGCACATTTCCATTTCTATTTACATTACAACAAGTTCCAGCCTTACATATACAAGTAACATAATGGCCCCACCTTAGCATCAAACTTTCTTTAAGATGTTTGATTGAACCTACTGCATCCTTTGATGCATTCTCCAAATCCATCCTATCCTGGCTAAGAAAGCTTATAGTATAATTAATTTTTATTTCTATGAATTTGTCAATTACAAACTTTGGTTGATGCTGATCATGCTTCTGATTAGGTAGGCTTTTATGATTATGTGCAGTGAAATAAAATATGTTTCTGTTAAGTCTAGTCATGAAATATATGAGAAATATATCAGTCAAGATAATGAAATCCAAAAACACCTCAAAATTCCTCTTTGTTTCCCAAACACAGAGCCGATGAGGTTAGGCAAATAAAAGCATCAGATCAAACCTTGATACTCATGGTAATCAATACCCTCAAGACCAATATAATGTTAAGGCACATGAGATAAATGCCATTCAATCAGTCAATTTACATAACTGTGGTTTGAAACAGATACCATTACCTTGTTGTACCAGCATCTTGAAAAGAGAACAAATTCATGGTACCTTAAAATTTTCTCAGTTATTATTGACCGAATTAACAAAATTAGCTCAATTTTGAACTCAGATTCATTATTGTATTAAGCATTGATTGCAAGAGGAGTTTCTTAAAATACAAAAATATTCCAGCAAGTGAGTCGGAATTTTGCTAATTCTATAAGTCTTGCTTATTGCCGATATGGAAACATGGACTAACTAAATAAGTTCTGGGAAATTCGAGAATAACCTATACATCAATTAATTTATAAGGGAGTGTGTCAGGTAGTTCAGCTATTTGTACATTGATCTACTGGGTAACTCCTACTATCCCACTGGGCCAGTTCTTCCCTGATTGCCAATGACCAAGGTGCTACAGCACAAGAATTAAATTGATATCTAACTTTGAACTATTTAATTTTGCATTTACTTTTTTGAAATTAGATGCCTGTCCTTAATAAAAGAATATTAAATAAAAATTACCAAGAAAACTAAAATTTCACAAGTTGATTCAAAGCAAATCTAAGCATAATTAAACTAATTCAAAGTAACTGTGAGAGCAAGTAGTTTCCTAGGAAGGGTAAATTGTAAGGGACAAGTACTCTTGGTCAAAATGCCTTCATTTTATGATTCCGTGAGCTATGGGCTTATCAACTACTGTCTATTACATCAGCAAGTGACTGCACTTAAGTTAATTTCAACGAATTTCTCATGGTTGTCTTTTAAACAGCAATGGTATCAAGTTATAGGGTATAGAGTATCATGATAAATTATTGGTATCAAGGATGAGTAAATGCTATGACTCCATCACCACACAATAAAGGAGCTCATGAGAATACTTTGAAAACTGGCAGGATGTTTGATCAATTATGGTACCATACATTGGGTGTGGAAGGATATGATTAGGTGTATCATTACGAATAAGATACTGACTGCACCATGTAGTTTCCATTTTATTTAATAACCCTCAAAAACATTTTTTGAGCATTTATTTACCATCAGTGGCTCTTGACTTTCATTTTTCTCCTTTTCATTCAAAGGAATGACTGGTTATGCATAGAGTAAAATGGATACCTATGTGTGTTCTTAACTGGGCAACATATAGGGAGATATATTTCTAATGTTTCATACTTTGCTTGGAGTAAAGAAAGATCTTTCAATAAGAATAAATAACACATTGACAAACTTTAAAATTGAATTTGACAGAAGTTAATCAACAAAAAGGGCATTTCTGCATAATGAGATTTCACTGTATGAGAAATATGGGCCACTCTAAAACAGGCATCCTTGTACTTGAGAAATATATTGATTTCCTGCAACCAAATTCAGTGAAAACTTTAATTCATTCCTATACACAAATCATATCTACATATGTTGGCATTATATAGATACCATTGGATGAATTTTGAATCATAGGGCAAGCAATGAAATTCGTAAAACTAAAACATTTATGATCCAAAAATGACTGCTGAGAACTTTAAACGGTAGAGTCCAAGTTTTGTTTTCAAATATGGAGAGCGCATACCTATTATGCAATAATTTAAAAACAAGAAAGGGTAATTCATCAAAAAGGAAAAATGATCACAAGAGGCTGTAAAATGAGTGAAAGAAGAAATTACTTGAGCAGTATATAAACATACAAAGGGTATCAAATTTAAAACTAAATACATATGCATAGTACTTTAAATTTTCCTTAAAAGCTGAAATATACTGCAATACTTTGGCAAGCATGCTTAAGTTCACAAAGCAGTTCTTCAAAAGATTTTTTCGTTAAGTACCAGCTACCTCAACCATTTAGGGAAAAAATACAAGTTCAGCTAGACAGAAACATAATGTGATTATAATTTTTAGCATTTTCAAGAGCTATAAAGCTTTTTTTTACCATCTAAAATAATACTTGCCAAAATGACTCAAGGTATCTGCAAATGCTATGCTAAAAATATTTTAGCCAAAAACATGTCAAGGATTACTAATAGAAAGGAACTCAAGTAAATTATGTGAATTTGTCTGCCTACGTGTATATTAGAAGTAAAGTCCATTATATTATAGTATATTATAAAAATAGTATAAGTACCTAGAAGCCTGAACTTGAAAATTCAAATACGTATGCCATGCTACTAGTAATTTAAGGATTTAAAATAAAATTAATGTACCAGGTTAGAAAGTTGCCACAAAATTAAACTGGGAACTTGGAACAATCAAGATAATGTAATATACAAGTATGCATGTACCTACTCAGCAGCTAAATACTGCTGGTTCAAAAATTCACTTTTCTATTTAAAAAAAATATTTATTTATTTAATGTGTAGACTACCAGAATAGATAAAATGGAATACAGTAACACGTATATGTGTACCCTGTTAAATTAAACAAAAATAAGAGCCAATTTTAAAATTGCAAGCAAATTTTTCAGCTTAAGGTCATCCATAACCATAAATTTGCACTTAGATAATCAGCTACGTGCCATTTCTGCTGCGTACATACCATATTGGGCTCACAATAGTACAATTCTGAACCAATTTTGTGTGTATACTAGCTTTTCTCAGCCAACGCCTGTCTATATTAGCCAAACATTAGTCAAATAAAGAAATTCTATGAATCTGATATATTGGTAACCATTGCTGGCTCATCATCTCTATGAAACAGAATGACTCCAAATTGACTAGCAACTGTACCGTCCTTTCTGTGAATTTTGCAACTGGTGACTCGCTATGCTTTCCGTTGTACATGGTTTTACCTATGAATAGTGAGCAATTATACACCTAGTCTCGTAAACACTGAATGCATTATATGATATTATGTACATAATCTTGTCAATGTAGGTGAATACAGACTTGCCAATCTTAGCAGCAAACAGTTTGATAATGTCAGCTATTAGTTGATTTACATCTCCTATCCAATCCTTAACCATAGCAGTAGCTTGCTATTAACACCCAATAATATTGGTTAATACTGTTTGGCTACTCGAGTATCTATTGTTGGAGGCATAACCAGATTGATGAATACTCATTGACAGTTAAAGTTAACCTGATGTACCTGTGTTAAATCCAGGCTATTTACTTTGTAGGGCAGAAGATTAATACAGATTGAAATCCTTTAAATCTCACGAAAATGCTATAAATAAACCAACATCTATTACCTTCATTTTCAGAGTTAAAGACTGATTTATATAGACTGCTTTTCATAAAGGTGACATTAAAAAAACAAAATTAAACCTACACACAGAAAGAACAACTGCAGTTTGTCTCTCCCAATTCTTCAAAGACAAAATCCAGCGTTTTCAAATTGAGACAGTATTACTCATGGAATATTTTAAGTAATTCATTTTGATAATCTGCAACAGGAATAACAATAAAATTCTTAGGTATGTTAGCAAATTTACCACCTGAAGTGATAGCAAATTGATTGCCTATGGAGATAGGTTTCATCCCAATTTTTCTTTCTCGATCACCTACTCATCATTTTGCTATGCATTGTTTTCAACTATCTAATAATATTACATAATTCATAGCAGATTCCATAAAAACAAATGAAAATAGGAGGATATATATGAATGACGAGGATGTTTTTGTTCCAATTTTCAATACTCAGCATGCACATCTGTTCTACTATTAATGACATCTAAGAATACATTATAAATGTATGTTCTAGCGTTCAAGTGTAAACAGAAGTTAGAGGAAATATTTTATGAATGGGAAAAGTTTAATTGGGATAATATTACTTTATTTAATGGTTAAAAGTAACAAGTTTTAAACACAGTGAATTATGATTTTATTTAATTATTTTTGCAGTTAATTGTTCTCATCATTTTCCTTTCCATTTACGTAAAATTTTCATTCAATATTAGCCATGAAAAATTAATTTTTAGCAAGAACTTTGTATTTTTAAAAAGATGTTTGTTTGCATAGTGAAGAGTATAATCAACTATGAAATAATCTGGTCGCATATCAGAAGAAAATCACCAAAAACATTGGGTACAACACAAACTACATGTACAATTTTTCTATACATACAGCTCACTGAAAATCACTACATTTTGGCATTCTAATGAGCCCAGTCAGATGATATATGTTTAAGTATAACTGAACCTTGAAACTACTGTTACCTCATTTTGTCATCAAGAACTAATCTATAGTACACTGCAAACATAAGACAGACAACACTATTGATAACTATACAAACTACTCTATATAAGTTACAAATTATTTCAACTCACTGTAATGAAATAAATTATTCACAAGACACCTACTGAGTATCTATGTAGGATTAAACAGGCAAACTATTATTTTAAGGTGCAAATAAAAAATCATTTATATGCTTGTTCTTATGTTAACTAAAATTTAAAATAAAATGATATTTCAGAATAGAACTATCTGAATAGAACCCCTATCTTAGATTTAAGGATATTTTTTCAGCAAGCTCTTATTAAGTTTATTTCTTGACCCTTCATAACTATTTTTTTCATCAGATTATTACTTAATTTCAGCAAGTATTTGCAAGCAATTCATAGCATGCAGCATATTTAATTAGTAAATAGCAGTATAAGCATTAATGTTTTCTACGTTATGCAATTTTATTCAAGCAATTAATTATTTGTTTGACTTATTGACTCAGGTTAACTAAATATTTCTTTTTAATGAGTTCATTTTGGGCAATGTCATGTATATTTTTCAGCGATTTATAACAATTTGCTTAATTGGCAGCATTCCATAACTTTCTACTTTAAGCAGAATACATCTTATCCATATATCAATCATTTTAAAAATGGTGACGATACTAGTAGTGAATTAATTTGAGAAAATATCCCAAGTTCCTGGTTATGTGTGCTTATTTAGATGACCTTTGTTAGTGTTTATTTCGATGTAATGACAAAAAATTTTGTTAGCTACATCTGAAATTAAGAGAAACATGACAAAGCATTAATAAACCAACACAGTGCAAAAATGCAAAGTCAGACAATGCTCCATTAGTAATGCACTTGTTACAGCAAAACTGAGTGATTTTTACCTCAGTCTAGTGGACCCCAGAAGATAACACATGAAATAAAGAAACAACAAAAAGGAAAAGGGTACATTAGAAAACACACAAATGACTGATGATTCAGTTTTATGTCTAGTTTTCATCAGGTCAAATAAGCTGTAACTTTGGAGTGGTATATTAAGTTAATACAGTGAAAAGTCAGCATTTTAAAAACTTGTGTGAAATTTCATTATGATGCTGAAATAAAAGAATGAATAGAAATAACTTAATCATTAGTTTACAGCTTGACCTGATGCGGGACAAAACGGAAATGTGATTGTCATAATCTATTGGTTGGAGGCACACTTTTAGTTATGGGCATCAGAACCTGTAAAATACAATGATAAAGAGATATCACACCCAAGACATGGAAACAGAATAGGATGTAGGTGGCTATGGTATTTTATATGATTTCAATACAACCGGGGTAACAAAACAATTTGTGATGATTTTGATAGAGTAAAGGGAGTATTTATTATCAAAACGAACAAGAAAAACTTTTGCTATAACCCAGACATTATTTGGCTACACAAGGAAAAACTACATCTATGTTTGTGGAAATGCAAAACACTATCAGATCAATAAAGGGAAAGCAATTAGGTGCCATTTTCTATATTTAAAACTGCTGTTCATACGTGTAATGCAAAATGGTGTAAAAAATGCCTAAATAGGCATAGGAAAAAAGGCTAAGATTACATTAAAATATATTTGAACAACAATTAATGCCTTTATAAATTGCTCTTTTCTTAGAACTGCTCACAGATGTTGCTCAAGAGTATTCACCAAATTGTCATTTTTTTATCTGTGACGATTTAAATGCCTTTAATTGTCATGCAGTTTCAAAACTTGGGAGAGCATTTTCTGATTACCTTCTATATGGCCAAACATGTATTCACTCAAATTTTAGCTAGGTGATTTTTGTTCTCTGGTTTCTGCCCTCAGATATGAATTATTTAGCAAATCATTTCCCCTGTTTAAAAATATCTGCAGCCACTTGATCAGAGATATTCCAGCAGGGGTAATGAAAAATATCAAACACAACTAGGCAGAACACAAACATTATTCACATATATTGTGCAACACTTAACAGAAATTGAAGATGGATGCCTACCATTCCAAAAAAACTGTTAAATGAGTTTAATTTATGAATCAGAATAAATAGAACAATGTTTTTAGCTTCCTTCCTTTTTTCCAAACCTTCTAATGAATACAATAATAGTCATAGTTTGTGTTTATGCCACAAAAATGAAGAAGTTGGTCCATTACATTTTCAAGTCTGACCATTCTGGTGACAGCTTTGTTTGTCTTAGTCAGCCTCTCTTTTATGATTACTCTCCATCATGCATTTTGATTACCTTACCTGAGTGCTAATTGTATAGCTTTAAACAAACATAATGGTATCAAACTAATAGGAGATACAGTATAGTGAATGTATGACACTACAAACACTTGAGTATTTGAATGAATACAAACTGATAGTTAGCCTAACAAATTAATTTTATTGAACTATACGGGAGTAGACTGCTTTCTTCTAAAGGAAATTATTTTAGCTCACTCCTTGAACTACTAATTAAAGGGAAAGGGAAATGAACTGGAATAATTTTATTTATAATGCATAAATATACAACGGAAACCAACGATATGTATTTCAATTACCAGTTAGACCAGAGGTTGTCGAATATATTTTTGAATACACATCCACGGGATGCTTACATTTTGGTGGGCAAATGTCCTCAATCAGAACTATCCACATTAAATATTGTTTGCTTGTCTTTCATGAGGTAGGTTACTAGTTTCTGAAGTAAGAACCTTTCAAAATGCTATTTAGAGGACATTAGCCTAAATGCAGTGAGTTGGTTTCCGTTGAGGAATTAGTTTCCAGGAGAAACTGCTATATCTGTGTCTAATTTTGGATTCTGTACTTTGGTTGGAGTTCCCAAATGAAAACACTTAGGAATATTGTGACTGAAATGTTATCCATTGTAAATGCCTAGAGTAGCAACCTAATTATTTTTGCGTAACTTCATGTGTGGCATCAAACATTATAACATCCATATTTAATTTCAACAATGTTAACACATTCAGTTGTGATGAGTTAAACATTGAGATTATGCCAGTGCTTGGGAGGGGGGCATTTTTGTATATTTTAAAAATTTTTATAGAAATGACATAAATAATTATAAAAGTTATGTATGCATACACTGAAAAACCATATCTTGCATACAAGAAGAAAGGGATTGGGAGTTTATAATCATGACATATTTATTTTATTGTCCAAAACACTAAATTTACCAAGATAAAATACAATTGCAGAAGCATGATCTTGTGAAAAGAAGAATGGATTCTTAGGCTCAATAATTCAATTTTGAATTACATGAATCAAAACACCCTACGGTCATGTAGCCTTGGCTCCGGACAGAGTAAAATACCCTCTTGAGGAAAACAAAATTAATAATGTTTCACCAATGCATTTCTTATTTGAACTAGAAAGCCATTAAAATGCCCTGAATAACAGCCAATTGTATGTTATACCGTAGCACTCAACTCTTAAGCATTTTCCTTACTTCACAACTCACCAATTCTCTCCAATTCCACTCCATCCCTTCTCTCATGCCCCTACATCAGTGTAATCAACTAATTAATTGTAAACACTGCTCCTAATTCTAAGTAGGGAAATGCACCAAAGCCCTCAGCATCTGCATCAACAATCACTGTGCCTCCTGCAACCCTTCTTCCACATCAGCCCCTCTACCAGTTCCCAAATATATTTCCCTTTATGTGCCCCCTTTAAACTGTTACAGGGCATCAATTATTGCCTCCCTCCCTCTCTCAGAGAAACTGTTACAGCTCAACACCCACAAACTCAGCATGCATTTGGCTCCTATGAGGATGCTTGGGCCCGGGCCTGAACCTTGCCTCTCTCCCCCTCCCCAAAAACCCCTTCTGCCCTACTCCTGCTCTCCCCTCCTACCCATCACCAATACTCTTTTTCATAAGTGTTTTTCCTTCCATTGAAAAAGGTGACTGTACCACCAAAATATATATGCATAAAAAATACACTGAACCATATCTTTTTTGCATATTTTAGTGGTTTATGTCATTATCAAACCTTTGACCAACAACATCAGGTTTAATTTTGCAAACATTTTTTGTAAAGACAAGGGAAATATGTAATCAAAAGGATATACAGGCTGGTATAATGATTAATTAAGATAATCCTTATACTTTACATGATGAAAAACAAGGAGGATTTCAGAATCCTGGTGTATACTTTAATTTATCTTGTATAATGAGCTTAAACACATGATGGTCAGAGTCAAGTGGTATTCAACTATATAATCAATACTGAATAAATCAATACTTACATATCCTTCTGGATGAAGTTTCACCAAAAATCGCTTTCTCTTAAAACTAATTTTTCTTATTTTAGCCCATGAAAAAGTGTTGATTTTGGTGAAGTTCTGGAACACTACAATCCCCATGTGTGCAACTGCTAAATTTAGAGGAACACCTTCATGATCCTGTTGAAAGGAATGAAATAACTAATAAGTTTTTTGGTCATTTATTAAAAAATAGAGAATCATAAGATCATAATCATAAGATTTTTTTTGAGAAATTGTTTCAGGAATGACTTTGTAGAACTGCTTCATGATTTAAAATAACTCAAAAACTGCAGAATCACCAAAGATTGAGTTATTTTAAATCATAAGAATATTGATTGTAAAACTTCAATTTAGCTAGAATAGAACACCTAAGGGTATTTTTTTAAGTGATGCAGTGCTTTAAAATTGATCAAGGATATTTTATGTACCACATTCTGGATCATTAGGTAGTTGGGACAAGTGATTCAAATTAGACAAAGGTGTAATGAAGGAATAAAGAAAAGCTTTAAAGTTAAGAAACCTTTTCCTATAGAAATTCATATAATGGGCATTTCACTGTATTCTATTTCCTGACATAAACTCAGTTAAAAACATCAAAAACATGAAATGAGGCCATGAAGTTTACTTAATAATGATGATTTAAAATTTCTTTCTGGTTAGTAAAACTTCCAAAAGAATAGTTATTTATTGAGAATTGTATTAAATGTTTATAATGTAAAACCATTTTACTGTCATCCCTCCCCTTATAATTTATTTCCATTGTTCCATTGTAGTTAACAGCAATAGTTAACAGCCATGTGGTTAACAGCAACAGCACATTCCCTTCAAAATTTTAATATCACTATTAAATCCACTTTCCTGATACAAAAGCACCTACCTATCACACAAATGCATTTTCAGTTAAAGACAGCTAGAATGGAAAACTTAAAGTATTGAGTACATTTTTTCAGGGTTCTTAGTGGTGAATAATTGCATAATTAAATTAAAAATAACTTAATAATACAGTGAAACCAAGGATTTTTCATGCCCTCAAAACATCAATACTATGAAGCGTCTACCCCAATTTTAAGGCTTAAAGTATCTAAAAATGAATAAATAATTTTCTACTAATTGTTGATAAAGCAAATGCTAACAGTTTTGCGCATTAATTAGTCACATAATTTTGATTGAATTATTACCTTAGCAGGATGCATCTTCATCCCATACAGCTCACATCTTCTAGCCGTTTCTAATAAATTGAGGTCTGCTTCAGCAGGTGACTGTCCCCTAAAATTAGAGAAAACTATTCTGAACAGCTGCATAAACATAAATATCCCATTCGCACATGATGTGTCTTCATAGATAGCATGGTAATTTCAACACCATTATCTCAGTCATTAAAGTGGAAACTTACTTTTGACCTCTAGCAAGAACAAATTATTGCAGAACATTTCATGTGAGTAACTAATAATGTTTGTCTACTGAAAGCTTGGAATGTCCTCTACCAGATGATATCATCATCTTTTCAAATATTCATCATTCCTGAATATACATACATATACCCCCCGTGCATGTATCCAAATTCATTCTGAAGACTTTCCGTTTATGAAGATACCTAGGATCTTCTCCTTACACCAGTATTATTTATAGAAACTGATAGCATTATAACCCCAAAAGAGGTTTCTTCTCATTATGAGTAGAAATATACATAATAATATTAATAATTAGTTTAGATCTCCAATTAATTTAGGTGAAATTTCATTATAGATTATAGAAACAAAAGAGCTCTTGGCAATTTTCCACACACAAACAAAAAAGTGGAAACTGACTAGGATGTGCTTTGTTTCTATAATATGGAATGATTCCAAAAATTTAAGCCTGATTCACTCAGTTATATTTCATTACAACATATAATAGCATAATTTCAAAACATTTTAGTTTGATGGATTCAAACATACTTGGTGGAACTAACTCCTCATTTTAAGTAAAAATTAGCATTTCAGTGATAGTAAGTATTGAAGTATACGTTGGTCTCTAAAAGTCTTGAAGGGGACCATGAAAATAAATTTTATTTATGATGAACATGAACACATTATTATTATTATTGTCAAAATCCACATGTGCAGATAGACAATGTCAGGTGGCACACAAGTCCCAAGTAATCACAAAAGATAAAAGATAAAATCAAACAGTAAAACAAAGTGACCTTAAAGGAAACTTCGAAACACAAATCTCTTTCACAAAACCAGAAAATCCCCATCTCATTAACATCAATCAATCAGCAAGAAAAAAAAGATAATTTAAAAAGAAATTAAGCTGCTACATATAATTTTACACCACATATCAATAAAATGGTTTGAGGCATCACTTTGTGGAAGCGATCCATTTTGGAAAAGAAATACTTAGTTATTCCACGTATACGTGGAATCACTAAGTATTTCTTTTCCAAAACCACATATCAATAAAATTATTTCATAAATTCCTTACATCTTTTCTTAAAAGTATGCACTCTGCTAGGAAAGGGCTCGAATAGTTTTGCAGGTAAGGTGTTCCAATCAACAAGTTAAATAAAAAAGAAAGTTTTTTTAATTCATTTTTTGTGCCCAGCATTTTACCTTGAATTTATAAATATGATCAAATGTATACTTGCAGGAAGTTATAGATCAAGGGAAAATAGATCCCCTATTATGGTCTATGATGGTAAAAGTAGGTTCAAAACAACCCACTGAGGGAATGTACAAGTGTGTACATAGCAGTGAAAGGGTTAATCAGAAGTTCCTCAGCAATCAGTTTAATATTCTATTTCATTTCAGGAGTCAGCAAGACCCATTGTGCCTACAGTTTTTTGTAGCCTAGCATAGTATGAATAACTCAGATGGATTTGCCCAAGCAAAATTTTCATGTCTCTTATCGATCCATTAATTGGTTTAAATCAGTTTGTCCATGTGTGCTTGTTAGTGTGCACTCATTGCCATATTGAAATGTCCTCTGTAAAGGCCTGGCCATGCAGGCTCATCATGGCTAGATTGTCACCTTTCGGACTCCTTGCCTAGCTCCAGACTATGCTCACATCCAAACAAGCATCACTCATTCTTTGATGAATATCCAGCAAGCTCACAACCCTCTCTCTTCCTTGAGGAATTCAGGCAGATCAAGTTGCTTCAACTGAACTTCAATGTATGCCACCATTTTTCCTTTCTATTCTAAGCATGCATGATTTTGAAGGAAAATGCCACAAATTTATGGATTGCTTTGCTTCATAAATTGGATTATGGATACTGGCACTGTATATCTTGAGGGGTGGTGGTGTTGCCAGAGTGATGGAGCAGGAGGCAGAACTTGCCAAAATTCTGCGGTAAGAAATAGACTTACGCGTGTTTCTTGTGATTTTCCATTATCCGCCTTTCCAGTTCTGCATCTTGATGGGGCACAAATTTATAGGTTGAGAGGTATGTGTGATCAGGATAGTCTTCCACAACGTAATCTCCACATTCAGCTGAAAGTAAAAAAAATGAAAAATAAGTCATGGAAAACAACTGACTTCGGAGTAAAATTTTCTTCAAAAAAATGTTTTTGATAGTATGTAATTAAATAAAGGCATAATAATGAAAATTAAACGGCAAAATTCACTGCTATGACGACCAGCAAATGCCAGATCAATTCTAACAACAGCTTGACTTGACACATTTGGATCTACATTTCATCTGCCCAAACAGAGTATCATAAGTTCATATTTGCTGAGCACATTGTACTGTTTCTCCTACATAGACTTATCAAACAGCATAGAATGATAATACATTTTAGTTTCTTTAAGAACCAGCTGAATGTAATGATGAAGGTGGTCAATTTGATGAGATATAAGTGCAAACAAATTTACCAAGTCAAGCACTTCTGGGCTCCCTGGATAAAACAGCATAATATCTCAGAAAATAATGTCTATTAATATAAAAAAGAACACTGATAATATAATGGACTTTACAAAATTTTAAAGGATACCTACAAATTCAGTCACTTGTTAAGACTGCATTTAAATAGAAATAATTCTTACCAATGGCCACTTTGGCTACAGTAAGGGTAGGAGTATGAGAGGAACTAGTCCATTATGAAGGTCACAGAAAAAAAGTTTAATAAGGGATAACATGATTTATAGCCTTCGTAGATTTAAAACAGACTTCACAGATAAAATAAAGAACTTCGTATACAAGGAAAGAAGTAGCAGATATAAGAAGCAGTATAAAACAATTAGAGGTGGCCATTTAATAGGGTTTAAGATGGCTCTCTTTAACAAGTATTCATCAATGAACAATTCAACAAAACTCTATACAAGCTGAGGGAGAAACAAGAGCAGAGTGGTGTTAAAATACAGGGAGATAGAATGCCTAGACTTTGATTGGCTTATGATATTACAATACTGGCAGAAAAGAAAGAGATTCAGAAACTTTATCAGGGAATGGATAACATACTTGGGACCAAACAAAATAAAATCGGTGTAGTAAAAACAAAAGTTCTAATTGCTAGCAGGCATGGCATGCAAGCTCATGTAACTCAAGGACCTTAAAATTGTTGTAGTATTACACATTTAGGAAGAAAATTACGCCTGATAAAATACTGGGTGTAATAATGGTGTAGTAAAAAAATGGGGAATACAATTAACCAAGCAAAGAAGAAAGCCTTTAACAAGATAGGAAAGCACTGCATATTCAGTAATGTTAACTTGAAGCTAAAGTTTATGAGTAGAGTCATGAGTGAGGTATGGAACCTGGACACCTTATAAGTTATTGAAAGGAAGAGTCAAAAGCCTTTAGGCTGTGGCACAAACCATTACATTAAAGATGCCCTGGAAAGATATGGAAACCAATAAAAGGATCTTGAAAAGGATGAGGGAAACCACTCAGCTTGTTTAATCACATGAACAAGGGGAGAAATATCTGGATTGGGCATAACCTTTAGCATAATAATTTTCTAACCTACATCATTGAAGGTTTTACTGAGAGAAGGAATTGTAGTGGCCAGCTTCAGTTGGAATAGACTGGACAAATGATGAAAGGGCTCAATCCCCAATCATGCATGAAGAGGTTGGTACAAAAGCATGACAGCTGGATATCTGTTACCAGCTAATTTTGAAGTGACAAATAAAGGGAAAAAAATATCTGTAAAAAATGTGTAGCAAATTTTGTGAGTTATGTTAATACTACCTGGTTAAAAAATTGACCTTTACCCTAACAAGTACAAGCCAATAGTTAAAAATAATGTATGTAGTTAGTAAAAAAAAACCAGTAATGTAGATGAAGAGTATATGTACCGTCAATAAACAAAAGCAGGGAAATGCAATCAGTTTTAGACTTTATTGCCCAACCCCATGAGTGCTTATCACAACATCTCACCTTGAACAATGTAGGAAGCCATGAGTGCTGCTGTGTTATCATTGCAAAGAATAAGGCCCTGTGCAAGGTCACGTTTCACTTGTAAGCAGAATAAATATCTAGTGAATTCCTCTTCCAGCTGAGCAGGATCTGGGGTGTAGAATTTCACACAAAACCTCAGGAGGCATTCTGGTAAGGTAAGACCCACTTGTCGACTGACTGGCTTCTCAAGATCCAACCAATACTGAAAATAAAGCAATGGAGGACAATCAATAAACTGAGTTACATGAGTGAAACAAAATGCAATGTAGACTTGTCGATCAATCCAATTTCCATAACCATGATGGGAAAAATTTTATTTAATTAACTGATGTTCAACCATCGATTTTTTACTTAAATGAGTCATGCTCATCATTGTGATAAGTGTTGTCCATCACAGTGAAAGAGGGAAGATGGTTAGATATTTCAGGAAATTCAGTGTTATCTTTTGATGCCTTTTAGCTAGTGCCAAAAGCAATGAGTAATGGCCAATGAAATCATTATGACAGCAAAATATATAATAAATGGTATTTCCTCAAAACATTCTCTGACAACTACATTAGCAACATAAAAACAAAAATGTGCTATTGAGCTCTAAAAAAGGAACTTCCTCACACACATGAGTATTTACAAAATATCTAGAAACTAAATATTGGAGCAGGAACACACAAAAAGATCAAAATAAAATTAAATGGGAAATTAAGCCACTCACAGGCCACTTAGGATAAATACAATGTCAGCTTGAAGTGAGGGCAGCATAGGCATGGGAAGATGAGGGGAAGAAGAGGGCTAGGGGTGTTTGGTTTTGCCAATCCAAGGCTTTGAACCCTTCTGAAAGGGGAGCAAGATGAGAGGGAGTGATGAAATTTGAAAAGAAAAAATGCTGTGGTGATGGTGTAAGTACGTGGAAGGGGATGGGTCAGAGGCGGAGGAGAAGTGTGGTTAGAAAAGGGATGAAGGAGATAAAGGCTGTAATAGCAGAACAAGCATGGTTGACTAAAGATGGACTGAAGTGATATGATAGGAAAGGAATGGGGAATGAATGAGAGACATGAACCATTGTACAAAGCTGGGCAATGAGGAATGTATGTAGAATTGAATTTGAAATATTTAGGCCTGGGGTGATGACTGTTATTAAGGGCCAGACTTGTATATATGTACCTGACAGATGGAGGCATTATCGAGTGTTAAATTGGCAAGTAAAGTATTTTTCAAATTTAAATCTGTGCCTGTGCTGGAAGGATAGAGGAAATGAAACTAGAGGAAGAAAAATGTTTATTTGTGTAATGATTTAATGGCATGGGGCAATTGCTTATGTAAAGTGTGGGAGAACAACTAAATTTTAGAAGGTTCATTCTGTTAAGTACACTGCAAGAGTCTTGATTGTCTTGAAACACTGCTAGAGTCTTGATTGATGGTGCACTGCAAGAGTCTTGATTGATTTGAAAACAATGTTCTCCCTGATGAGTCTCCAATGAGTCTCCCTGTGCTCGACCTAAGCTGGGGATGGGAAAAATTATTAGGCAAGTTTTTCATAATATCCTGAGGCATATTAGTTGGGCATTGATCAAAGGGTCTGTCAATGTTTTGAGTGATGTATGGATTGGATTTGGGAAGGGCAACTAAGTTGTGGGGAAATCTGCTTATGAATTAATAGAAGCTTTCAAAGTATGTCAGAAATACCTCTCAAATGTGGAATAATTCTGTTAGGGCAGCAGTCAATATATGTACCATCAATCACAGTCTAGAGGTTAATAATGGTATCCTAGTAGCATGGGCAAAGTTGATGAATGGTGGAGAAGTAGATTTTTTTACAGGAGGGTACGAAATTGATATCCTTGTGAGGAATGCATGAAGTTTTTTGATGTTACCATTTACTTTTCCTTTTGTGCAAGCAAATCTGATGGTCTTGAATGCATAGTGACTATGTACAAGACATATACGAGATTACTTACCCTTGTTCCACCAATTTCTTGATATTCCAGCCCAAAATAGTCTGCCTCTAAGAGATTAAGCTGTTTGCAGACCTGGTCAAAGAGTACTCGACCCACAGCTTTTGCCTATTTAACAGAAAAAGAGGTATCAAATATTTACTTTCACTATATTCTATTTTATAAGTACTTCTTTCTATTGTATATTTTAATGTAGGCATATGAAAGTGAAAATATGAATCCAAGGCAATAATGAAGTGAGTAATATTGCATCTTATTTATTTAATACTATTTCATCTCGTTGTTTTAAAATAGTAAAATATCAGATATATCATACAAAAACAAAAAAATGTATCCATACATTTTGAGAAATGGTTATAGTAAAATTATCACCAGTCATGCCTTAATGAAAAACATTCACTTAGGTCATTAAAAAAAAATTCTTGATTAAAAAAGATTTAAACCTAAATTTAAACATCTGATATGAGTTGGTATCTTTTAAGCCTCCAGGTAAATGATTATAAATTTTAATTCCAGCAAAAAGGGGCCCTTTTTGAAAAAATAAAGTGGAATACTGTATTACATGCATCTTCTTTCTTTTCTTATAGAATAACCATAGATACTCTCATTTTTTAAAATAGAAATGTAAAATAAAACATGTTTTCTCAAAAAAAGAAAATAAATGTACAAACATGTTAGGGGTAAGATTTTCAAGAAAATAAATGTACAAACATGTAAGGGGTAAGATTTTCAAGATTTATAACAAGAAGTCTACATGATTCTCTTTTTGGAATTTTAGCCTTATATCTAATAACTCTATTTTGCATGGTGAATAATTTGTTAACACCTGTAACAGAGCCCCAAAAAATATTTCCATGGCACACTCAAGATTGAAAATTACCAAAGTAAGCTGTTTTTAAAACTGCTTCATCTGCAACCTTATCTCGGTGTCTTAGGGGATAGAAAATTCTGGTAAGTTTATTGAGCAAATAATTTTAGTACGGCTTCCATAGTACCAATTATCAATAGTGATAAGAGGTGATAAGAACTACATTGCAAGAAATTCATTCAAATAAATTTTATTTGGCACGACATGGAACAGTTTTGTCAAAAGGGGATTGCAAATAATAGTAAGCAGTAGCCAACAGTACTACATATATCTAGCAGTATTAAGTATGTGAACCATCCCCTATGTTACAGTTAAACGTTGATTTATTATGAAAAGGGTTTCCAAACGAAATTTATAACACATAAGGAGGCAAAGTGAAACTATTTTATGAATTGATGGATAATTGCCGTTTTCTTTCAATGAGAAGGAGTGTAACCGTTGAACCAACAACAAAAAAAACACAGCTTGGAGTGGGCAATGCAGTATGCAGTATTTTTACCTGGACTTGGAACATGGTGACGGAGTCGTCGAGCATTTGGACCCTAACGGCCATCATTTTGCCGCCCTTCTTGGGAGTTCCAGGGGAGGGGGGCGTGGCTCGGGAACCGCCTCCCCCGCCCCCGTCTCCGACCCCGCCCCCGGCGCAGCCTCCCCCCACCAGCTCCGATGTCATTCTGAACGGCCGATCGCCGGGACCGTCTCAGTTGTCACGCCTACCTGAGGAACAGAGGAGAGAGAGAGCGACCGTGAAATATGTACCATGCACTTCTTAAGAGGGTTTTAACATAACTCACACCGCCAATTACGACAAAACATGCTCTTGGAGTGACGATTGAGAAGCAGGAGAGGTGCCTAAAAGTAAGCACACACAACGGCACAAAATTTTAAAGATATGATTGGTAAATCCCAAAAATATTCGAGATACTATATTACTGCGAGATTTCTGGAGCTAACATCGGGATGCAAATACTTGGCTATTTTTTCCGTTAATCTCGATAGAGACGTCTTACGTATTACACTAAGAAAATCCGCATCAATACTTATTTTACGTCGTATTTGAAACTACACAATCATTACATTAAGTCCATAGGTATCCTTGTGGGACCTTTATAATACGCCTTATGTAAATACAATTGTGTACCAAGCTGAAATTTTGCCTGATATATTTTTTCAACCATAAATCATATCTTTTTGCGACTGAACCGACAAGCGTACAAAAATTAAGACAAAATCATAAAAACAATTTTGAAGGGGGTAAGAAGGCGGGCGAGTGGTTTTCTAGCCAAAAATTCCTTCAACAAAAATTAGTGAACGACTAGCGTCTCCTTCCAGGATTTCCGTATAGGCGCATTTTACAGACTAAATCGTTTGCCGAACAACAGCAAATACTACCGTCAGTTCCAGCCGCATTGCAACAATACGCATACTAGATAAGGTAGCGGTGCCGCATGGGTATTTTAGAACTGCGTTTGTGGAAATAAAAGTAGGAAGGTTTTTCCGACAAGTTTATTAAACGTATTTACAAATTAATTGCCTCATTATACGGAAGAGGCCGACCCTAGGGGAGCATGAAGCAGAGAGCTTAAGTTTCCAGGGAGAGAGGCTCGTAACCCATGGTCTCCTCCAATGTGGTTCGGTGCTTATATTTCGTTTGAAGGATTTGAAGGGGGGGGGGGTGTCGGGGTTCTCACATCAAGGGAGTGAGACGAGTTATGACGATGGGTAAGATTCGGTTTGGTGACGCTACTTTTCGCGGAGTTGATATCGTCTTGATTAGGTGTCAACGCAAGGGACCAGGGAAACATATATTACAAAAGGGGACCGACGGTGAAGAATTCCAAAGAGAAGGAGATGGAAAAAGATAGAAACGGGAAGTGAGACGGAATCACGTAGTGGAAGGCAATGGAGATGGATGTACACAGTCGGGATCGCGGTGAACCAAACGGCGGGCCTACGCTTTCGAAATCGAAGCGCTATATGGATAACGGTATTAGGGAAACGATATGTAGAATGGGATGTTAGGTATTCTCCAGGCTTCCAAGTATAAGGATGAAAGGCGTTGGAGGGAGCAAAATAGGTATTTAGAAATGCTGTCACAAAAATGTGTACTTTATTATTCCCAGCCATTCCTATTACGATAAGCAGGGAAGTCGGGAACTATGTGGCTGAAGAAATTCAACAACGACGGGTGTCTTTGAAAATCTTAATTACTGGGTTTGAATTCGTGGATGACGATACAGAAACAATGAACGAATTGCCGTTAGAACGAATAGGTCTTTCCACTAGAGAATATGATTAGGTTACACGTAGTTAATATTCTATTAGGATATAAAACCACCGCACACTATGGCACATTGAATTCCGAGAAATCTTCAAGACCTAAGTGCTGTCGTACCGCATTATTTGTTTAGTAACCAATTGAATCACAGGAAAAAATGCCATTTTGTACTCACGAATTAACTTCACTACGTTTAAATTTCTCGCAGTTGTTCTCTCCAAACCTTGTACAAAAAATATTCGAGATTCTATATTACTGACATTTTGGTGCAAAAGAAGTGGTGCTTACTATATTGGGGTGCGGGGTTAGAATACACAAAAATTCGAACTCCGGAGAACAAAATCCCGCATACAGAGCACGTAACCGTATTTGCTTAGTATGCAGATCAGAGTAGCCTGACCTGGTGTGTTTGTCCATCACTTGAAGGCCCACGCTGATTTCTTGAGCAGGGTTCTCGCGGAAGTATTCCGGAAAAAACCGAGTGTCATCGAAGCGTACTGTGGAGGGGACAAATGGGTGGTTCCCGGCGGGCCATGCTACGCGTTTCAAGTTATATTTTATACGGTTCTAAGTAATTGTTTAAAATGACCAAGAACCTAAAAATCGATTACATTTTATTTTTTTTAAACTGCTACAGTTCAATTCTGTGTTCACCCTTCTCCGCCCAACCCCCAAAATTCAACCCTGGACCCGCTTCAGTAAAGGGGCCGGATGAATTGTTTTCATTTCCCCATGGAGATAAGACATATAAACTATGACGTTCATTATAACCAGTAGTCCATTGGGTCAGGATTGTTTTTTGATGGGACCTGAGACAATACACTACTGCACTTCTAAGTTATGACTTAGAATTCCTCAGATATATCCGTAAACCCAATATTAAATATTACAATAACTCTTTAGCTCTGCAAACTTTCTGCCTACCTTAATCCCACCCAAATATAAAATATTATGAGAAAGAAAAAACTCTGAATGAGAGGTTCTTAGTGAAAAATAACTATGGAAGCTCTATCCTAGGTTATCTCATCCTGCTTCTCATTTGCCGAGGCCGACTAAGTATTTTATTTCCTATTCGCATTCCCGTCGGAAAGGACGACATGGTTATCTCCTTGGTTCCCCACGAGCACTCGAGAGCCGGATGGCCGCAGGGCGGGCCAAGTTAGAGAACTTCTGCTTGGAAGGATAAAAGGGTTCTCCCGAATATCGATCGCATCCCCGCGATCGCAGCCACCGGCTCTCGCACCATGCGGCTCCGTAATCAAATCTTTTCGGCTTTGCCTTCAAACCTTTGACCGAAACCTACCACGGTATCCCCTTAACGGACCTCTCTGGCAAGGGACCGGATGGCCTGGATACCTTTCAAATAAAGAAGGGCCGTTTCCCCGCTACAGAGGGGAGAAGACTTCTTTTCCGTAGCGTATTGCTGAACGGAGCCGTTTCCACCCCAAGAGGAGAGATATTTTTTCCGAACTGAGCCGGACCGATCCAAAACCGAAGCAATATTCGAATGACGCGGGCGTGATAACATTTTACAATTTACCAAATTTTCCATTTACCATTACCAACAATTTTCCGTTTATAATACTACTTGAACAATATATAATCGTGTATCGACCTGGAAGACACAAGCAGGACATTTCAAATCGATTATTGATTCCCAATCACCGACAACGAAATGCTACGTTGAGCCGTCAAGCATTACGACATACCACTTCGCGATCTGAATAGGGCGATCTGAGAAGGGGATGAAAGAGTAGAACCTCGAAATAAACAAGATTAGAACTAAGGTAATGAGTCAGAAGTCGATGGAGGGAAGAAAATATCCAAGCGAGACTTGGAAAAATACTCTGGAACAACTGAACGGGATTTGCTAATAAGGCAGCAAGAACAATGGACTTAGTAGGCAGAATATGAATGACCGAGAAGGCTTTCTATCAGAAAAGAACAACTAACGCCAAATAGTGCTATCATAAACATAAGCATTAATATAAACTTATACATGGCGTCTCCTTCCTCACGAATGTGAGACATGGACGTTAGAAGCAAAGAAAAGACTGGAGGGGATGGAAATGAGGCACTAGAGAAGGATGATGAAAATAAAACGGAGAGGCAGAGCAAACAAAGGCAGAAGTACTTCGAACAGTGGGTGAAGAAAGAAGCCTATGGAGGGTACTTACGAGAAGAAGAGTGATACCAGTTGGACACAATCTAAAACACGATGCTTTACTGAAGACCATTATTCAAGAAAACATAACAGGGGAATGTCCCATGATGAACTGCGGGAGGCAAGTAATGGGAAATGTTGGTTCTAGGAGCTTTGAGCGAATGACGAGATTGATTGATAGGGAACAGGGTATTTAGGAGAGCTGCCACAAAACAATCTTCGGATAGTGAAAATGAAAAACTTTGTAAGTTCCACGACAAAGTTTTTGTTTTTCACAATCCATCATGAAGTTTCATTAAGTTGAGCCGAGTACCGTACTCGGTTGAGCTGAGTACCGTACTCCGATATAATCTGAAATGATGGACCACCACAGCAATTGATCCCATAGTTGGTTGGTTTGATAGACTAGAGTAAAGAGAGCTCAGCTCTCAGCGTGTGAAATTTACTCATCACGGTAAGGAGTTAAGCTCCTTTCCCTATGCCTAGTACGGTTTACCAGAAAAAATGGCACCCGAAAAATAACACAGCTTAAGATTCCCCTGGGGGCGAGAGTCATCAGATGCGTCACACGGTCTTAAAACCATCCCGAAATGTCGAGATATCTACAACTGTTTTCATAGATACAACTCAGGCTCCAGATGAATACAGGAACTGATTAATCATAGATTGAATTTTATCGAATTGAAAACAGAATTGTAAGGATGATCATGTCAACAAATTGATAACAATAGCTAACATAGGTTATTGTGGTGGTAAGAAAGCCGAGAGAGGCTCCAAAAATCTTCCAGCATTGAATGAATTATCATCTAATAATAACAAAATTAGAAATTTATGAAGCAAGTAGCAATTTATTATTATTACAAGTATTCCACCGGCTCAGGGTAGGTGGGACCCTGGCATTACACACGACTGTAATCCTAAGCCCCTAACTAACACAACACAAAATATCCTAAAAGCCCATATTATAACAGTTCATTCTTCAGCTTTGCATACTTTCTACGAAGGAACTAAATACAAATTGCGCTATTTACTACTAGTTAAACTCTGACGACTAACTTAAAAAAATCAAACTCTAACTGATGACATCTATGATGGCAACCACCCAAATCAAACACCGACTTCAGCCGTAGTCAATAATTAATCTGGAAGGTGTAGGCATGATGATAAAGGTCCATCTTTCAAGCGGATTCCTACACGAGTTAAATCCAGAGAGTATTCGCCGATTAACATAGAAGTTATGATGTTCAAATTCAAACATAATGAGAAGACCCGAGGAGTTACAATTTTGCCGTCGAACCGGAGCCCGGCCGCTCGCCTCCACCTTGAGACCCTCTCCTTCCGCTGAAGTGACCGCCCCGCGAGTTCGTTCCCCTTCGGGCGACGACGAAGATTGGGAGCAATTATGGGGGGCCGATGACGCGGATCCTCAAGAGGACGGGAGGAGCCGATCCTTTTGCGGAGCAGAAGGGCCGAAGGGTTTTACACCCCCCTCTCTTTCCTCGGCTTAGAAGGGCGCTTTAGAAATGGGGGTGCGAGGGGGAGCGATGGATCGAGGTTCGGCGAGGAGGGGAAGGATGTTTGTGTGGGCCGAGTAGACGGTCTCCGAAAACTAAAGGGGAACAGAGGAGGATGCGAGGAAAGGAGAGAACAAGAGAGGCAGCGGGGGAGAGACGTGGGAAGTACACGAGAGCAGCGACGAAAGGAGAAATTACTCTCGGAGGCAGTCGTATTTTTTGAGAGTGCGCAGTCTGTCTGAAACAAATATTGACCTACTTCGTGGAGGAATATGTTGGGAATATTTGGTGGATCATCACAATATTAAATTTTACTGCTTATTACCACTCATTAAACGGGAATTCTGGTTTTTAGGTGCTCCGTAGTCTAGGCTTCTATGAGAAATACGTAACTGATTCAAGGACAACAAAAACCAGCGTGGCACAAATGCCGGAGTCTCCGTATTGCCATTTCTCTAGTGCGATCACTGAAGTACGGTAGTGTTGTAGGCACTGGGAGGACATAGGGTTGTAGAGTTGTCTTTGCAAACCCAAAAGAATTTTTTTCCAAAGAACCTATGGAACTTACTGAGGCAGTAAAAATATTGATCTAAATGTTTTGGGGATATTTTAGTTAAGAGTCCATCTCACTGCATGGAGAGAAAACTTTTTATGGCGCCAATCCCAATAAATCTCCACGATACCTACCAGTAGCTGCTCTGCCACTTAAGCTAGCAGTCGATGGTTTAGCAGCTGAGTTAAAGTGCAGATAGTCATTGCAAGATTAGATTTTCATGTTGAATTTCAGTTAGACAACTTAATAGAGTTACTGGGGAAACTATAAAGACAAACTCAAACCGGAGTCGAGCCATTTCGTTTTTGAAGATGCCAGTTACACGTAAATTCGTAACTGCTAACTTAAAGAAATGTGCCAATTATTGGATATCGCTGAACTTCACACCTGGTTTCAAGTCATAAAACTTAATGACACATTAAGAGGAAGTCTCGGAAATTATAGTTTCCAGAATTAACCATGCATGCCATGGATATATTCCAAAAAAACTTTCCTTTGAAGAAAGGGCTAGCAATTTTTGATCGAATTGTATCATATATTTTTATACATGTTCATTCGCATGCAACTACGCATAGCCCAATCCCAAAGACGTGGTTCTGTCGCCTCCATTAGAGTAAACGGTTCACCAAAATCTGCATCCCACAGCCCGACTGATTACGCTTCTTGATTATTTAGAAAAGAGTCGTCTTCTAAATTGCACGATAACTCGTTACATTCTAGGGAAGAATCCGTGGATTGATTTATACGAAGTGTTTTACGTTTTTAAATGGTACACGGCAGATGATAAATTTCATCCGTGGACGCCTGGCCCTTACTCGAAGCGTTAGACCTTACGAGTCCCGAGGAATACTTTGGTATTATTCTTCCACGCGCCGTAGCGAAAATATTGAAAGCAGTCTGAAGAAAGAGGAGGACGAAAAAGACGTTTTCTCCTCGAGGGTATTGAGGAAGTTAGACGACGAGAAATGGCACTACGAGATGAACTCTTTGATTCGCTCGTATTCTTCGTGAAAACATTCAAAATTAAATTATGGAGTCTCGATTGACAGGAGACGTCGAATTAAAAAAAATATGTACGGGCGGAAAGTTCAAGAGGAAGAGACGCACTCGCGCGTGAAATGAATTGAGCGATCGAGAGACCTTTTCAATCACAGTGAATAGATTTTTCTCCACCATTCACCATGCGTCAGCGGTCTGTTTTTAAGGCTTATTAGAATAGTCATCGACCGGACGCCACGTTAAAAAAACCGGGAAGATCGATACAATGATGCATTCATAACTGAAACTAGAGCTGGGAAGGGACGGATATAATGATTGTTAATGACACCTACGAATTAATATTATTTCTGATCTGTTTAGAAATGGTATGCAATTCAGTAAGAGGGGGAATACAGGTCAAATTCTCACTTACGCGTGAAGCAAATAAGAAAGAAAATAAATATGCATATACATACATTCATGATGGAAGCTATCGTCACAAATACGAACTTCAAGAATTCCTCTGAGGGAAACTCATCAGAACACGTAACAGTAGAAATCAATGATTGATAATGAATATTAATTTTTCAAGTTCACATAAATAATACATAAACACATAATGTTACTTGTGCTTAAAGCTTTACGATGCCAATTACAGCGTCAAATGGCTTTCCAAACACTGCCTATCAGGCAAGTTAAAAATTTACCTTGAGTTCGTCATCACCGACGAAACCTTACTTATACTTAAAAAAAAGCTTGTATCAAATGCAGTTCGTTTAGGTTGACCGTAGGCGGGCATTTGGACTGCATGCTACTTGCGATCCATTAAAAAAAATCCCGGCTTGCTTTCAGCTGACTAACGCAGGAATAGATAGGGGCATGGGTAAAGTTCTCCTCTTCATTTGGTAGCGGTGGAAGTGCATAACTCAGTCGTGGTTATCCCTCGGATTTGGTTGATATTCGGTTTTACAGTCCTTCTCATAAGGTGGAGCCTGCCTCTAAACAAACCGTTCACGGAGATATTCACAATAACTTCACAGAGGACAATTTTATTAATCAACTTACAGTGCTAGACGAGATTATTTTTTCGATGGTCACAAGATATAATAATGTTAAGTCAGATAATAACGTTGAATAGAAGTGAATGAATTATGCGTAATCTTAATGTGTAATTGGTTTACTTTTTCAGAACGCGCAAGAGGAACATTTCGATTGAGAACATCCATGATGTTGCACGTTTCGTGTCGTGGTTTACGTAACCGGAACCGCAAGCGAAACGAGAATCGGGAACACCTAGGCTCGTCATGTAGCAGCTCCGGAAAGAATGTAAGTAGCCGTCTTCATAATTTTAATCCAAAAACCTGTCATCATTCATACCACTGCTCGTTAAATATTATATAGGACGCCATTAAATACTCCCTTGAATGCACGGCGAAACAAAGGTACTGTTAATTATTGACCTTGAGTATGAAACAAGAATCGATTTGAAGACATCAAAACGGGCCACTGCCATATCTTTGATGCAAAACTCAAATAATTTCCAAAAGGATACAGCGAAGACAGAAATTTCGCAATTCAAGAAAATCTTGTGTGGCACTGTCAAACACCAGCAATATTACAAGTAATCTTATTGGTGGACGTGGAAATCATTTCCGACCACGCCGGTTTGGTGGGTTTTACGCAATAATAAATATTCGCGGGTTGAAACCCAACTTAAGACGTAAATGTAATGCTATCGTTTGAATTTATTTTGGCGAGGAGGAGTAAGGGTACGATTTGAGCAGTTGAGAGAACAAAAATCTGAATTTCATTACCGAATATATCCTGAGGAGCAAATTTATAAAAAAAAACTGGGGTCGATGCAGCATAGAAATAAATCACTGCATGAACCAACCAAAAAATTAGCATAACCAACATATGTGGAACTTTGGTAGAGCACCAAACATAGATAAGGGCAGAAAATAATATTAATAATTCTTAAACATATGCAATAATTTACGTAGGTTAATTATCATTAGCTGATGTAGAGATACATTAATGCTGTAATATTTCCCATACGTTTCCTAGTTATTCAAGAAACTGTTTCTATGCTCATAGCACAAAACAAGCAGCCGTCATTAGAGCTATAATTATTAATTTGCAGCATTAAAAGTTTTACGCATTGCACAAAAAATAAAATACAACCTCTAGAGTGAAACAACTTAAAAGCTTGTGCAGGGAATCGTTTGTTAGCATATTTTTGCAACCACTTTACTGCAGAGTCAAGCAGTGGAAGCACGAATTAAACTGAATACTATTACATTCAGTGTAGCACTGTAATATTAAGAAGTGAAGTATTCGATGAAAGGGAAGATAAGAAACGGTGGGAAATGTAACCTCTGCAAAGGAAAAAATCAAATAAAGATATATTAGATAGTTTCTGGAAGTGAGACAATGATGGTAGAGAGTGGAAAGAGACAAAAATTCGGCGGAAACATTATTGAGAGGCTGCTGATGATATTGGAGGGCCGTTATGGACAAGAGGAGAAGAGAGTTGGAGATATTGCCTAGCCATTCCGGAGTTCAATTAAGTAGGTAAAAAATCTGAAGGCCTTAAGAAGGCAATAGTGAGTGGTATATGTTGAGGTGCACTTTATTCGTCCTGGAGAATGTCCATTTGTTTTTAGGCATCGCTCAAACCTATCTCTACTCGGCATAAAAATAAGAAAATTCATTATTCGGGGAAATATGAATCCTTGTGGAACTTGATTAACAAAATAATCATTAAATTTTCGTCACAATCGACTGATAGACATAATTTAAGATTTTGATGCACCAAAAATAGTTCATCACAGTCGGGGAGGAGGCAGGCTTACAAGTATTCGCGAATTCGAATTCCACCTCGGGATTGGGCATTATTTTACGAAGTAATGCACTTTCACGGAATGAACGGCGCGAAATGGCCGCGGCTGTTATAGCAGAAATAAAACGGCGTGATGCGAATACCCCTACCAGGGGAAATATCAATAAACGTGCGAAGTACGGTAAAATTATTTTCGAGACAAAAATATAACCAATAAATGACTTGTCATCCGTTATAACCATTACACTTCGGCAATGCAGGAATCGCCGGAGCTCTCAGCCGTGATGGATAGGCAGTGGCTTAGTACCAAATGCCGATCAGCCTAATTCGAAGAGGTAGGTCTTGCTAGGGCTGTCCAGGCCTAACAACGAAATTTTGAAACGGGGGATGGTGTCAAGAAAATGCAATCGAATACATAAAATCTCCTTGTTGAGTTACAGAAAATATATTTTGAAACATACCTAATATGGATACATACAGGATATGGAAGTAAAAGATAGGAGAAATAAGGTAATAATTTTGAATAATGAAGGAATGCGGCATTGGAACCAGTGTGACTTCTTTCACTCTTCGGCACTCGTAAACAAGGACGACAGGGGATATAAAATACGTGCTTTATTAGGCGGGCCAACTGGTTTGACCTCGGCCACATTTTAGGCGTTTACTCCTGATTACTAACTGTGGGTGTGTCCGACTTGTTACTTAATAATGCCTTCCTGCAAGGGTCCCACATGTCTGATCTACAATTCTTCTAAATCGATCGGTAACGGGCATCCGAAGTTAAAATAATATTTGGGATAATATAAGCATTCTGGTTAACCGCAAACAGAAATTATGAACACTTTGAAATTTTTTTATAATTCACGGAAAGGTATGCCCGAGTGTAGGTGTCAATCATATTATGGTTATTTAAAATCCGTTCTACCAAGAAGTAGTATATACTTTTAAAAAAAATTAGGTTAAAAACAAGGATTTAAGGCACTTTCAATGCTACAAGGACCCGATAACTTGGGGAAATATTTCCTCGGCACAGAATATTCGTGCGTTGCATTTCTGGAGGAAATTGCGACCGTGGAATGAGAAACATCTACGACCTGGCCGCAACTTCCATATTTCAAACTAGCGATCGTTTTCGTAATATTTATACATTGCCCGTTGTGGTTTTCCGCACATTTTATGGGAATTCGTGCAAAAGAGGTGACTAAGGTGCTGGAGGAATTTTCCAAGAAATATAATCAGGATTACGCGACACGCATTTTGTGACTCTACAACGTTTTGCTTAAATATTATAATCCCAACTTCAATTTACGGGAGAAAATGTTGAGGCGATGAGGAAATATTGCGAGCCATTCAAATATCCCGTCCGAAATCAACTCAACCGGGAGTGAAAATTGCGCAGAAATTGCTATTTGCAAAGGCTTAACGTCAATCCGAAATGTTTGAATGCGAGTCCGATGCGTAATTTCGCCCATTTTCATCAAGCATTGAACTTTTGCGATACTTGTCTGTAATATATTTGACAACCATTTATGATTTGGACATGTTAGTACGGTCGGAAGAGAACGGGCATTCCGAAAGTCACGAGTTCGAATGCTACCTAATGCATGGACGTTACGCTGGTCTCAGGATTTATCTTCATTCGTTTAGTTTGTGATAGATACAGAATTGGCCAGATGGGTGATCAATTTGACGGATGCATTCGTTATTTTGCTGAAATTTCAACGTTAGGACGAAGAAAAAGCCAAGTTTGTCACGGACAAGCATGCAGCCTGATAAGTTCCATTTTGCCAAACACTCATTGAAAAAGGGGCACATCAGCGATTTTGACTCCACGCTACTTCACATGGACTCGAAGCCCTGAAACGATTGGATGTGATTCTCCCGAAAGATTTTGGCTCGTCCAACGGGAGTGAAACTCTTCCCCTTATATCATCGATATTCTATTGCCTATACAACCCTACGCAACCACCATGGTTCTCTGAAGTCGTACACTCCCCCTCCTGCCCCACTAACCCTCCCCAATCCATTCGCCCCAAGGTGATAACATACGTGCCATCGCAGCTGGCTGATAAGGGTTTTTGTCGTGTACGTGAATGTGCCAAAACCGGCGAAACTTGTCGAGCGTCTAAAGCCGACTTGTGGAAGTAAACAAAGTGCGTCTCTTACTTGGCTTGGCCACAGAAAACTGAAAATAGTGAAAAACTCGTTCCACTTCCATTCGGCTCTTGACGGGCAGTGCCGGGTTTGACGGGTTTCGGCCGCCTTTTCCATTCCCTAGAACATCCACCCGAGGAGGCCGACTGTGGAAATGTTTTTCTTTCTGCCAACTGCGGTGTACGGGACGGTAAGGTGGCTCCCAGCCTCCTAAAGATCGCAGGTTTCGGACACCGGATAGGGGAGGAATGCCATTGGTATACTTATTTATTTAATGTTTGTGCACATTCTTTAATGAAGAAACACTCTTAGCAACAGCTGCTAAGGTTTCAAGTAATTGTCAGAACACGGGCGTGAAGCGGTGGAATTGGAAAATGCACGAGGTGACATCAACTAATTCAAATTCTCCAATTTAGAAATTTAATTTATTTCGCTCTAAAGTTCGATATTATAACATCATTCAGGTGACCAAGATGAACTTGGTTTTTAGGAACTTGGAACTAAAAATCACGTATTGACACTGACAGTTAGTTCGAAATAAATTAATTTTCTCGAGCGAAAAACTGCTATTAGTTGGTTATTCATTATCTTGAGGTTTCATTTGAATAATCGGAGTTTTAAATTTCTCCTTTCCCTTTACAAGACCCGCTGGCTTCCAATCGTGGGTGTTGTCCGGGGATAATTGCTGAAAAAGCGCAAATGTTTGGAGAGAGTGCATCCGCCAATGTAAAAAGAGGGGCAGAAGCTACAGAGGTGCTATGATATTTACAGAAGGGAAAGTGGCATTTGAGCTTTGTTTGGCAGAAGAAACTGTGGAAACTGAAGCAGCATTTACACGTTGGACGGTTTCAGGGTGGGGAATGTGGAGAAGGGTGGACAGACAGGAGGAGATAAGCGGGAGCTTGTGGATTTTAATGTGTCGCGCAAATTTGCGGATCATATGAAAGAAACGGAGGGGCATGTTGGTCGAGGGAGTGATGTGGATTAATTATTTTTTATAATGGAGTAAAGTTTACTTGGGATTCGTTGAATTTTGCGAGTGCAGGGGAGATACCATACGTCGTGATGAGATTGAGACAGTTGGGTGTTATGGTTCGGGTAATGTATCTGGCAGGGGAGAGTAGGATTCATTACTCAGTAATTTAATGGGATATCCTCCGCGTTTGATAAAATACTGGCGGAGGCTGAGTAAGGCTGTAGGGAGGGTGAGTTATCACATCAGGTATGCGAAACGATGACCTGTCTGCAAAGACCGCGAACGGAGAGGGAAAATGGTAGTTTGTTTTTAATGGATGGATGAGTGGATATTGGTGTTGAAGAATATTCACGGTTTGTAGGTTGGTTTTTTTGAAAGGAAGTATTATGTACTTATTTGTCATTAGCAAAGAAGGACGACATTGACGAGGAAAGGTGTTCGCGTGTGTTTTAAAGGTCAGTTGGGCAGGGAGATATGGGAAACGGCGGTAAAATGCTAGTTTGCTGAACATGTTGCACTCACGTCCACTGGTGACCTCCACCTGCTCCAAGGCGTCCATCTTTAAACCCTTAGGAAATTTTTGTACAACAATTTATTACATATAGAGAACATGTCATACTTCGAGGACGGCATGTTTCATTATTAATTATGGGAATGTAAGTGATACGTGTTTTCAATTTTATTTTTTTGGGGTGAACAAGTAAAATGAAACTGGGAGGAAGGAAGAAGGAGTGGGTGGATAAGGGAGGAAACCCGATAAAATCCCGCAACTCCGGGGGGGGGGGGATTGACCGTACCCGCTATCTCTTTCAGTCCGGGGGTAAACGGAGAGGGAGTCATGAAAATCGAAGGGGAGAAACCGGTGTCTCGAATTTTATTTCAATGACCTCCTCCGTCCCCCGCTGGCACGCACCTGCCGATAGGGCACACATATTTGTCGAGTTTCTTGACAAGTCCATGGTGGTGTCCTCTTTTGCCGAACTCCATACACCAACCTCATTTCCCTACCCCCCTCCTCGATCTTTCCCTAAATTCTCATAAAAACTCCTTAGTTCTCAAGTCGCCGCGGTAAGAAAATAAATATGGATCCTCCAGTTAGTTCAGAGAGACGCATGGAGAGCAATTTTTCGTACTCTCGAACGCCGACCTATTAAGTAACAAAAGTAAGAATCTCTTTGAGTTGCCACTTTGGGTCATTTGCGCGACCATAGCCTTATTTTTGAGAGGAATTTTTTAAGAACTCCCACTCTACTCTCTTGACTGAGGTCACCTTTTAAGCTTCGGTTAACTCACTTCACTATCACCCCTAGAATTTAATCTGGTCCCACTGTTCAGGATATTGCCCTCGGTAAAAAAAGAATATATGCCATTAAGAGAATGGAATGGACTGAACTGGGTCATTGGGCGAAACACTAATCTATTAACTCGGAAGCAAATATGAATGAGGTTAGAGAAATCTACATAACTATAATATTTTGTATTTGTGCGAGGAATTTACATCCGTTATAAATTTCACACTAGAAATCAATAAAATATTATTCATTTGAGACTAGGATGAGCAGTGATTGCTAATAATTTTGAGAAATCGAATGGTAGAACGCTAGTTGATAATTGAAATTTCCCCGAAACAAAGTGGCATGCGCCGAATTTTTATAAAAAATTTAGGAGCAACATGCTGAGGACTTATCTTCACTTTTCCTAAAAATAAATTTTAATTTTGCAATAAACTTCAGATAGCAGTGTTTGAAATATTTTTTCAAAAAATTTCGTTAAAAAACGTCTTCCGGCGATCCCTTCGAAGGTGATATGAAGAGTATTCAATTCACGATCCTTCGAATTGAATTATTTCTATTTAAAAGATATTTTTTCGCTGTTGGGTCGTCAAAATTACGGAAGAATAACTGCGAAATTTTGTTGGCAAGATTTTCATCCTACCATGACTTAACCGAGTTCATTTACTCTATGATAATACAGTGCACGAAAAAATGTTTCATTAGCAAAGATTTTCACGTATCAAAATTTTTATGCCATTTATTAACTAGATCCAGTTCGATGACGATGAATCTTTACTGACACATATTTTAATGATCTAATTTGGCATGAATAAAACACAATCAGAAATTTGAAATCGTTAGTGTTATAAGCAGGAAGGTATTTACCTTTCATAATTCAATTAATAGTATCTTTTTGACTTTCTTCACACGTGTGCGCAGAAGTATAATTAATACAAATTTATTGACTTAAACGGTTTATATAATTTTATATTAAGATCATCGATTGATAATTTTATCAAAGTTTCCACAACTTTAGCGAAAGGTTTCGGAGAAAAATTTCTAGTAAAAAATTTAGTTAAAACAAGTTTTCTGGTGACCTAGTGAGAAGATTTTAAAGTTGCTGTTGGCAATGTTCCAGGTTCAATGAGGGGCCTACTCTAAGTATTGAGTAGGGTCTGGTTCAACGTAAGGCATTGCATCCGGTTATTCCCTGCAACAAACATGCTGAACGAATCTAGGGAATCTAGCCACCAGAAATTTCTGGGAAAACACAGGCGGCAGGGCCCAAGAACTGCCCCACATACCCTTAAAATGCGGATTCTTCTCGTCCTAGGCCTCAAAATATATGGCAAGCCCCACACTCACCTAACCAACCTTCGGATTTTAGTCCGTGTGTTTTAAAAAATGAACTAAAGTAAAATTTATTCGTGAAAACAGCATTGAAATTAACCGGATTACGATTCCGGATATCTACTAGGCAAATCTTGTATATCTTATAGGCAGTCTGTTTTCTGAGGATCAAACAGGTTCGCATAAAAACCAAGGAAAATTATCCAAGAAGGGTGACATTAGGGTGAGGTCAGTAAGAATAATTTTTAAAAATTGGTTTCAAATACAGGGCAAACCATACACTTTCTTCGTGAATAACTTCATACAGAATTACATTTACCAACATCTGTGATGTTGACCGCTTCCGCCGTCTCATTTCCCTTGGCGTTTATGCCCATGCCCAGAACATTACAGTACCATCTTGGTCAATACAAATACTTAAATGGATGAAACGAGGCTCTGAAATCCACCAGCTGCTTGCGGACGAGCCGTTTTTCGATTTTAAAACGGACAATTACGCCCATTTCGCTTTTCATCGCCCATAACTCTTGGAACTGAATTACTTAAATTTAAGAAGAACCTTCGGAACCACGACGGGCGAGAGCTTGAACAAATTCCTTGGTAAAGTGAACAAGCACCCTAAAAGATTAGACTGATAAGATAAATTAATCCCTAATTGACGTCATCGCTTCCGGGGTGACGCTAGTCCACGCCCTCCTATTCCTCAGAATTTCGTTCAAAGCAAGGGTGGAACCAAAACACTTAGGTTACAATGAAATCGAGAATTCTAGGCATACTCAACGATCGGGCATGCCCGGGCATGGAGGGGTGGATACCTTTTTAGAATTAGTCTTTGGGACAAGGGTGTGCTTTTGATGGAACTTGATACTACACATGTATAAAACACAAGCTCTTAAGCTCTGATTAACAAGACAAAATATCCTTAAACTCCAAGGATATGGCATACATATAACATTAACTTGTTCTTTAGCTCTGAATACTTTCTACCTCCCTTATTGCCACCCAAAATTCATTCCTACTTTTTTCCTCCCTGTACCTCACTTTCCCAGCATCCTCTTCTCTATTAGGTACTATCTTCAGCATCTCATTTGGCTCTCTCTCTTTCATCTCCACTTGCTCTGCCTTCTTAGAATTTCTCCCAGCAGCCTTCTCTCTTCTTCCAGCAGAACTTCAATGATCGTTTTCCTTTCCTTTCATTTTATTTTTTCTACTTTTCTCCATATTCACATCTCAAAAGTCGTATAATGTACACCTATCCCGTTGCCTCAAAGACCAAGTTTCTGATCTCCGAATTAAAGTTTTAAGTCCTCTCCTTACATTTTGGCTACCCCTGCCTGCTAGGGCGCCAGTCAGCAATCCCTCTTCGGAATCCCTCTTCATTTAGTGTCTTACTAATAGGGGTGGCTATTATATAAATGTAATAAAAGTTACCTTACACTCTTTTACTTAGTCCATATTTTAAGCATTAAAAGGAAAGGATGGAAATAACAGCAAAATTATACGTGGTTAGTACAGCAAAGTACTTAAAGGCTCCATGAGGCTTCTAGTGTCTACTGACAATGCGTTTACATCAAGGATATCGTGGCAGCCAGGTTGTTCAAATGTGTGTTATTGATATATTAGTGGGACGTAATAATCAGTTATGCATACATTTTTTCAACCCTTCCCTCTCTCCGATTATCAATACAAACCGCATTTCACTCTGTGATCCCGGATGAGTCCAAGGGCGAATAATTGCAAAGTAGGTGCCACCTACCGACCTCAACACAGATATAAGTGTAAAGATTGGGTTAGATAATTGATTTGTGATCCCATTTGGTTCTAAGCCCTAATGGTTCGGGGTGGTGGGTCATTTTTGCGCTCCCAGCCTTCCCACAAAATTCACTGGTACTCAAAATATCCCCTCCAACCACTAACATTTGAACCCGAAACACCTCTGCCAGTATCCAAACGCTCTGCCCTCGAGGTGACCAGGAAAGCGCTATGCTACCAACTAGGCTAATAAGAACGATACGAATTTTTCCATAAATACAATTATTTATAAAAGCCACAGGTTTCCATGTCTTCAGTTGATGGATTACCTTAAGCCTGAATATAATGTTATCACATCGAAACCTGGGTCATTGATGAGTAACTTTATCTGAGGGTTAATGAATATCATCAATTTTACTAATGCTTGAATTGCACCCAATATCGTGCAAATATTCGGAAGTCTATTAGATAATAGATCGGACATGAAACTCTGTAATGTGAAAATTTTTATCTAAAATGTAAACGAAAAGGTAAATACAAACTAGACTCTAATAGAGGGGAGGGCGTTTGGCAGTCAAGGCAGATGGAGAAAAGGATAAAGCATTTTGGGTGGAAAGAAGCTGGTGTTGCGGAATTGAAGAGCGGTTTATTGTGGGTGTGGATTCTCAGGTTATATCTTGTCACTCGAGGCAAAGAAATTGAGGCGTGTTCAGTCTTGTGTCCATCCATAACCTACCTCAAACGTTACAGACTACCATTATTATATAAAAAATATAATTCAAATATAAATTTGGCAAAATGTTCAACACATAAGTTATCTGACCGTGGTTTCAGAACGTAAAAATTACTTAAGAGACTAAATGACCTAATTCGCCACTTATAGGTGATTAGATGAGAGACTTGAGAGAGGGGGTAGTGAAACCTTGAAGCGTTGACAATATTAGGTG
Organism: Hetaerina americana; assembly: GCF_022747635.1. Taxonomy (NCBI): domain Eukaryota; kingdom Metazoa; phylum Arthropoda; class Insecta; order Odonata; family Calopterygidae; genus Hetaerina; species Hetaerina americana. Next base: position 39,556,227 of record NW_027286181.1, read on the forward strand.
GAGACGATAGAAACTGTTGAGTGATTCAGAAGAGTCATTGAGAGAATGGATAAGAAACGGGGGGTAGCAATTGAAGGACGAGAACTTTCTTAGGTTTTTGCAATACCTTAGGGAAGAAAGGGTGGGGGCACGAGGAAAGACAAACATGGCGCTCAAGGTAATTGAAACCCAACTTTTATTTCAATTAAACCAAAATTTTACTATTTATATCAAAGAATTAAAAAAATTAACTAAATTGACAAAAAATGACATAGCTAACAGTTTATATTTACAAAATGTACTCAGTATCTCCCCTTGATTAAATGTCAAACGCTGGAAAAATTTGAGATTGAAATCATTTTGGGGAGGAGTTTTAATTAGAAGTTTGGCGAAGGGAGATTTGAACTCATCAACAAAACATACTTTGATGGTGATCCACTCTCTAACCTAAATTTTCCATTATCTTTCCCGAATAAAACAGCCCGAGGGTTTTAAAATATGTGTCTAAATTTTGTGGCAGTCAAGAGTTTATACGTTACCATCTTCATTAGATGCATTTCATTATGCAGTCAACATTCTCAAAAATGAATAGCGTTGAAGGTAACTTGAGCGTTCAGAAATTATGGGTGAGAGGGAGAGAGTTAATCACCTCTCCCCCTTGACTCCGCCTAATCACACTAAACGCTTCGGACAAATTTTTGACGGTCTCATTACCCCAGGACACAGTTAACATTCCGAAAAGCAACAATTCCGAGCGGAACGACTCTGAAAATGCCACGCCTAAATGCAGATCGCTGGCTATCGTAATAGAATTTCTAACCCACACGTACCGCCATAATAATTAAACCGAGAGAGGAGATTTTACAGGATCGAATCGACGCCCATCGAGAATCAAACGCAAACCACTCGTCAGAAACAATTTGAGGCTCGTGACAATTATCCCAGTTCACGTAGGCGATGCGATTATCGCATAAAAATAATAAGACGCCCATAATAGGAAGAGGAAGATATTTCCGCACCAAAACCGTTCGACGTGAACGAAAAATACAGAGATTTTAACGTCTTTCCTGGAATTTATTGATAACACTGTCTTAAGATCAATAGCGGGGATTTTCACACAAAAACAGCTGAGGTTTCATGCATGTTTCAGATATTACTCCTAAAAGTATCACATAAACAAATTTCATTTGACGCTTTTCAGGAAAAGAAAAATGGGAACAGAGGACCTTTCAAAACTACAAGTGCGTCTGACAAAAGAAAACATTTAGCAGGAATAGCAATGAAAATATTAATAAGAAAAGAGCTAAGTCACTGACTTCAAAATACGTTTGTAGCCAGAGACAATCATGAAATACCTGCCACTGATCAAGCAAAGTGGAGTAAGAATTAGAACTTTATAATAAAAGGCAATTCAAAGTTAAATCTTTTCACCTCCTTCAGGGACTACAACCTACATATTGAGGAAGGGCTTGTGTTATCTGATAACCCTTGGGAGCTGTGATGGTTAATTTAAATGTTAATTTTGAGTGGCCTCAGGTATAGGAGGCACAACCAGTCGTTTAGGAAGTATGTTAGACGAAAATAGAAAGATTAGTAAGGATATTGAAAGAAGAATCCGGTAAAGGATCCTTTAAATAAAGGGTGGATTTGGTTTAGGAAGACTCCCCATGAAAGGTGTAAAGAAATGTTATTAAAAACTAATGTGAAGAGTAGATTTTTAGAGCTCCGAAAAACATGGATAGAGAGGCAGTAAATAAGCGTAGATTGGAGGCTTTTGGCATATAGGTTAGGAAAAAAATGGGGAGGATAAAAGGAAAATATGCGAAGCATGGTATATTGACAAGCAATGGAATGTGGAAGGCTGTGATAAAAGGGCAAATTTTGTATAAATGAGGTAGAGGGGGATAAAATATATATTATGATGTATACATGAGGTATTCTGGAAGGAATGATGGGAGATAGAAAGCATGTGAATTTCAACTATGTATTTTTCCATAATTTAAGGTACTGGTGTGCGTAGTATTACTCGGGGCTTAGAAGGGACAACTAGAGCCTGTTCCTCAAAGCTTTCACTCAGTTTACAAGTCCTTGTAGTATGCACACAGGGAGTAGCATGATGGAGGAGCAGCATTTATGACTTAGCTACATTACAATGGTATACGAATGTGGAGGAATAATATTAAACACTGTCCTCCGCGAACTTCAGTATTCGCGGCTTTCAGCTTTGAGAAACGGGCTCAATGAGTAATCAAATCCTGGGGTGATTCTGCAGAAAATCTACTTAAAAAATACATTTTTTGGCGTCCACGCGAAAGGCAAGAATCAAACGGCCACAATTTCGCCAGAATGACTGATAGACTACTGCAAACGCATCTCCTCCTTTCGTCCACCTTTCACAACTCCCTTTGTATATCCTGAATGGAATCAAATGAAGTTTGAAGGAAGGAGTTTTAATGACACTGATCCAATCAAGATGAACGCGTATAAAATGAACTGAGAGCCTTTCAAGTGAGGATTTCTGGAAATGTTTAAAAAACTGACTCGTGTCCTAGCGTATCATTGAGAGAATAATTCGAAGAAGGTGATCATTCAGTAATTGGAAATCTTTTTGAAGAAGCTTAACTCGAACTTTTGTTAAAACAAGCAAATACAACAACGCTTTCGGATCATCTCTCGAGGGTTGATTTGGTCTTGTGTGCGTCCGATTCCTAATTTTACTGCCACCCATCGCCGCTAAATATGAGTAGTTTGAACGGTAGCCGGGAAACTGGGAATAAATGAGGGTAATGCAAAAAAGTTCGTTTGAAATGCTATCGTATTACTCAGGAAGTAAACCAGTACGCGCACAATCCGTGCGAGTAATTATTGTACCATTGCGACCTCGACATGCAAGAAATCAGGGAGCTCTCAAAAGAGAGAGAGGGAGATATTTCCTATTTCAGTTCAAAATTCACATTAAAATCATGTTTGGAACAGATCAAAGCTGACGGATTGCGATGGTTTGTTTAAGTTTCCGTTTGAAAATTTTTAATGCTTGAAGAAGTGCAGTCTGGAAATAAATATTTTGATTGGAATGAGAGAGATAAAGGGCGGAGATTCGAATAATAGTGGTGGAAGTTCATTTTTTCCCGAAGGACTAAATTTGCAAACAAAACAATGCTTTCCTCATTAGGGATATCAAATATATGGGTCGCGGACTGAATTATATGGAGCACGAACTCGTGAAACTCTTTATTCAATTCGTGACTGGGAAATGACTGAAAAATGAAGCAGTAAACATTTAAAATAGAGTAACTGGATATTTCAATTCGAACTCCAAAAAATTTTGCATACAAATTGGAACGAAAATAAAATTTTCCTTGACAGTCTTAATCTAAGCCTGAGCGGAGTGACCAATCCTCCCGACAAACTTTGCGCAACTTACTGGAGGCTCCAGATGAGAATTTGTGGTTGAATAAATATTCACCTTTTCGGAATATTTGCTCTGATCCATTCCCTTCAGCTGGTTAAACCTGACACGTTTGCAACCCCCGACGACACTCCTCTCCAAAATCCCCACCCAAGTTCCCTAACGACGATTCGCAAAAAAACCTTTACCACCTCTACCCTAAGGAAAGGTATAATTACGTCGACACAAACGCAAACTCTTTTTCGAGGCTTGCCTTATACAAAACTGCGGCGGCGGCCTGGAAAATTAAAGGAGTGAACGGGGGAGGGAGGGAGGAAATGGTTTTGCCTTTGAGGGGTTGGAATAAGAATTGGCCCAGGAGCGGTGGAGAGGGAACGGAGGGACAGTAGATGGCGGGAAGAGAATCGGGAAGAATATTAATGAGGAAAGAAAGGGGAGTTTAGAGTGAAAATGGAATTAGGGGAGGTCGAAGGAGGTGGGAAATAGGAGGGGGTTAGGGTCAGGGAAGGTAGAAGGGAGAGTGGCTAGGGTAAATACCCTGAAAGTAAAACGAGGGGAAGACAGAAAGCCGTGAGCGTTAAAAAAGCAAACGCAAGGAGGTGGGAGAGGTAGGAAGCGAGGAAAACGTTCAGAAGAAAGAGCGGAGGCTGTGCAATATTCGATTTTGAGTATCGCCAAGCGGTGTTAATTCTACTTGCAAAAATGTCGATGTATCGATAATTGCGTAACGTAATTTTGCGTCACAATGCTACAAACAAGGACGTAGAAGACAAATGTGTAGAGCATTCGGATTCGGAGCCCCAGGTTCAAAACCAGTATGCCTTTGGACAAACACGTCTGAACCTTACGATTTTCTACTTAAAAAAACTCTTATCGCAGTCATTTCGCAATTGCATCGCAAAGCGATGTATCGCAGTGCGATATCACACGATTATGACAAATAACAATCAAAAAATAGCTATTCAGCAACGCTCTGAGTCGGAAGTTAAGTTATGCCAGAGACAATATTGTATTATATCGCAAATCCCAAACACACCGCAGTGCCGTCTCACATGCATATCACAAAGCTTTGCGAAGGAAGTTTGGTACTGTAGGATGGCATATTGAATAATATCGCAAATACCATTTACATCGCCAAGTGATATATCACATGAATACAACCAATCGCGATCGAATCATCTCAAAACCGAAGAGCTATGGAAAGGACACTTGTTTCGTCGTAGAGAGGATGAAAGGCAAAAGGTAAGAACTCGAGGAGCTTGTTACGGGAGCACGGAGCTGGAAGAAAGCAGGGAAATTAAAAAAAAAACTTTTTCCCATAGACATAAGGTGGTGTGGGCGGAAAGGAGAGAAAACGAGTGGAAATTGGAAAGAAAGGGACTAGGGGTTGGGTGCGGGGGAAACGGGTGTGGGCCTTGAGACAAAAGACAGACAAGTTGGAACAAATTTACCGTCGGGAGGCGAAGCGTGAGAAGGGAGGAATAAATTATTCCACGGAGGAGGTGACCACCTCAAACAACTCCCTTCCCCACCTCCTTCCCCTCTAACTATAACTATTTCCTAAGAGTACCGTTTTGCATCTCCCCATCTCCCTTCACCCCCGAAAACCCTCCTATTCGCCGCTGAAAGCGTGGGTCGGCCGACAGGACAGTGTTGACGGTGAAGCAATAGAGTTGATGAGATATGGTAGGCTTCATCCTCGAAAGACGCTTTTCTAAAGAAGCCGGAGATGCATTCTGAAGTATTCGAGAAAAACTCACCAAAAGGTAACCTGAAAATCTTCATCCAGGTAAAATGTCTTGGCTGATTAACCTGAAAAAATTCGATGCACAAAATAAACTCTGGTTCACAACGCCTCACTCAGTTCAAACTTAAACCACTTATCGATGTTCCAAAACAAGGAGCTCATTTTAAGCTCCTTTCTGCCGAGCCACGAAAAGCACTCGAATGGTGAATTTTTGGCTTTCTTTGAGCAATTTTCTGCCTCGGTTTTGCCGCCGCCAACCGGCTTACTATTAAATAGACACTGTGTACTACCACGACGGTCCTCATCGCCACACTGAAAAAATTTTCGCGAGAATTTTTCCGAAGGATTCCTCGTCTCCTACGATCACTCTCGTGGGTACCTTTTACCATCTCGAACTCCAACTATCAATTCAACAAGGCAGGCGCACTAAATCGCGCGCTGAAAACTCGCCTCCCTCCGACTGTAAAGCATTACTGTATGCTCCACGCTAATCCGCGGTAGCTCAGACATAGGAATGTGACATTGCGGGGGAGGAAGCCAAACGGATGCGACTACGGCGCCGAAGAGATAACAGCCGAGTGGTCGGTCCTCGAAGTTTTGAATGTAAACTAAACGGAGAGCCGAACATGGAATGAATCGCTGAAGTTCTCACAGCAAATAGCAGTCCATGGAAAAAATCCTATTAAATCATCTACTTTTAAAATGGTGGATATGAGCAACTCGTGCTTAAATGTCAGATATATCAATCCTAAGTCAAAAGTCCTATATCAAAAGAGATGCTTAAATAAAAGAATTTCAGTCACCCAAACACCTCGTCAGTAATTGTGGGGTGTTATTCAAAGTGACATTAACTCTCAAATGTCCCACAAGTCCTTATCTAGACTCAACGTTAAGGGTGCATGTTCGTGACGTTCGTCTTCATCGTTTCTTCAAACGTGGCTCAACTACATGATAAAGTGAATTTAGTATTATGACTAACCTATGCATTATTTTTAGCGATTGATTACCATGCTCTGAGAGACCCCAAAAAAATATCAACCTTCACCATCCTATGTTAAAATTCGGGCCCAGTAACTGACAAATTATTTCTATTTGAGGAACGGCGTCAGATTGGTAAGCATGCATAGTAAACAATGATTACGGAGGGAAAGGGTCATGCACTAGTCAGCATTCGAGGCACTATATGATCTCATAGCCTAAGATAAGACCAAATACATGACCCCAGAAAATATTGATCCTTGACTCGCTACAACGCTCCTTTTATCTCGAGGAATATACGAGTATTGGATGGCAATAAAAGTATTCACAAGCTTGGGAATAGGCTGCCAAAGGCACCATGAAAATATGCCCTCAGCAACGATTCAAGTTTTACGCGGAAATCTATGTATCCCACTCTCAGTGTAGGCTATGTACCAGATTATCGCATTTACAAACGCTATCATTAGTTACTCAAGCGAAAAGAGAACAAACAGCTCGGCTCTTACGGTTATAATTACAAGCTTCTCTTTACCTTCAAAGAAAATATATATTTTATCGCCTTTAATATTAATTCAAAGAACTGAAACATTTGCCTAAATAATTACGTAAAAAATCAGAGCAAAGACTAATGTAAAAACTAACCCACAAATAAAAGTATGCAAACGCAAAAATAGCTCAATGGCCTATTTTTTATTTAGTGCTGCGATGACCTACATAGAAAGCTGTCAATAAAGGTCACTTTCACGGACATTTCCATGAGGAGAATGTTTTAAATGATATTTCAATAACTAAAATAATCGGTCGAGTCAGTCTGCCGGCAAACGCAAACGCGCGATGTCCATTACTGAAAAGAATAACAAAAGAGGAGTCAGAATACTTGTTATAATATGAAAATGTGAAGATACGCGACACGCTCAGCATTAAGGGTGACTGGGTTCTTATATTGATGCTTGTTTCCAACAACTTTTGATTTCTTTCCCTTCCATATATACACTGCATACATTATATCTTCTCAACCCACACCCCTGAATTCAGGCGCTCGTGTCGGATCTTCAAGGAGGATGCGCTCATAGACAACGTGGAATACGAGTCTCTTGTGTTTTCTTCCCTGTTCTGGATTTAATTGGGAAGTTTTCAGCCGAGAAACTCTCAAAATGTTGCACTGGGAAGAATAGCAGTCTTTGTACAGGATTTGTTCTCGAGGCGAGTAGTTTTCCCAGGCCAAAATGAAGAGAAAGAGTCTCTTGACGTTTCCTAGGGACCTTTGTGCCCTCTATTACACTCACCGCGACTCTAGGAGGAAACTAGCCTCCGTAAAAACCCACCGAGATCATTCGCGAATTATTCCGTTATTCCTAAAGACGAACGTGCAAACAGAGTCCCTAATAAGTACGTAAGTTGATTAAATTAATGCCTATTAACGATTAAAATAAAAATCCACTTCTTTAAACTTTAGCGCTTCAGGCTTCACTCATTGAAAGTTGTACACGCCTATGATATCAGAATTATAAATGCATTTTCCAGCTTAATTTTAGCATTTGGTACAACACGTGATAAGGTGCAACACGTAATACCAATCATAAAATTACGTTGCTCCTTTTGATGCTGTTGTCACCACATCTTGACACCATGGACAACCAAGAGTAAAGCGCGAAATATCGAGTCAATACTCCTCCTTTGGCAAAACCAAGATATATCGAAGTACTATCCTTTTAACAATTTTCATGTCTGTTCATGTGAAGTACTAAAATATATCACCATTAAATACTTAAGATTACTGATGAGTCTGAGAGCCGCAAGTTAGTAGATAAGAATTAGGGAACTTTTGCTAATTCGATGGACATATTTTATCACAACAAAAACATCTTCAGCCCGCATTAACCACGCACGCTACATGTTATAAAAGTGAAATTGTGGCATATAGAAATAGCTTTTCATTTACAAAAACCAACTATTCCTATTTTAAAAGAATATATGCAAAAAAGGTTGAAGGAAAATACACGATAGCAGCATTTTTAAATAACATAAAAAGTCACGCAGTAAATAAGGTCGCGCAATCAATATCACAAAAGAATTCTAGTTCCCCACCCCAGTTAAAATAGTACACCTTGATTCCACCTCTATATCTTAATATTCCAGGAGGATAATTGACCAAATACTTTTTTGTTTTGAACACAGTTCTCTGCATTGCGGGTTATCCGTAAAAAAAACATAATTGCCTCAACCGAATTGGAAGAAGGTGCACGAAATACTTTCCAAGTTTCAATCCTTTTGCAATATCGCTGCAACAAAGTTAATTGACAAAGACTTATCAGATGGGATTAAATCAATTTATCTGTTTCATGGCGGGGTTTTCAGTGGATCATTATAAACTAACATGGTGTTTATGACGATGGGGAGGATCCGGTATTCGTAGACTTCTGCTAGATTTGAGTGCTTAAATGCCACGATGGTTTTTGAAAAAGATTTTCGAAATGTACCTCCCACACTCTCTATCCCTGAAATAGGGCAACGCAATGGCGGAAACCTGCATTCGTACTGCGGCGATTGTGAAACAATGCCATGCACCCCGCCGGCTCGTTTAGTCCGATGGCAATAGGTTTTTTTTCTGCCTTTCTTATCTCTCATTGGCCCTCGTTTTTCTCCCACCGGCCAACGCATAAATGCGGTTTCATGTTGGTGCAGTTAAATGTGACGGCTAATTGACGACCTGCAATTTCCGAAGCTTCGAACGATTCCGCGGCATTCTGAACTTTTTTTCCGTTTAAGTCAGGAGCTAAGTTGGAAACGGTGCCTAAAACAACAACTTTCTTAAAAATATATTAACTTTCTAATTCTGTGAGCATGGTGGTTAAGCGCTCCCTCGTTGAACGGAGGGTTAACGGTTCGAATCTGGTCTCGGCCAAGGATGCTACATTGATACATTCACTCGATTGGTTTTACCATACGATAATAATGTAGTCGTTGAAGCTTCTTAAATTTCTAGGGTAGAATGAACAGCAAGACGACTTCGAATTCAATGAAAAATATTTCCAAGCACTTGACGGCGAAGTGACCGAGGGAGTTCAGTTCAAATTGGAATGGATTTTTTAAAATACTAATGACCGTTGCGTGGGAAGTGAAACGTAATATGCACTACGGATGTATTATTTGGAGAAAGAGGATGAGTGTATGCTGTGGCACTTGAGAAGAGGGTATCAAGAGGGTTAATACCCCGAGTGGATAGGAAGCCCCACAGAAAACTGTTTGTGAGGGTAGAGAGGGAACTGTAGGGGGAAAAATGTAGAAGGTGGAAAAAGTGGACGCAGGATGTTGCAGAAGAATGAATGTGAGGAGGGGATGGGGGAACATAAAAATACATTTTTTTTAAATAAAAGAGGGTAGACGATAAGAGAGTACAACTAAGTAAAACGGGATAGTTTGCATTCACGTGAGAAATTCGCGGAGAAAAAAACACTATGGTCTCCGATACGAATATCACGAGGGTAAGGTGAAAAGTTTTCGGCCTGGCAATGAAAGACTACCATTTTCAGTTAAAAAAATCTATTGTTTTTCAAAATAATCTACCTTGACTTCAACACACTTGGTCCAGCATTTCTCCAACATCAGTATTCCTTCCCGGAAGTGACATTGAGGAAGGCTGTGAGAATATTCAAGTATGGCCCTAAAAAATTCTTCATTGGACGCAAAGCGCTTCCCAGAACAAATTTCTTCAAGCTTGGGAACAAATGAAAGTCTGAGGGTGTTATATCAGGAGAATAGGGAGGATAGACTAGCAAATCGTACTCCAAATCCCGTAGTTTTGCCATCACCAATGTGAGCAGGTGTGTTGCCCTTGTGAAAGATGATTTTTTTTCTTCTTCATGCCTCTTCTCGTAAATTTTGGCATCCAGCTGGTCAAAAAGGTTGGGAGTAGTTCATATTCGCCTGTTACTGTTCTGCCTTTTTCGAAAGCATAACGCAGATTGCATTTCTCGTAATTACACCGCGAATCTCTCATATGTGCGTACGCATCGGGGTATCACTTAACTTTAGTATAGTAAGTTTAGAGTATAATCCGACACGTCTCCCAGTTTTCTCTTGCCGTTTTTCATATCGTTTCCAAAGATTAATATTTGAATTACCTCTACCGTAAATGTACCTGGAATATCTTTTGAGGTTAGGAGTTATTGCGTTAGTTAATCATCGGCAATCCCTGAACTAGGCCACCCCGTGCTATTTGCTTCGGATGATGATTACGCCGTGAGGGCGTAATGCAGCGCCCAAGCTGTGCCGCACTTCTTGCCATTCATTTTCAAATTTCGTATCTCTCGACAGTTTTGTTATCAGGACGCCTCCCCGGGCACTCGCGAAACTCCCTTCCCCCTTCACCGGAGGAAGGGGGGGGGTTGTCGTCGACCTCCACCCCACAAGGTGTATCGCGTACCTTAGCAGTGCGGGAGCACGAGCTCTCAAAACTCCCATGCTCGCGTCCGCAAGTATTTGGCCTTGGGAGTGGTTTCTGAGGCAGTCGGGCGCGCACGCTTCAATCGCAATAATCGAGTTCAAATGGCTAACAAGGGCGAGAGGAGGAGCAGGAGGAGAGCGCCCGACCCACGAGGCTGTCGTCGGCGGGGCCCGGCGGCGACTTCTAGGAACGCCGAGGGAAAGTGACCATCGGTGGGGGAGTGGCAGGGCTGGGGAAGAGGACGGGGGTTGGGACTATTAAGGGCGACCGCGGACAGTGCTCTGAGTGCGGAATGTTTCATCAAGTCGAGACTCGGAATGAAAGAGAGACTCCTCCGGAGTGGTCTGGTGGGGAGGGGGGCGGGAGTCTTAATCTAGGGAGCTGGTGTGTTAGCGAAGGGGGGGAGAGTGAGAGAGAGATGGAAAATGAGCGTGAATGCATGGCTGTGGGGCACCCTTGCCTTCTGCGGTTTCCCCTGGGGCGATTTATCACGATCAAAACTCGTCCCTCGCGACTCGTCGGGCCACTCTTTCTCGAGGGCCCTCTGGAATAACGACGTAATTGATGAGGTCAGAAATTCACGAGGCGATTACGGAGACTCGATTCCTTGCTCCTCCTCGCCGAACCCTTCGGAGTAACTGCGGAGCTAATAGCCTTTCCGTGTCCTTCGCCGCGGATCAAGACTTTCTTTGGTGAATCCGGAATTTGCATTTGCCAGATTTGATGACTCTAATGCAAGCACAGTTTATATGCTGTACTATGTTACTATACTATATACGAACTATCGACGCTATGAGTTTCAATGAAACGCTTGTTAAGACTCAACGTACGAGGGGACGTTCGAAGAAGGGTGACCATATTTGTTTTACTCAAATAATTAAATAAACATTAATAATAACATTCAATCGTTCACGACAGGTTTTGGATGGACACAGATTGAACACCACTACGTTTCTTAAATTCCACTACCAACACACTCGGATACCCCAAACTATATGAAAGTGTATTTAAATTCCGAATACTTTCTACTTCCCTTCACTCCACCCGACAAGCCTGTCCTTTTTATTCCCCTGCTTCGCATTATGTAAAAATTAAATTAAAGTGCATGGAATATTTTCATTCTAATGTGCAATGTAAACGTGTCAAAAGTGTCACCGATCTGACGCCAGTGTTTTGCCAGCGGCAGAGGTAGCAAGTTGAAACATGTTCAGCAAGCCGACGCCACCTTATGATGATGAGACACGCTTATAACGAATGTACTCCCTCACATTGGGGTACGGGATGCTCACTCAGGGCTAGGCCTGGATGACGAAGGATGATGAACAAATTTCACCCTTATATTTGCGATTCCACGATAATAACTTACGGGTCACAAGGGTTCTCCCATTTGCAATACAGCATCCACATCTTCATAAATATCCCGATATCCACTAAAAAAGTGTGCGGCAGGAGGTTCAAGCACCAGGCGGGATGGGTAAGGGAGAGACAGGATGTTTAAATGGTTAGGGAAAGGGAAAAAACATTCACTAAAACCCCGAAAAGACATGCAAATCCAAATGCATGCTTGCGGAAAACTTATTTCCAACCAAGTGTTGATTTCACCCACTATAACAGTTCTTTGGTATACGAAAAAGGAGGGAATTAAAATGACCCACTCATATGATAAACCTGCAACACACCAAGACAGGTAACGTAGAACAGGATAGTAAGAAAGGGAAAGTTCTATTAATCCATGGTCATATACACCTTAGGTCCCCACCCCCAACGTCACAGGTAGAAAATGTGAAACCCCGCAGCTGGCAGCGGGTAGGGAGAGTAATCAACCCCTCGGTGAGGGACGAGGTATGGAAGGGGGAGATCGAAAGCACAACAAAGTTGGTTTGGGAGTATTCCAAGCAAGTGTTACTTAACAAAGTTACACAAAGCAACATTTCGAACTCCTTCACCCTCTTACACTATGTCGGAAAAAATACTGCCAATCCAAACCTCCCGAAAAATTAGGACAAGAAAAATGACTCACTAAATGAAGGAAGGAAACACACCGGCCTGACCCTGTGGAATACTTTCGTGGCAGAGTTTGAAAGAAGAACAAACAGCGATTGGAATTGACGTATCAGACCCGGCTATGGTTTCCAAGCAATTACATATCAAATTGTTCCTCATCGAATCTAATGACCGGGTGGCCAGCAATGCGACTCAATTTGGCGGACTTGCTGCCTTCCTTAACTGCCACAAGGTGAAGGCCACAAGGCGGAGCAACTAAAATATGCCTTATTATCGTAATTTAGCTTTGAGCAGTCGTTTAAAATGACTGCACCCAACACCATGGACTTTTAAGCCACTCGCAAAAATGGGAATCAGCTCTCTTTAGCGATGATGTTGAAAGTTAATTTTTTTGCGGCATCGTACCATACGGCAGGAGAGGTAAAAGCAGTAAGATTTGAGAGAGAGAGAGACAGATTGTGTGTGTGGATGTAGAACTAACAGATTTAAGATATCAATTTTCCTACGAACGATAAGGAATCAGAGCACCTGAATACAATTGGGCTAGGAGAAAAGGGTGTTTTTCTATTTTCATTCTGAGTAGCTTAGAATGTTGTTCCTATTTCATCAAACCTTAGTTTATTGTCCTTCTCGCAACTAACAGTTTGTCTCACATGTTGATAGAAGTATTTCACACTTGGCTACCTTAGCGCATGTACCTACACTTAACATTATCTCCATTTTTTGAATTACGAGTTCGTATTTTACATATTTATGGGCAAACAACAATAAAGAAAAACTTAATTTTTGATGTTGCACGCATGGTATTGACTCACCCCCTGCCACACACCCTAGGCGTGGCTTGCAGAATATAATGAATATGTACATGTAGACAGCTTACGGAGAGCATAAAAGCCTTTTCCACTGCAATATACTTTTTCAAACCCGCAAACAGAAACCCGTGTTTTGAAGATCATTGAACTTTTACTTTTTCTTCCCTGCTTACCGCATAGTCTCAATTATTATCGCAGCCCTCAACATCCCATTACTTTTCAACATCGCCGCCATCCACTTCTTCCGCCCCTTCGAAACTCCTTCACCCCATTCTCGTTTGTCTTCCTCCCTACTCTGCTTCTTCTCTCCGCCGTTAACCAACCCCTTAAACCAAAAGCCACCAATCTACTCATTGCCTCTAGCCGATTCCATGCTAGGCCAGACTCCACTAATCTTCGCTAATTTCTTCATGTCTTTCCTTAAAATTCCATTTTGTTATTTCCCTTATTTTTCAAAAGACCTTTCCTTAACACGATTCTTCTCCTCATGCCTAACTACTTACCATTTTCGTGAAATATAGCAAATCCATGAATTTGCAGAGTTTTAATGGTCTAAAACGATTTTGATGCCCCCCCCTTGTGTTGCTAACCGCCCCCCCTCCCTTACGACCAAAAAACTAACTCTATCACCAATATCACTCCGCTCTAGAACTTTATGCGATTACATATTAGACAAGTCAAAGCTTTTCGCATCTATCATGGATTTGACATTAGAGAAAATGTCAGGACGAATGCACGTCATTCATAGTTGTATTTTAGGATTGAAGATTAATGATCTCCATTTATTCGTGACCGGAAAATTTGAAAATGAGAAACGATCACGAAACCAACCTTCCTCACGTGGCAACTTGGCCCCATCTCTAATGGTGATGTCGGACCACTTTCAGTCTCGAAATGGATGAGTTTGTAGTTTGGATGTTGAGGTTGATGTTTGATTGAAGGATCTTTAGACAGAGTACGGGCATCTCATAATGGACATTGTTTGATTGATTCATTTAGATAATTGTCTCCTATAAAAATATTTTCCTGGAGACGCTAATGGTTTCCATTTCAAGCGATGTCATTCATCTTACGCTCGAGACTGGATGAATAACATCACTTCAAAGAGTCATTGTGAATGATGAGAAGCGGGTTTTTTCCATGCGATTAACTTCTAAAACAATAATAATAATATGTATTCGACGCCCTATCGCTTAGTTCACATTTAAGCCAAAAAAGGATAAGCAGACATCATCGCGATGATTTAAAAAAATTCAAGTGCAGTCAGTGTCAAGTGAATGCAGACAAAATGACTCCATGGTTAGAGAAAGGGACATGGTGGCAGCTCAAGAAAGCAGGATTATAATATGCTTACGGTACTTTACCGCCAGGCCTTCTTCCGTTGTACATATGTATATCTTACGGATTGCCGTTCTTAGCAATGCATTAATTAATCAAATAAAAGAATAATAAATCAATCACTCTTGAATTTAGTCTTGAAACCCTATGGCACTGAACTGGCACCTTAAGTGACACCACTTAAAAGAAAATCTTCGAAAGATTACATATTGAGTTCCTAATTTCCAATTTCGTGAATTTTAAAGCGTCCTTGTTTTCATGGAATATTTAATGAAGCATTCACGAATAAACGGAACAAAGAGCATTAGCGATGACACCTTTGAAGTAGCTGCCATCTTTTGCCGAACGGTGGATTTCTTAATTCGTGCAAACCTCTTAAATAGCCTTTCGCGATAATGTATCGTACCTTAAACCCCGGCAAATGAAACTATTGGCTAACAATCGAGTTCTCAGCATCGATCGATCCCCAAGGGAAATCTAAGGAAGATAAGTTACATAAGTCCATAATATCCCAAACACGTGGTTCGAGATATTCCTAATGCATCTAAGGAAGGCTCTTGTCATTGCTTGGTCGGCTTCAAAAAAAAAACCTTCTGCATGGGCCGGCGGCGGCCACCAATTTGACGCGTGATGGAATGGCTGAGTCCTACAGAAAGCCTTTACTTAATGATGCGTGAAATTTCCAATTTCTCGAGCGAGGCCGAAAGATTTTAGAAGAGAGGAAAGAAAAATCCTCTTCTTTCATGCTCATTTTTCGCGGCGCTCTTATCCAATTAATGAAGAAAATGTTTTTTTCCCGTCTACTCCAGCACGAGCGAGGTTTTTCTCGTCCATTTCGTAAAAATGGACTATCCTAGGGCTGTGTACTAATATTTTCCAATTCCATCCTTCTAAAATGAATATCAAGGTGGTAACGATACATCGACGTTGACAAAATTTCCGGGTACATCGGAGTAACATCACCGATATTAGATATATCGTCACATCGAATAGATCGACAATTATTGAGCTTCGATAAAATTATCTATTTAGACCAGGTCTCTATGAAAAAATACTGGTCTCGATTCTGGTCATATCACACAGCCTCAGTGTATTCACTTAAAACGCAACCCCTTTTTTGTATTGATAAAAAAATCTCTCTTTATCCATGACACATCATGTTCCATGAAATGCATCCCTTATTTAATATAGCATTTTATTTTGCGTAAAAGTTCATTGTTTCGGGGCGATCCATTTTTTTTAGAGGGAA
This sequence comes from Hetaerina americana, assembly GCF_022747635.1. Lineage (NCBI taxonomy): Eukaryota > Metazoa > Arthropoda > Insecta > Odonata > Calopterygidae > Hetaerina > Hetaerina americana. The sequence continues at coordinate 39,572,190 of NW_027286181.1, forward strand.
ACCCAAACATAAGCCACTGTCCCAGGGGACTAGATTTTTTTCTGTTAATGTATGAATTACGTGAAACGTATGCTTATTCAAATAGCCTTTAATAACTATTATGATAATATGGGATCATTTCTAAGTTCATTCAACATCTGGTCCTGTGATTGCGACTCTTTACAATTGGGTAAATGAATTTAAACGTGATCGTGCAACCAAAAATCATTAAAATCGTTCAGAGCGTCCAGTGAAAATGATATCTGCCAATATCCAAGGAGTACTTTCCAGTGATAAAAGTTCGCGTAATAGTTGAAGCCACAAGCATATCACAAAGTAAATTGTTTCCAATGTTGCACGAACAATAGGGAGTGAAAAAAATCTCGGCAAGATGGGTACAGCTTTGCCCTCAGTGCGGTCGATTCGGACGCTGGTCTGGCGTTTTTCCGTCGCAATCCATGCGAGTTTTCGCGTCAAGGCATAACTTGGACCAAACATGGTACAAAAATGAACTCCAGAGACGAAGGAACCGTCGAAACAGTGGGTTTCTAAAGGCGATCCGGCTCCGATGAAGGCGAAGTAGGTGAAATTGGCCGGTAAGATGATGGCTACTGTTTTTAGGATGAACACATAATTATCTACATCGATTACTTGCAAAATGGAGAGTATTATGCGTATTTATAGCACCAGTTAAGCTATGAAATAAAAAAAACATGCTCATTTGGCAAAGAACAAAATTATCTTCCGTCAAGACAATGATCGTCAAGACCTGCGCAATTCCGATGGCGAAAATTATGAAATTTAAGTTCTAATCATTACAAAATCCACAGTATTCACCAGATTTGGACCACAGCAACGTTTTTATTTCCGAACTTGAAAAAATGGCAACGCGAAAATGATTCAAGTCTAACGAGAATGTCATCATCAACACATATGCCCTTTTTAAGGGCCTTCCGTAATCCCTACCCCTTGTACGGCTTAAAAAAACTAGAGAAACGCTAGGAAAAGTGTATCGAGCTAAAATGAGATAACGGTGAAGATTTAAAAAAAATCTACACAAAATAATTCGTTTTTCTATTTTTTCTAAGGACCTACTGAACGATCAACGTACTATTACAATTTCACTACATGCCCCGCTTAAAAGTTTATATTTAGAAGAAAAACAGCCGTGTTAACAGATATCACTCGTATGAGAGCGAGGTTACTCATTTTATATTGGTGGGTGGTCACCATGTTTATTATTCAAACTTCCGGGTTTTCCTTCGTGACAAATCACTTCCTATATTATATCCTTAAACTGCCTCCACACACATAACACTAATTTGGTCCCTCCCCCCCTCTTAAAGAATGACGAAGTACATTGACGTCTCGAAGACGGGGATAGGGAGGGAGGGAATGGAGAGATAATGACGAACCGAAAAAAGGTGACTTGTGCCACTACAAGGAGTAAGTGACAAGAGACCGCCGGAGGAGAAAAAAGTACGTATTTTTTTCAGCCTCTCGTGCGGAAGTCACTCAACTTGTTCCCATTCCGACCACTCCTTTTCCCCCGCTCCACATTTTTCTCCACGCCCCTCTTTCCCCCTGCGACTCCTCTTAACTGGCGCCGACGAAACGAAACTCAACTCCATCGTTTTCCCAAACCCCTCGCCCTTCTCCCGCGAAACCATACCCTCCCCGACCGATGACTTACCCCACTCCTCCCCCGTTCCCCACTCGGCCCCCCTCCCGTCTCAAGCACCGCGCGCCCTCCTAATGCATTGCGTGGCTGGCTCGCGGAGGAAGATGGATATTCGACCCGAGACCCAGAGGGTGGGCGAGATAATAAAACAGTCGAACTGCCATCGCACAAACAAGTGGGGGAGTTCCGAGAGCGACGTTCTTCGGGGAGAGGGGAGGAGGTGGAGGGGAAGACGTGGAAGAGGGGGGGAGAGGGGTGGCAGATGCGAGGGGGTTGCGTGTGGGGGGAGGTGACTTGGACGTGAGGAGGTATGTTGGTGGCAACTTGGAAACGGACGGGTGCGTTTGAAGAGTGTGGGGGGGGGATCCTCCTTTGTGGGTGGGAGATCGCCCTCGGAATCTCCGCTTTAAAAGTATGCGACCACTCACGTGTCGATTAGTTTATCTCACTCTTATACGCAAAACATTTAATCATTCTACGTAACACAAAAGACTGCTGAGGTAGGGCGAAAATTATTTGGCAGTTGTCAATAACGTAACGTGGAGGACTATTGCCGGCTGTTTCATCGATCGCTTGGATCTTGTGCGTACCGAATACCGGTTGGTTACGAGAATACCCTCGTAAGTGTGACTTTTTAGATACCAGATTTAACTTGCTTGCTTCCGAACTAAATCACATTTGTTTACTTATAACTAATCCGAAAACAGCATTTTGTTCTTTAGCATGTTTGGTCGTTCACCATTAAGGTACGTTTTGGAAGAGCAAACAATCATCGCTACATTTCTAACCCTCGCCTAACATGTTACAACTTTAAACTCAACATTACAATAATCTCTTCTTCAATACAGTATACGTTTTCAATTCCTCATTCCGTCCAAAATAAAAGAGCCACAATTTATGATTTTCCCATCCATTACAGTATTCAATTTTCCAATTCCATTCAAAATTCTCTCCATCCACTTTGTGCCCCACTACTCCTTTACCATTAAATTAAGAAAACAAACATGGAAAGTCACAGATACCCCACAGATACAATAGGCGGTCGAAACTTAGGAAACAATTAGGCGGGAATCGAACCCGCAACCATTGGGTTGCCAGGCGAGAACTTTACCCCACCACAATCACCGCTGGCAAAGGAAATGAAGAACCGCTTGGATTAGTAATACAATGAGATATAATCAATATGTTTGGAACATAAAAGAAAATAAATTAGAAGTTTGGCGCCGGGAAAATGGCAAAGAGATAAAAATGAGTCAAATAAATTTGGATTGTAGACGAAAGACGTACCAAGGTGCGAGCATAGCTTGAATTAGGTACAGTTGAGCGGAGGGCTGTACAAAAATTTGCAAATGCAGTTTGTCCCTTACATGACTTCACCATAGCCACCACTACACAGATTTGAAGGAAACGAATTTGACGCACTAAGCTAACATGTTCACACGATATTGCTGACTCGAGCCTTGTAAACGGAGTTACTTTTAAATTAAGGAAAAAAAAAGATTCAGTACAACTGTACCGAAAAATAACGACTGCAACAGAATGAATTATAAGAGGCAAGTGACGGAATTAAGGGGTTGGCAGAGAATAGGATTACCTGTAGGGCTGCTACAAACTAATTCTTCGTATGATAAACCGTGATGTTGGAGCAGATACTTGGCCTACTGCATTAATATATTACAGATATGTAAAATTCATTTTAATATCAACTGCCAATGAATTAAATAATATTACCAAAGGAGGAGGAAAGTGACACATCAAAAATACCGTCAATGGAATGGCAATATCGTTAATAGTATGGCAATTTGGAAGGAGCGTAAGCCGGAGGTTAGTGGCGGAAGAAACGAGATTTTACCGACGAACCTTTATGGATCTCATGTCTCAAAGGCATACTTTACAATAAACTTAACAGATTATATCCAGGTACTTCATTGAGTTCTCCACAGTATTTTGAATTTCGTGTCGAGTTCAAACCTTAGCCAAAGTTCTAATAAAAAAATCTACGTAAATCGATTGAATGAACACCCCGCGTTGTGTATCTTAAAGACAGGCCGATTGCTTTTAGTTTACCTATATTTGGGAGTAATCAGTCATATTAATTATGGCACACAGATAAAATTATTAGGTTTATGTGTTATCTCTTAAGTGCCAACGGCACATTTTTTATTAGAACATAACGGATAGAAACGAATAGAATGTTCACACAGTATGATACAATTTAGCAAAATACGATACATAACCTGTGTGTCATAAGTTGTTCGCAACCTATACGATATCCGAAAAACGTCTCGAACACCTAAATCCGAGTCTTCGAGACCAATTCCCTGACAACACTAGGGGAGACACAACCACGTTTCAAGCGGATAGAAGTAGGTTCAGAAGGTTTGGGAGGAATGGGAGAGGGACGGAATGGCTCCTGGAACGCCAACCCCGGCAAAAGTATGTGTGCTTGCGTGAAGTATGTGGAGGAGTGATGGGAACGACGAAGAAAGGGCTTTAAAGGGTTTTTGTGCGAGCCTTAGGGGCAATTAGGGTGACGTTGGGGATGCTGAGGAACGGGAAGGAGGAGCGCTGGAGAAAGTGTAAGGAAGAAAGAGCGGGAGAAATTGACGAATAGACGCCATCCATCGTGCGAGCGACTGGCAGCGGGGAACTCAAATACCTGCCACCCGCATCGCCTCTTCCCCTCACAAGAGTTTTCCTTTTGAAGACGTCGAAGAGTTAGAGAGAAGCACTCACGATAATTAGAGGATTTCTAAAAAAGGGCAAAAACCTTTAAACTGAGGTGTCCGTTCCCGTGACGCTGGCAATCGACTCGTTGAGAATGAAACGTGTCCAAGTATCCAGTTTATTGAAAATGTTTTACGCGGCGGAAATTTTGATCGAGTTTAAATTTGGTTTTACTTTGCGAGCTTGTTTACCGTTGGCGAATACTTAAAGACTTATACGCGTTTCTGTAATCATTAGGAAAATTAGTGTATAATTATAATTACAATTATAACCACAACAGTAATAAAAAAAAGGCTGGGTTGATAGGTGAAGGCCGAGCTCACCTTACACTAAGTCCAATGGAAAGTGGAATGCAAATATCAGACCGGAAAGGGGGGGCTTTTCTTTCCCTGCATTGCCTTGGGTTTCCCAGGAAAATATGCCATCGGAAAAAATCACATATCTTGGATATAGTTGATGATTCTCAGGGGCGTCAACGTGAGTCGAACCCAAGCTCTCTGGCTAGTAGCACAGCACTCTATCAAATGGACAACCCCGTCCATCTATAATTATAAATTACTATTTTTGGTATTATACCTTTTGAGGTAGGGTTTGGCAGAACACCGACAGCAAAACGTTACGGTACGTTTCTTTGCCTCTCCTAGCAAAACAAAACCTGATATCCGACGCTACATACAATAAACCCACTCACAAATGCAAATCTTCACAATTCCTTCCCTCCGTTCAACATGCCTATCCTTTTCCTACCCCTTTCTCATTTGCCTAAAGTTCTCCCCTTTATTAGCCTTTAATATACCATCGCCAATTAAAATCCTCTTAATCAACATTTCCTGCATCCTTTGGGTTTCTGCCAACAATATTCTCTCCTCCCCACATGCCTAGCACTTCCTCGTTTGTTTTAATTTCTTTTTATTTCATCTTTTTCATCCTTTTCCACACCCATTTTTCAAAAGCCTGCAACCTAGTCCTATCACCTTGCTTCAATGACCATATTTCTCCAACGTAAAAGATCAAGCTGAATATCAAATTTTTATTGAGTCTTTTCGTCACTTTATGCTAAAAAGGGATAGAACTTTACAATTATGAAGTATTTAAGAAAACTAAAAATATATTTCAAACGTGTTCAGTAAACGTAAAAGAGTGTTAAGGGTAATTAAAAAGTATTGCTCGTTGAATGACTAAAATAAATCTAATATACTACTTTACGAGTACGAATCGTATGACTGGCCAAGGTGCACATCAGTAATATTTAAGGAGTGAATTTTTATAGTTTCATTGAGTTGCTTACGAGTACTTATTATCCATGTTGTACCTCTTACAAGAACCAGAAGAAATACCATGATTTTCTAACCACATAAGTAATCCCGTCACAATCCAATTTCCGACCCCTTTTCCACCAGGGGTTGCGATTTAAGAGTTTGAACCACCGACTCTCGGAACGCGTCCCTGTGTAAGGCTGTTTCGTCTCCGTCCACAGCACAGCTCATCGAAATTCATTCATTTCCTATCGCATCGAATCCAGCCACCCTCGTGGTTTCGCCTTCGAATGAGATGGTAATGCGACATTTCAAGGGTCTAGTTGGCGTGTGGGGCGGGGGAGGGAAGGGGTGTGGCAGATAGAACGGGTGAGCCGAAACAATGCGGTCGGAGAAGGGGGAGCAATCGGACGCACTGGCTGAACAGTCAGTCCTCCCAACACACCGCTGAGTAGTCTCGCTCCGTGGGGCTCACTCCTCCCCGGTGCGGGGGCGCTGGATGGTTCAGAGAGCCCACCCCACGGCCTCCCATTATCCCTTAGAATTGATGGCACTCGGGTGCAGATTACAGCGCGCGGTGCAGCTGCGGAGGAACCAGTTGGAGAGAGGGGGGATGTTGAAGCGGCGTGCGGAGTGAAGGAGCCGCCGTTTCGGGGTGGAGGGGAGAGATGCGGCCTGTCTCCATTCGGTCATATGCGGCCCACGAGAAGGTCGGCGGCTCTTGCCGCAGTTGCCGAGGTCACCGATTAGGGGGGCGGAAGGAATTTCTTGGTGACCCTTCCGGGAAGAAATCGGTGAAGATTTTTCCGCGTAACGCCTTCAATCTCTTCTGCTGAGTCGATGAATGATAACTCGAGGTCTGTGACCTAGTGCCTGGCATGGGCAGGGAGATTTTGGGGACGGCAGTGAAAGGGAACTAATCAAACCCTAAAATTTCAGAACGGAAATCCAACTCAAGAAAATGATTGGGAAGCATTTTGATTGGCGATGGATTGTTGAACGCTATAGGAGGGGAGAATACAAGGCAGGCTACGCAGGAAAGGAAAAGAATGGGCTTGTTGGAAGGAAAGAAGGTAGGAAGAAGTACGCAGGATAGAAGAAGAGTTTAATGTAGTGTGGTGAAGATTATACATTTAGCTGTGATTAGACCGTGTGTCCATCCAAAGCTTACCTTAATCGGTTGAATATAATAATAATAATACCTTCTTAACAGCCCATAGAATTGACTTTAAAGTCTTGATCCTACCATCCCGAGACTGATGAGTATAGGATTAGGCATATTTAAATAATTCCATACATTACTAATCGAATTTAACTCCATGGATATCATCTCGTATTTTTACATGAAAATATTAATTTAATCTAGGATAAAATGCGATAAATTTCCTATTACTATCCGCAAGCTATCAAAATAACCTTTTTCGAAAGGAATTACCTTTTTCTCTTTGCCTCTCGATCCAGTCCCTTAACACCCATTACGCAATACGCTTTTTCTAGATATTCCTTTACTCCCTGGATTAAGAATTTAAGACAAAACCTCCACGCACTTTATTTGACATTAGTAATTTAAGTACCACTACCTCGTTGGAAAGGGCCTGGGGCCACAGCTTACCCAGGACAGAATTAGAAAGTTCCGAGGGAGGGGCTTGCGGGAGACGATTAAGCGTTCGGTTGGAAGCGAATAAAGACCATTTGCGCACGAGCCTGGAGAATACTTTAAACGTTCGCTGGAAATTTCGGTCATAATTGGCGCCGTCCGATATCTTCTTTATATATTTAACGACAGAAATTACTATTATGGCTTGGTGACTCGTGGGCTGGTTGGTCCCTTGCCGTGGCCATTTGCATGATCCGGAGATTACCCGGGGAGGGGCAGTTTGGTAGGCGGGGGGAAGGGGTGATTGCCCATCTCGCTCGCAACTCCCACAGATCCGCCTCCAACCTTCCCCCTCCCACCACGTAGCGGTTATGAGGAGAAGCGTCCGACAGCTGAGTACATTTGCATCATTAGGGGTAGGCAGGTTATTAGGGGCGGGTTGAGTTTTAGGGGAGGAAGGAGGTGCGGGTTTTCTCCTCCCGGAGGCCAACTTATAACGATAGCCACCGCACAGTCAAAATCATTTCAATTTTCCTGATATTAATACAGTAGATAAGAATATCATGTCGACTAATGTTCGAATGAGGGGATACTTCAGTGATACGAGTAATGATGGCCAATTTTCTCCATTTTCACACATTCAATGAAAACGTTTACTATTGTTGGATGCCAAACAAATACTAAACAACGTACCGTTTTCAACCTTGAAATATATGCTTAATAGATTGCGTAGTATCTAATACAGTGATATTTTTCAAACAACTACCTCAAGCTATCCGCAGGTCAGGCCGGGTACTTCTGGGAACACCCCCGTATTGTCTTAATCATTTTTAAAGTTGCCTTTATTTATTATTGGAACTAAATACATAATATTTACTTCCTATTATAATTTTACAAAAATTTATGAGCTTGATTAGATGTGATAGCTACGGTAGCACCTATGAATCGAATTAAACTGAAACACTTCTAAATTAAATACGATTAAACGGGCGTTTATACTGAAATGAAAATAATAAGAATCTATCCTTCCTTAGCAATAATTATATTTACGTACGGTCATGGGAATGGAGCACGATAATTTTTGATAATCAAAAACGATCTTAATTCTCTACCGGGTAATAGATAGAGATGATTAAGCCGAATTCACTTTTCCATTAAAATAGCTGAATGACTCGTACTTCATTTTTGATAAATTAACTATATATACTTTCTTTTTTCATATTTTCTTCCGCAATTTAATCCAGTATCATTATTTAATATTTTAAGAAATCCGTAGAAGCATAGTACTCTGACTGACGGTGTACTGCACATGCAGTGATAACCACACAGAACTCAAGTCAGAATTGGAAAAGAACAGCGAAAAAAATATCTCCCACAGCCGTTCAAATTGATTCATGAACAGAAAATGACTACGTCTAGGAAAGTAATAAATGCTACAATAAGTTTCATCTGCGATTCCTACTGCCATCGTCACTCATCCAATTTCTGCTACGATAGCGAACATGCCCGACAAATTTTTTCAGCGGTTTTACGCATTGATTCCTCCTGTTTGGGAGGAAGATAAGACCTCTTTTCGATAGCCTTATTGGGTTTATGTGGTGAAATACCAACAAAAGAAAACGACACACACATAACGATGGGAGGATATCAAGTTCTCGGTATCCGTTACGATTCGATCCTTAATGGCGAGCACGATGTCGAGATATAGTCTCAAAAATCGGGGAAATAGTACGAAAATCCTCGACAGCTGCCCTTGTGACACGTTGGGCAAGCTTTTAAGTGAATTGTTAGACGTTTCACGCAGGAATTTAGGTAAAAAGCACATATCAGAACCGTTACATAAAAATAAGAGGCAGGACTATAAGAACTTTAGTGCCGGCATGACTGCAATAGAATACCCTTATGAAGAGTCCAACCAAAGCTTGACAATGACCCATCATTTTGATAAAATAAGCTTCATTTGAAATGAATACTGAGGGGCGTTTGAGCAAAGCAGCTTACGGGCTATCAATAATTTGGTTTATTATGAGCTTTTAGGTGACAAATGGAAGCGGTAGACCCCATGCGCTAGAGGATATTTCTAGCAAAGTAGCGAAGCCAACGAATTCTTATCTCACTGTAGCATGTTGTGATAACCTTGGTAGCTTTATTTAGAGAAATTTTCGAATAACAAAGTACTAATAACTCTTATGATCTACTAACTCCCATTCCACCGAAACGAAGAACGTGAATAGAAACTACGGACATGGAAAGGAGGTTAATCTTACAATTGCCATTCGGCCTATCACAACAAAAGAAGATTAAAATCTGATTCCGTAACTTTGTTACACTACCGTTCTCACATCCTTGTTTCAAATGAGAGTCACCTTTAATTATCTTCCATTTATCTGCAGAGAGGTCCTAAGGCTCTTCAGAGCTCGTACTTCAGGATAAGGGATTTTTTAAGGGTTCCTAAAAAAATCAAAACAAAATACGCTCATTTGACTTTCAAGGGGGTCATTTGGATCTTCTCCGGAAATTTCAGGAATGTTAAAATTTGAGAGAACTAAAATTCTCTCCTGTCTTTATGGGTGACCCAAGGATGTAAAACTTTTCAAAAATTAATGTAAATGATTACGAATACGAGTAGGAGAGAGGAAATGTAATTTAAATGAACACAATGAAATACAACTGCATCCAGAGTTCTGCAACAAAGATGAAATTACTAACTCAGTCGGCGAATTAACGACAAAGGGACGCGGAGGAGAAAACAATAAATTCGCAAGAAGGATTAAGCGACAAAAACTACTCCCTAAAACACAACAAAAGACCATGAGAGCACAACTCTATTGTTCATTCTTAACAAAAATGTTTGGAAAAGTGGAGGAAAAAATACTGTGGAGGAGTGGACTGTTAACCCGGGAGTTTTGAAGCAAGCGAAACAAGTGCCTTTTTACGTGTATTTATAAAAAAAGAAAAGAGCGGAGAAGCTCAATTCCAATTTAAATGAACAACTCATTACGATACGGGGAGCTAACGGAGCGAAATCCTAAGAAAAAAAAGAAGCCAAAATCACGCGGAGACGAGCGTTGCAGAAACAACCCCATTTCATTGCAAAAAGAAGTCTTTTGCGTCGCGAGGTGATTCTGAGAATGGCACTTATTTGGGCTGAGAGAGGGAATGGGGCAAAGGGGATGAGCCCGGACTTACTGAAAGAACGGGAGCTTCGAACGAGGGTGTAATTAGAAAAGAGGTTGCAGGTAGGCGAATAGGCACAAGGGATGGAAGATTGGAGGTATGCAGGTACACGGAAAATACATCTTAAGGTCACGTAAGACTACGCAGATGAATAAATCTCTCACGTAATCTTCCACTGTGGAAAATATAGCTTGCCACTGAGTGATAACTCATTTGGTGAGAAATTTGCGATTGTAAATATAAACAAGAGAAACTCTTTCCTCAATTATGACATGATATACCTTCGAATGAAAGAAGAATATTAGGTATTTTCCGAAAAACCTTTTATCCGGTACAACTAGTTTCAATGTACAGGCGGCATCATCAGGTTGACGCCTGACCGTAGTATGACGCCTGTCCGTAGAATGGCGTCTTGTCCTTGAAACTAGTCGTACCAAATAAGAATGTTTGTGGAATATACCTAGTATATTCTTCTTTCATCCGAAAATGAATTTCCACGTCGTCAAACCTGACACCATCGAGTGTAGGATATACCTTCGTCGAAGCTAGTTCTTCCATTTGAGTATCAATCAACAAAATAGGAAATATTTACCGTAAATCCGATTTGGCGCAGGATCTCTGTAATGGAGGTACATTACGAGGAAGGCGATGAATAATAAAAATACTACACCGTCATTTACCAAAAGAATGTTTTTAGAACGTTCAATCAAATCCATGCGATTTTTTACTTATCCGCTATAGCAAAATCATTGTTTTTTTTCGGAAGTTGATTTTCCTCTTTTCATTTTATTTCTCCCGAGTACATGGAATGAGCATTCTCCCAAAGCAATTCATACTAATTAACGTGAAGGCCGAAGTTGAAACTGCATACCTAGAAACCTAAATCCAAAAAGAGGAATACCTCAGAACTGGCCTAAATACTTTAAAACCCAGCGAAGGCATACCGTAATTTGTGTGTAACTACGTGGTAATGCTAATGGTTTATCATTACTATCGACCTAAATATGTTTATTTTAAAATTTTAGCAACAAATAATGCGCAAACAAACATAGACAGATTGAGAGTATACGAGGGTCATCCGGAAAGTAGTACCCGTTCGTGAAATAAAGACACAAAAGTAAATATTAACAAACATAAAAAATTTTATTTGAAAGAGGATACTTTAAACTACTTCTCAACATAATCTCCAAGCAAATTAAGGCATTTGTCATAACGTGTGACAAGTTTCTGTATTCCTGCTGCATAGTCCTTCGCCGCCAGCTCATTGAGATACGCGAGGGACCCATCTTGCACAAATTTTTGCATAATGCAGATGGTGTTTAACAATTTCATGAACAATTGTTCGAGAAACATTGGGAAAATGCTCACAGATGTCATCAATTGTGACGCGCCGATCGTTCCTCACGAATTCGTCAACTGAGCTCACCAGTTGGTCTGTAATGACAGACGGTCTCCCCGAACGCTCATCGTCGTGTGTGTTCCCCCTCCCCATGTTGAAGTTGCGACACCACCGCCGAACAGACGACTCGTCCATTACATTGTCTCCATACACCTCCTTTAATTGGCGATGAATATCACATGGGCGAACGTTTCTTGCATTGAGGAATTTAATCACTGCCCTCACTTCACAACTGGCGGCGTTCTCAATTTTTTTAAACATTGTAAACAATCACAGAAACAACACAGGCAATGCTAGCGTCACGCAACTTGGCTCAGAGAAGGCAGACAAGCCACTGAAGCTATCTGACCTCGTCCAGCGGCTACTCGCGTCGTCAGCACTTCATGCGGCACGAACGGGTACTACTTTCCGGATGACCCTCGTACATGTATGTGCTATCGACTTAAAAAGAGACTTTTACCGTTTCACTCATTTAGCCTTTCGTCATATTATGCAAAGTAAAAATTATACCAAAAATGAAATGAAAGGCATATTTAAACTACATTCAATTAGAAACTGAAAATTTTTCGGGAAAGCGTTGCAAGGTATCCCTCGGAAAATCTACGTGCAAAACTACACACGAATAGCAGCGGCTATGAAAGACCTGCGGGAATACTTATCTTAAGCAACAACGAAAAAATGGAATGAGTTCGGACTCTTGACATTCAGTGTTTGCTTGATACGATATCGGTCAGTCGGTCAAGAGCGAAAAAAAAGTAAACAATTCCAAATTAAATTTTACCTTCGGTCCTAGATAGTCTGCTCTTATTTATTTTCCACTGCCGCTCATCGTCAAACAAGTAGCGTTTGTCAGAAAAAGATTCCTGTCCAGTTGCAACTAGATGCATTCACCTCTATAAAAGGGTTAAACCGATGCGAACTCCTTCGCTTATTTTTCTACCATTAACACAAGGACAATTAGAACTGGCATGAGCGTAAGCGCCGCAATCTAAGTAAAGTAGCGAATTAATATCTAAAGCTCAAGCGTACTCCGCCCCACCTGGGGTCCGTTTCTCGGAGCTACGATAAAAACCAACTTTCAAGTCCTCGCAGCTTACCTGCAGAGGAATTTCTGATGGAAAAAAAATATACGCCATCACCTTATCGCGTGTACTCTTCGCAAAATTCGTGTCCCACATGCCTAATATCACATTTAAATTTGTTATTGCAAATTAACGTGTAGTTTAGTGAAGGACCTTTGGACTCAATATTCGACGAATCGTTACCTACCTCGCCTCTGCTGTCTCTTTGGTGACAGCCAGTTGAGTGCGCTCCCAAGGTAATAGAGGGGAGAACTTTGGGAAAGTGATATAGGCGGAAGAAAAGGATAGTAATTTTGGATGGTGTTAAGGGATGTGGAACGTGTTAAGAGCTTAAGAATGAGTTAATGTTATATGTAGCACGTATTAGAGGATATTTTGTATCGTGTTAGGCAGGAGTTAGAAGAACGGTAGTGGGAAGGTCCATCAAAAACCTACACAAAGCCGTTGGACTAATAATAATTCATAAAGTAAACCATTTCAAATTCAAGATCGTAAATGACAAGAAAACAAATTAACGTAATGAGAAAAAAAACAAGAAAACGATATTCATATCAGTAATTCTCGGTACAGGTACGTAGTTATTTAATTATCAATGTCCAGGGTCCCTGCTTATTGGGAGCGTTATTAAGGGTGAGAAGCCTGTAGTTCTTGGCACCTTGATACCAGGTATGACACTATCCCACAGAATTCACTGCTGAAGCAGTCAAAAAGGCGAAGGATGATAGACTTGTACCTTTGGCGAAAAATGGTATCCTGATCATAGGTTATGACCTTTCCCTCACATCCTCTTTTACGTAACAAAATACAACTCTGCTGGTAATTTGTTTCAGGAGCAGCACTTCTCACGTTGAGCTTGCCGCTGGGTATATAAATTACAAAACGTATCCCGAATCGCACCCGGGGAACACGGTTAGAGTGTGATACGAAAGGGGAGGCGGGAGGGAGGAGGGAAGTGGAGAGGGGAAGAGCGGACGGTGAGAGTGGGGTGAAGGGGAGCGTGGGAAGGGAAGGGTGGGTGAGACGATGAGATGTGTGTAAATGAAATTGATGTTGCGGAAAGGGAGACGGGGAGGCGACGGTGAGTCAACACCCCCGGCGTCCGACCGCAGAAAGATGGTCATCCCTCTCTCTCGCCCTCCCCTCCCGTCAGACGCGAAATAAAAAAAATGACGAACGAAAGAGCCACGGGCATGATGCATTTCTCAAATTAAGTAGAGTGGGGTGGCGGTTGGGGGGTGGGAGGTGGGAGGGGAAGGTTGGGAGGGAGAAGCAAGCGGGAGTTAAAAATGTCGAGCATCGCTCGGCCGATGCACGGACAAAGAGGAGGAAATTAAGCCAACTCCAAAAAGTTTTACTTATTTTTTCAAATTCATTTTTTTCCTTTCTATTTTTTTTTTAACGGGCAGTGTAGTTTTTGTTTCCCCACTCCGCTGGGTGGAGCGGCGTTAAACGCCTCCTCCCTCTCACTCCCATGATCCACCATTTATTTCATTCCGGCCAATCGCTCACATCCTTTTGTTCCGGAAAAATTTTTAATGGCACGGTCTCCTACGGAGGCGTGTGCTCGCGTGAGACTCTCGGGTCAACGCCGGCACGTACTCGCCCGAATTTTTGCAATCATTCCGCAAGAAAACACGAAAATTATGGTCTCTTTGTTTATTACAACTGATTACAACTCAGCTTAAGAACTCGGCTGGTTTCGTACGTAATTGTGAACTTAATCGCTGCGTCCATATCTTCGAATGCGTAAATAATATAAAAAAACAAATTCACCAAAGAACTGGAAATGTTAGTCAACTGAAAGATACGAAGTTCAGCGAGATGAGATAATAGTGGAGAAATGGAAAATGTGCTCTTCAATAAATGAAATCCCGAAGTAGTCAAACATTACGGTTAACGAATAGCAGTATTAGAAGATACGAGTACTAGGAGCACTGTTTGAGGCATTGAAAAATTTGGAACAAAAAACAAGGAAATATGGAAATTTCTGACAACGGAGGTAGTTCAAGACCTCCCGCCGATTTATTGTAGAATCTACTATCGTCTTAAGGTCGAGCTTTGAGAGACATATCTAATAAATACTAGGGCACAAATAGATACTGTGAATCTTCAGAATTATTAATTTCACGTGTGTATGCATTTTTTATTCAACGTGTTTGTGTGGTGGACATTGTGATTCGCGAAAACGTATTAATACAAATCACAAGGCGCAGATGAAACGTTTTATTATTATATTAATGGGAAATGGAATTTATAAGTCTCTATTACTGTGAAGACATTTATAGAATATGGGTGAGAATGGGGTTGGGGTGCATTATGATGGTCATAACTCAGCGGTGGTAAGTGCCACAGTGGCATCGGTCAAATGAATAAAAATGAGCGTATCCTTAAACTCGCAAAATACTGACCATTATCTTTATTGTACTGGAATCTAAAAACTGACGATCATTAAGCTGATGATAGTTTGAGTCTTAGTGACGTCACACTTTTTTTGCACCGGGCAACCGGGCAGAGTAGTAATGAACGTCAGATAGCCCTCGAGAATCGCGTGTATTCAATTGGCATAGATGGTGAATATTTTTAGGTAAGTAGCAGTTTGGTTACAAAAATTGAAATCTGGTTTTCTAGAGCATTTAAGTGGATGCGCATTAATGTTAATCTATCCTTACCAATTGAAAAATTATCCTCTTTAAGATTTATGAAATGGTTTCCCTCGTTACGATATCATTTATCAGAGCCTCTCTCTTTTACGGCTCTATTTAATGCATCGCCTCTATTTATTATCTCCCCTGCCCAATGCACACTATGTTTCGAATTAGGCACTATTTTCACAAGTAACATTTATTACCGATAGCGAAGGAAACCACGCTTGTTTTTCACATTTCTTGACAAATTTCTCCATTCTTCACTGATTTTAATTCTCGTTATAATATAAAATGACACTCTAATAGAACATTTTTTAAAAAAGACTGTGATACTTAGAAGTTTGAATCGAAATGGCCTAATAACCACTGTCGAAATCGTAATGAAAGTATTTAGTAAGATAATATCTAACCTCATTACTCTACCTCACAAATAGAATGACATTGTTGACCATGTGTTACACGTTTGATAAACGCCGTTTAAATGAGTAAGCTTAAGATTTACCAATGATGCAGGGGACTTCGAACAAAACTATGAATTGAGCGCACACAAGAATTTAAAGATAACTGTAATCTATCGTACATCAATCATAAAGCGATAAGGTACTTCAATAATAGTCTTATGTAACGGAAAAAACTGCCCTGGAAAACACATGAAGCTTAGCAGGCATACATTTGTCATTCCCATTCCTCTCATTGGTTATCGAATGCATCGAAGTTTTTGAGGTCCCTGGGGTTATACATCACTCGTATTCCCTCTCGAGTCCTTAGCGACTGAATGCTCTCTCCGACGATGGGATAAGGATGTCTGCCACTATGTGACGGTGTTTTAGAATCCACTGATTGAAGGGCACCAGTCATGTTTCTAAGCAGGATGAACGCGGAAAGGTTATAGCTATGAGAAAACTGGGTGAGGACTAAAAAAGTTCCGAAAGAGTATGACAAGAAATATGATGATGAACAACGCCCATGAGAAGGAATAAACAAATCGGACATGTGCTGTTATTGTAGCAAATAAAATAACAAGGCCTAACAATCACTGGAGGCCAAGAGCCCAATGTGAAAATGGGAGAGGGGGTGAAAGAGCTCATCATTATTATTGTGGTTTATGAAGCACTAGGATTCAAAGAACTGCGGGAAATGCCGCGACTGTTACTTTCTCGGTGCCATCCGCCGATGTGAATCGAAATTTAAAAAAAATATATAGTTAAATTTCCGCATTTCGATGCACATCATCGGATTACTCCATTAAAAGTCATTGTCGCGGCATCTCATGCATAACATTGAATCCTAAGGGAGGTTTAAAAAACCTACCTGCGATGTCTGTCTTATCTGCCCCGAATTATTCCGAGATCAACAGAGACTTTCCAATCGAATTGAGGAAGAAATTTCCAAAGCGTTTACTGTGGTGTGTGGTTTTATATTAACGTGATACTTGGACAATAATGAGGAAATAAGAGAAGAATTTGGAAAATGTGAAATGTGGCTGTGGGCCGGAACATCTAAGATTCATTCATTTCAGCAATAAAATCTAATATGTTGTATTTTGGTAAAAGTGGGTTGCGCCCTAGTGCGAGAATGACACAGTGTATCAGTCACCATGACTGGGATTCGAATCCGGATCCCTCAACGTCCGACCGAGTGCTTTGGCAGCTTACGCTACGGTTGGGTTCAGATTTTATTTCTTCAAGATACCTACAGATCAAAATCTATATTACTTCAAATATGTTAAATTTAAACATGGAAACATTACAACCACCATATGAATCCTTTTCAGGAAAGAAAAATGACAATAAGTTAAAGGTTCCTTAGCAAATATTTAATTTTTTGAATCTCTGCTATTTCAATGAATTTATTTTCGTTTCCCATCGGCTGTTTATACTTTCCTCCGGTATTTTTGGAATTACAACCCTTTCTCTTTAGATGAAACGTAAATGTAGTTTTCAGTTATGATAATCCTGGCTTCCGTTTATCGCCTGGGAAATAATAAAAAAATAAGGGAGAATAGATTTGCGTCATTGATATTTCCCCCCCGAAGTCATCCCAGTCTCGATATTTTTATTTTGATTCCCTTCCAATTTTTTTAACAAGCGATCTCTTACACTCATTTAATGGGCGCTTGAAAGGAACAAAATTTTTTTACGTACTCCTGAACATATGATGAGATAAAAGGTAATTGTAGCCTGGCGCGTTGCACCACAGTTCCCGCAGCAGTCCTGCTATCCTGCTCCTTACCGATCTCTTGATTGCTACAAATTCCCTCGAATTGACGTCTTCGACCACTTGATTCTCGTAATTCATCCCTAGTGAAAGGATTACCGAGAGGTATTTCGGGAGTGAGAAGAAACTAATAAGAGGTGGGAAGAAAAGAGTTGAAGATGGCGTGAGCTTTTATCAAGGGGGCAAGACTTGGAGATAAATCTAGGAGGGACGGCTTGTGTTTGGTGGAGAGAGACTCTATGGTCTCCGGCGTGAGTGAAGAATGTCTGCGGAGGAAAATAAATTTATTCCAGTTAATACAAAAGGCAGCACAGAGGAATGGGGAACTAGGAGGAGAGGAAGGGAAGAACTTCCCCAAACCGTTAAACCGCAGGAGGCGTGGCAACGCTTTGAGATGAAATGACCGCCTTTGTCTCTGATATCTTGGATGCGAGCGAAATGTAAATGGCTCCGGACAACAAGGAGAAAGGTCACCTTCCCCTCTGCACACTCCCGAGTTCACAAAAAACGAAAAAAAATTATTGAAATTCTAATTCCGTATTTTTCTTATTTTATTAATTTTTCGCTCACATTCGGCACTTAATATCAGGACGGATACCGATATTCTCATTCAATTTCAAACAAGGAAATTCTCTGAGGGGAAAAAAGGGGTACACCAGTCGACCTTCAGTTATCGAAGGAAAGGGAGGAAGGTAAGAGGGGACCGGAGGAAGGGAAGAGGAAACAGAAGGAAGGGAGTGAGGAAGTCGGATGAATGTAGGGACATCTTTTGGATGAAACTCGCATCTCGGCCCAACAGAGGGAGGAAGAGGTGAAGAAGGTGGGTGTTAAGGGGGGGAGGAAGAGGAGTTTGAGGAAAAAGAACGAGGGCCGTGTCCCGCCTTTTGTGATCCCCACGCGCTTCGGGAGGAGAGGCCGATTGCTCAGGTGGGCGGATGAGGGCGAAATGAGATTCGCCACTCATTTTCTGCGAGGCTTGAGAATTGCACTCGGGCCCGGAGATAAACGACCCGGATGCCTTGCGGATGGGGAGTGGGAGGGAGGGGAGGGAGCTCCGGGGTCTCCGTGGGCGGGAGTGAGGTCGAGGAGGGGAATCTCGAAATGCCACGGAGATTGGCGGGCCCATTGCGGCTTGGCGAGGATAAATATTTGATTCAAATTGGGCGTGAACGTATTTTCTTTTTACGCGAGGGTCTTCCCCAACCTCGAGAGTGAGAGCGAAATTTTGCCGTAACGAGCACTGACGTGAGTATCATGTGCTGATGGGATTCGCCGGAGTCACTGGAGAGCTCGTGGAGGGGGCGGGGAAACAACATTCGCGGAGTTGAAGCCGGCAATTCTCAAAACGGTGACGTGCCTTTTGTACGGAATGCAATGAGAGCCATCACGCGGAACGTATTTTAAATTGCAGTCCTCGACGAAGTAAGGAGCTCAAAAGGATCTACTTTCCTTCGGAAGGAAAATTACTTTGGAAAAACTGGAATGTTTTTAAATGGGTGAAGGATCCATGACGACGACGCCCATGGCTTTAGGATGTGTTGACGGCATCGGGATTACGCGAGAGAAGCACTCTCGGTGAACGGAATCGAATTTATATGATTATGCCTTTCATTTTAAACTGCTCGCATTAAAAGGTATTAACCGTATCATTTTACGGTTGTCACAAAATAAGATTAATTCAAAACGTGATAAAGGAAAGTATTGGCTACACAATTTAAGAATGAAATTATTAAAAATAATTATAAAATGTTTCTGTTTGGGTAGACCCATTCCTTTGCTTTCGGAAATTATATTCCGTAACAAAGAAAAATTCGAAACCTTAGAAAGATGTAGTTTAAATCTGCCCAAAAAAATATACAATCCTTGGTCAAAAAAATAATTTAAAAAATGAATTATAATTCCCAATATTCAGAGATTACAACACTAACCTTAGCTTTTAAAACAAATTTACTGAAGTGCTCTCGAAAATAGCAGTAATTTAGCTTGGTACGATCGCAAAATTATCTCAAGATTTGTAGAAATATTCTCCTGCACATATCCTGGGGTTCTTTCGGATAAAATCATAAAATAAACGAAGTGGTTATTAACGATGACTATTCTCAAGAAGACTTCGAGTTATATATTGGAATATATTTTAGATTTTTCCATAATTCATCTCGCTTTACAGATCCAAATGCTTCGCATAAATACTTAAAAACTTCAATCCTTAATTTCGGCTGCGAAATAATTTTGAGGCATCGGCTAATCTGAGGGCTGTGAGTCCTAAAAATTCAACTCGTTCTAGTAAACTTTGTTCATGGCATACAGCAGAGTATGATTAATCAAAGAAAAATATGAAAAATGATCTAAGTTATCGGTATATGAAAATGAAATAATACGCTAAAACCACACTAGTAAGCTAACCCTATAGCAGATTAAACATTAAAAATACTACTTACTCTTGCATTGATGAATTATAAGAGCCTTGAAAGTCATGTTAAGTTCTCGAAAACACTTCCTTGCGTTTAAGAGTCCGATATTAACGTATAAAGAGATAAAACGAAATATTGACGACTGATAATTTCAAATCACCGTAACTTCGTCACCAGTTACAAAATACTTCAATCAGTTTTCTGATAAGAAGTATGTTATAGGGAGAGTGTGAAAACTATTTCTGTAAACTTCAGGAATATTTCTGCTCAATTTTCTGCAAACTACGACTTCTGTACAACACGCAAGCACTTTACCCTACGCCAATGGTTTATTTAGCTCTTCAACGTTTCCAACCCTTAGGCCCGCCCAAAAAGTATAAACTATTCAACCCTGCTCACCGCTTACTAAAGCATTCTCCCATTCATTTTTCATCGCCTTCGACATCCCGAAACCTCTCAATATCTCTTCCATTCACTTATCTGACGTCTTTTAATTTCCTCCACCAGCTCACTCTCATCCCAACCATATATATATATTCCACATTTCTTTCGCTTGTCTCCCTCTAAAGCCAACTTATTTTTTTCCAATATCGCTGTTATTTTATCAGGAAAGTGCGTTGAGAGTTGGGGATTAAGGGACCACACTAAACATGCTGCAGTGATTAAAGCCTATTCTGAGGAAACTACAACATCAACATGCTGAAAACTCATCAAATTGAAAACATTGATTAATATCAATATGAATACGACATTGAAATAAAATAATTTAACTAAATCGAAGAATTTATCCCAGAAGAATCCAGGGTTCAGGGGCGAGAAGAACTATTTCTTAGAACCTTCAA